>NC_051064.1:86700533-87029699 GCF_004664715.2 Peromyscus leucopus
TTATAGGTCAAAGCTTTCCTGTCTCAGTTGGTGTTCATGTTTTTCTTTAACATTACATCGTTTTCTTGGTGTAATTTTTTTTTTTTTTGTTTTTGAGGTTTATTTTTTGTTTGGTTGTTTGCTTGTTTTTTGGAAGCCCGCAGAGTACATTCCCTGCATCAAATATATTAGAACGTCGATGTGAAGACTCCATGTAGGGACCAGCTCAACTTCTTCATGTTCAATGGTTCTGTGGGTATTTTGTTGGCAATGAGCCCTACTGTCAGTTTGAGAAGAGTAATCTATTGTCTTAGCAACAGCCTGAGTTGTCTAGGGATTTCCACTCAATTGAAAACAATCAGTCAAATACTGGAAGCATCATTCGGTGACAAGAGATGGCCAGATGGAACTTCATATTCTCCATTGTTAGAAGACATCATTAGCATCACCTTCATACATTTCATTTTTCACCACACTATGTTTCCATACCATCCCTGTAAAGCTCCTCAATTCCAGCTCTCTCCCTGCATTCCCTCCCTCTGCTCTATCTCCCCTTCCCCTCCCCACTTGTTCCTCTCATTCCTGTCCCCACTTGCCTTCAGTTTGCCCATGAAGTCAATTTTGTTCCCCTTCATAGGGAAATCCATGTGTCCACCCAAGTCCCTTCCACTATTCCTAACCTCTCTGGGGCTAGGGATTATAGGTAAGCTAAAGGAATAAATCTAAAAGCTCATTTAATTACTTTCTCCAGATCCAAAGAGAAACATCGGAGTTGTTATCATTTCACATTGCACATAAACAACACATCATCCTACAATACTCCATAAATATGAGCAGACATTTTGTCAATCAGAAATGAATAGGAATAGATTAAAAGATGTTAACAGAAAATCTGATAGTGACTAAAACAGATGCAAAGAAAACACTAGGTTTTCCACTGTGGGTTCAACATTCTGTCTCTCTTTGTTTAAAACAGTTTGCCTCCTTACAGCAGTAAATACCAAGCACAGTTGTCTGTAGCCACATAGCAGATAGCCGCCTGGGTATTCCTTTTAGGGAGAAACACACCTGGGAATTGGACAATGCTAGATTTCATTGAACTGTAACATCTAATTATCACTGATGGGGAAAGCCATATTGGATGGGTCAGCTTTCAGATAATGTCACTTCATCTCCTTCTGCTATCCACACACTTACCTGTCACCTGCACTGCTGCTGATTAAGGCATCCATTCATTAGATATCTGGAAGCAGTTCTCCACCAGAAGAAAGGCATTATATTTTGAAATGTGACCAATGAGACAGACTTACTTCATTAGTCTTTTTTAGGAAATATATTTTTGTACCTTGAGCCCTCTGCAATCAGTTACTGAAAACTGACCAAGGGTGTGTTACATTGTTACAATCTCTCCCCCTTTACTTATAATTATGCATATGTATGAGTATGACTGTGTGTGTGCATGTGTCTGTGCACATGCATACATATCTCTCTTTGTATGGATGTGCATATGTGAGTATATGTATATATGTATGTATGCATGTGTGTTCTCAAATGATTTCTGAGCATTTCTCTTATGAATATAATATGTTATCTACATTTATTCTTCTGGACATTTTTTCTTATAGCCATCTATATGGATGTAATATATTAAACTTTTGAGATAATTTTATGCCTGCTATCACTAATTATACCCTGAGAACCATTCAGAACAACTGAAAGTGTTATACTTTTCTAATGGAAAAAAAAGGTTGATTTTAAGGCAAATATATTAGATCTTTCTGTGGCTCTAAGAAGAAAGAAAAAGATATATTATTATGATAGAAAGTACATACTACTCTGCTATTGTTTTTAGTTTAGTTTATTTTAGTTTAGTTTAGTTTAATTATTGGCATAAATTCATATCCTGTTTAGTGTAAAGTAGCATATAACTGAATAATATTTCTTTGGACTGTGCAAAATGAGCATATTTTGAAACTCAATTTAGTTATTTTAAATGAATGCTTCCCACTTACATACAGTTGAAAAATATTTTGTAATGTAATCTTTTATTGATTCTTTAGGAATTTCACATCATGTACCTCAATTCTGCTCATCTCCTAGTCCCTCCATATCCACTTCTCAACCTGAAACATCCTGCCTCAAAAGAAAGCCCCTCCAAAAGTTTAATTAAAAACAAAAACTATCAAACAAACAAACACCTTTCTCTTCCAACTTTATTGCCTCTCCAAAACCTTTTCATTTGTCCTAGTGACATTGGAAGCTGTGGTGTACACTCTTTTTGTCCAATCATCCTCACCCACAAATGTTCATCACAATAAGTTATTGGTCTGGCCCAAGGCCTCTGGCCTCCAGCAGGCCATCATCACTGAACCCTGATCTATCCCCTTGGACTTCCCGCCACTACACAGAGTCATGGAGACCTGAGACCATGGCGCAGTAGGACCAGTCCCTCCACACACTCTGATAGGTCATAGTTGGGTTAGATGCTAGGGTGGGCCAACCCAAGGCCCAGGATATGAGCATGGGTGGTAGGTCAACTATTTAGTCTGGAACACTGGGACTACCCCCACCAGGTGAGGAGTGGAGTCAGCTCTCCTATGCCCAGGCCATTGGTGTAAACTCTTCCATGTCCACAGTGGGAGGTGGGGCCATCTCTCCCTGGTTCAGGGGAGGGTGGTTGTGGGGCGTTTACCCACCACCCCCACAGCTTCCCAGAGTTTTCTTGAGTGCGAGCAGCAGGAAATATTAGATAGAAGGATTTATAGTGGAGAATCTTGCAGAGATAAACAGATAGAAAATAAAGGATAGCCTCGAGAGGGCCTGGAACCTATTCCAACGGGCCCCCGACTGTCTCTGGTCCAGGGTTTTTATAGAGACGCCAAGGGGTGGAGCAAAAGACCTCCTCCCCCAACACAGCCAAGTGCAGGCCATCTCAGACACCTGCACTCAGGCCCGTGGTCCTGATCATCTTCTATTTGGACCTGCTGGGTAAAGCCACAAGGAACCCCAGAACGGGCTCCCACAGGTCCCCCCTTCTTAATATATAAAAAAATAACTATTAATGGCTTACAGCAATCTCCATAGCTGTTATACCTCCCAGTATGGGAGTAGAGGATGATATAGATGGCATTTCTCTTTTGAATTAGGTCCAAGGTGACTACAGCAGTCTTAGCTGCCTCAAGCCCTTTCTAAACCAAAACTCTTATAAGGCAACTACAAACTTAAAGAATCCCTTAGCTTCATCATTACCATTAACAGGTTAACATAAATATTGCTATACATAGTCACAATTCTCTCAATCTTACAACTCAAAGCAAACTCTTAACAGAACCATTTGAATTAGCATATATGGTGCTATATATAGTTAACAATTTTCTCCGTCTTACAACTTTAACTCAGTCATTTGAATTTTCTTGTTAACAGAACATAGGAAAAACTTTGATGTATTCACGTCAAACTTAAATATTTCCTTAACTCCACAAAACCATGGTGTACTAATATCAATAGGTTAAACATAATTTCTGCAAACATAATTCAACCTCATAACTCCTCCTTTTCTTTATAATTTTTAAGCAAAAACTCAAACCTAGTTAGAGGAACCCAAACTTATACAATTCCTACAAACTCATATTGAAAAGCAATATTTTCAATCTAACCATTAACACTTTGAAAACTTTTAGCAAAACATCCAAAAGCAGTTTCTTAATAAAACTCTTTACACACTTTAAAAGTAGTCTCTTAGTATACCCCATTTGCATTTCTTACTAACAAAACATGACATTCATCCACTCAAACAACAATTAAAATTAAATAGACTAAGGAATATTAACTCTCCCTTTTCTTTATAATTTTAAGCAAAATCTCAAGCCTAGTTAGAAAACCCAAACTTTTCTGTTTAAACAGTTCCATTTGTAACACAAAAAAGTTCCATAAGTAATTCCATTTTTACATAAACAGTTCCACAAAACAATTCATAAATCACCAGTTAATAAAGCATATATGCATACACAAAACTGCATCTTGAGTCAAGGTAGAAACAATTTCTTCATTTAAACAGTTCCATTTTTAACTTAATTCCAGAAAACCGTTCCTAAGTCATTACTATAAGTGAGCTCAAAATTGTCCCATTGCAATGAAATCTCTATTGTTCTTTTCATTTAAGTCTTAAAATTCAAATGATAAATTCTTGTACTAGCCTTCCAAATATGAGAAATCCATAACCAAAATCTTTCTGTAATTTTATCTCATTTTAAGTTCAAAAAGTTCAAACAACAAAAATTCTGATATCAGGCTTTCACTTCCAAATATGAAGAGACGTTTTTCAACCAAAACTTTTTGCAGTTAATTTTTGTTCAAACAAGTGTCTCTGAACTTTTATTCTCAAGCCAGAGACCTTTTTAGGTACAGTAGTATTCTAAACCGCACCGTTTTTGATGTTAGCTCAGGTTTTTCTGTGCTGCGTTGATATTCCACGGATCTTAGCTGCGGATGCCTTGTGTTGGTTCTGGCGTCCGCCATTCTTAGCTTCTTAGCGGCTTCTGGAGCTTTTGAAACCATTCAGACTGTCTACCTTGCAGTCTACACTAGGACACTATCTCCTGTGTCTCAAGTGTTTTCACCATATACATTAATAGACTCACACTTAACATTTACACTTTACAAACTCACATAACATGTGCTTAAGCATAAACTCACTCAACATTACACATTTTTACAAACTCACATATTAACATCTACTTATTTATACTTTAAGGAAACTATAGAGCTACTTTAGCAAATATATTTCTTATTAATTCTTATATACTTATATTCATTCCATCTTATTTCTTATTTAAACTTACATTTACAACTAGCATCTTACAAGCTTATTATATTATTACATGTCTTAAGACTACCTTAGATACTTCTTGCAAGCTTATATATTCTTAAAGGAACTCTATAGATCTATTTTACAAACTTATATAGGCTACCATTAGCGTATATCTAACTTAGCAAACACCTAAAGATTTCTTAACACAGATATAACAAGACAGAATTTTTACAAACTCACATATCTTATATTCGTCTTTCTCCTTCTTACTCTTAATTATTATCACCATCTCTATCAGAAAGATTCTCTTAACTAGACAGGAAGTACGTACATCATTTCTAAAGTTTGCAGTTTATAGTTAGCTTTGTTATAAAGCACTGGGATTTAGTGAGTGTTGTCATTCTAGAGTTGTGATACTTGTTGCTAGGGGATTGTAACATACTCGGGAGGAAGCCACACTCCAAAGTTGCCAGTTCTCTCAGCCGTTCCGGACCGGCAGAGATGCACTGTCAGCAGTAGACAGTTTTTAACTAGAGGCTGTCCCTTCAACCAAATTCATAATAGCTCCCCTAAGAACTTCAATTCAAACAAACGTTTCTATCACAGCAGTACTTTTGGTTTGTTCTACTGAAAAACTTTACGCTGAGGGTGAAATTACTGTATTTATCTGCTGTAAAGCTCTTCGCCAATACTGCACAGCTATTAGGTGATATAAAGTATTTTTCTAAAGGAGCTAGTAAAGCCAAAAGCGGCTCAGCTCTGAACTCTTATTTCCTCACTGTTTGCATTAAACCAGTGACAAAACCTCAGAAGCACTAATCGAGTCACTTTCATTCTGGTTCCTTTATAGGAACGTCATTGGAGCTGACTTTTCTTAGTTCCACACTCCTTACCAGACGCTCCGGTAACCACTGAGCTTCATTCTCCTCTTGTGAAAAAACAAACATGTCCTCGACCCCATATTAAAACTGGATCGGGACCCTTCCAAATCCCAAGCAGGGATCTTTCCATTTCACTTGAGTTTCAGGATTTAGTATTTTCACTTCGTTAGCTTTAACTCCTGATGTTATTAGCAGTGGTGATATTTAGCATTGATTTCTTTTTTTTTTTTTTTAACTTTTTTTTTTGGTTTTTTGAGACAGGTTTCTGCGTAGCTTTGCGCTTTCTGGAGCTCACTTGGTAGCCAGCTAGCTCGAACTCACAGAAATCCGCTGCTCTGCCTCCGAGTGCTGGATTAAGCGTGCGCCACCACCGCCCGGCTGCATTGATTTCTTATAAGGAACTTTCAGGTGAAGCAACTCTTTTGTAAGACAGCTAGATTTTCTGAAGTTTGTTTCCCATCTATAAAGCAGTCATTTCTTTTTTGAATGCCTGTTTCCTTGTCTCCTTATTAGATTTGCAAAGGAATTACTCATGGCAGGCTGTTAGTTCAAGGCAAAGAACTTTTTTAATTTCAACATAAGTTTCTTCATATCTAAGACAAAGTTCAGTCTATAAACTGCTTTCCCTTGTTTTAAGGATTTTTAAATGGCTTGTTTGCTCTTAAAGGTAGCTTTTGTCATCCAACTACCGTAAACATTTGCACAGCTATTAGGGTAAATAAGGCATTTTACCAACGGAGCCCCAAACCGCGAAGCACCTAGTTCCGTATCCTTTCAATCTTTCATTGGAACTGATACTTAAACTTAGACGACTTTCCTACTCATTCTTTTAAAAGCTGTATTTTAAGTTTACCATGAACGTATTTTCGAGCTGACAATTGTTCAGGGCAATGTCGCCATCTTTAGTGGAAAAACTACCTTTCCCAGAATGCATTTCCCTTATATCAGTCCATAATAATATCAGTCCCTTATATCAGTCATTTCCCATAGTTCTTTTTGGGTCTGAGAGTCAACAGGTTCTCTTTTACTAGACTTGCCCGGGGGGTTTGAACAAAGTCTCTTGCCTTTGCAACCGGAGATTTGAACAAGCATTTTACATTTTCAATTATGGGACATTGGGAGGTTTCTATTCGCTCCTCAGCTGGCTTCAACAGGTGTCTCTCCTTCACTTGACACTGGCCCCCGAATCAGAACCACACCTGCCTCGTTAGCATGCATTGAGGCTGGCATTTCTGATAGCAACTTTCCTCCGGGCTTGTGTTTGCCTTAGCCAGTCAGTGAAAAACAAGATCATTGCAACAGAGCTTTTCCATAGCTCCTTGAGAGATTTTCTCCCACTGATTTATCTCATTTTGCTTGTTCCTTCCCCCACAGATGCAGAGCTTCAGGTATCTGTCTCGGCTCTGTTTCTCTACTAGCTACTTTTGGAGGTAGGGGCTTTTTTCTCCCCCCGAATCTGCCTCAAATTCTAGCAGCTTTGTCAGGTCATGCATTTCCTGAGGAGGTATCTGTCCCTTGTTTTTTTAGAGTCTTTCTCACAGACAGTTTCCAGTTTGGTCTCAATTTATTCCCTCTACCCAAGAAACGGTTTCCGACACTAGAGCGGCGGCTTTCCCTGCTACTGAAGGTAGGGGCTTTTTGTCCGTTTCTGTTTTCGGGGTCTGTGTGGTTTGCATACAGACTGAAAAATTTAACAAGGGAGGTTTTTGCCGTTTCTAAACTCCCATTAGGACAGGTGCTTTGCCTCATCAGGCCTTCACCTGGCCCAGTCCCCCAGTGGGTTGCATTTGCTTGTCTGGGTGCTCAAGGACAGAGCTTATGCCAGAGGCAATCACCCCTCAGGGCTACACTCCCTCATCTCACTGGGAGTCAGTTGAAACAAAGCTTTTCTCAAAGAGGTGCTTTCTCTGACAGAAAAGAAAGCTTTACTCCTGGATAGTTCTGCCCTGGATGGGCTCTTTCCCCAGACAGCGTTCTGACTCAGCAGCACGACTGCTTCATGCACAGTTCAGCTTTACTGTTTTCCCAGAAAGGTCCTTTCTCTGATAGGAAAGCTTTTTCTCAGATTTCTTTTTGCAGCTGTGGACCTATCAACCCGGGACCTGTAGGAAAGCACGCAACTGTGCCGTTCCCACCGGCTTTAGCTTTGTTTGTTCATTAGCAATCTTCCCCTGGGTCCTGTACCTTCCTGCCTCAGCTCTGTGCTCCAGGAAGTTTACCACTGCAGGAACCCTAGTATCCCCGAAATGCACTCCAACTCAGAGATGCTGGCCAGTCACCTCTGGGTTTTTTGGTCACAAGTGAGGATACAATGCTAACAGTTTGCATTTCTTCAGGGGATCTTTGCATTAGGGCGATTAGGAGCACCTTTTCATTCTGAAACACTCACTAAGAACCTTTGCTGCCTCAGCTCGGCTGTAACTGAAAAGTTTGGCTTTTTTGCTTTTCTCAGGCAAAGTTTCCTGCCTCTTTGGGCTCTCTCTAGCTCTTTCCCCACACTCTCCCAAGCGTTTCCCTCAGGGTACTCTGACCCACAGTCTTTTACTAGCTTGAAGAGACAGAGCTTAGAAGAGGTTTTTAGGAACTTGTCCCTGCCTCCTGCATTGCAGGGAGGATTGTTAAAGCTTGAAAGAGAACTTAGAGGTTTTGCTGTCTTAAGTTTGTTGTTTTCCCTTAGAGCTAATCACAGGTGGTCCCCATACTAATATCTTCAGGTGATTCTAATTTTTGTCCTCTCAGAAAGTTAAAGGCTTTAGTTTTTAAGTTTAAGAGAGCTTTTGAGAAAGATTAAGGCTTTTTAGAGAGATTTTCCCCCCAAATTTTTCAAGAAAAGCTTTATAGTTTAAGAGAAAGGTTTTTTTTCCCCAGGAGAAAGACCAACTTTCCCCAAAACTTCTGAACTTTAAACTTTGACTTCTTACACCCCCATTTTTGCCTCAGGGAGAAAACACTTTCTCCTGCCACTTGGACTTAGCATTTCAGCTGTCCCCAGGTCAAAAGCTTCCATAGGAAACTTTTTCTTCCCCATAAGCTCAGAGAAGAGCTTTTTTACTACCCATAAAGCCCAAAGACTTTTTTCCCCCAGTTTGCTTTCAAAGCCCCCAAAGTTAGAAAATTGAAGAGTTTTTCTGTCTAGTTGCCTTACTTATTTTTTCCTACACAATCTTACACTTCTAAGTTTTCCCTAACTATATTACTACCCTATACCTTACTTATTTTTCACAGATAGAATTTGAGAAAGGGATAGAAGACAGAAAATTTTGACAGAAGAGAATTTCGCTGCAGCATCGGACATCCTTCCAGTCTGCTTTCCTTTTCTCTCGAGGATAAAACCCCTGCCTCACCAAAATATATATATATAATATTTTTTTCATAACACCGGTATGCCTTTCCACTGGCAGGGCTGACTCAGCACTTTCACCAAAAACTCTGTAATAAAACTATTATTTTCCTTTATCTTTAGTCCCTATTACTTTGTCTTTAGTTCCTGTTCATTTGTCTTTAGTCCCCCCTTTTTTGTGGTCCCTTTTTTTCTTTAGTCCCTTTTTTCTTTAGTCCCTTTTTTCTTTAGTCCCTTTTTTTCCTTTAGTCCCTGTTCATGGCGCCATTCTGTAGGGCGTTTACCCACCACCCCCACAGCTTCCCAGAGTTTTCTTGAGTGCGAGCAGCAGGAAATATTAGATAGAAGGATTTATAGCAGAGAATCTTGCAGAGATAAACAGATAGAAAATAAAGGATAGCCTCGAGAGGGCCTGGAACCTATTCCAACAGGCCCCCGACTGTCTCTGGTCCAGGGTTTTTATAGAGACGCCAAGGGGTGGAGCAAAAGACCTTCTCCCCCAGCACAGCCAAGTGCAGGCCATCTCAGACACCTGCACTCAGGCCCATGGTCCTGATCATCTTCTATTCGGACCTGCTGGGTAAAGCCACGAGGAACCCCAGAACGGGCTCCCACAGGTGGTGCAGCTCTTTCATGTGTGGCAGAGCCAACTCTCATGCCCCAGTGTCCAGTGAGGGGCAGGATAAGCTCTCCCAGGGTCAGTGAAGGGCGGGGCCAGCTCAGCATAGCATACTATCCTCCCATTTGTCACCCCCCCAACTGACCATGGACATTGACACACATACCAGCTGCAATAGGACCACAGGCCCAGACATAATACTTGGCAGCAGCTCAGCCCAAATGTGTCATTGTGACCCTGGTGGCTTCACCAGTCACCCAAATCAGTATGGCCCTGGTGACAGCATGGCCCTCAGATAACAACATGGTCTCAGCCTTCAGTTGTAACATGAGCCACAGATATCAACTGAGACTCTGGCTGCTATAGGGCCACAGAAGAACTCATATAATATTTATTTCTGATTATGGAGATAGAACCTTGGGTACTGAGCTCTTTACATTTCAACCTAGTATAAAATTGATTTGACTGTAGTTTAGAAAGAATATACTAAAGCTCCCCCTTTTTAATGTCTTTATGTTAAATTTGAGTTTGAAGATCTACTTTTCTTTGGCTGGAATGACTTTACTGGATCTGCATCACAGAGATCTTGTAACAATATCTAGGTTGCTGAAATGTTTCAACAGGTAAAGTTGTTTTCTGCACAAATCTAAAGGCATGAGTTTAAACTCTAGTGTATAAGAAGAGAATCGACTACACAAATTGTCCTCTGACCTTTATCTAGTCATCCCTTGATACAGGTGCAACTACACATACAAATGTATGTACAAATAAAATGTTTTTTTAAGCCCTCCAAGAATCAATACCCATGAGTGATAGCAATATCATGCCGAAACACTGTAATGAATACTTTCTGTTTTGTACACAAACCTCTCTAGATGAGTTATCACTTATCCCATTCCTGCCTTTTTTCTCCAAGACTCCCCAGCAGACCCGGCAATGTACATGCCCTGCCCTGCCCCCACATGCATCCAGCTCATCCAGCTCAGAGATGAGTGACTCTTCATACTCAGGGAGGCCTGCCCCTAGGATCCATTCCTGGGCTCCAGCCTTTCCCGTGGAACAGCCAACCAACTTGGTCCCAGTTGCTGGCCAGGTGACAGGGCTCCTACAGGAAGGTTCCCCTTCTCCAAGACGCCCCAGCAGACCCTGAAATCTACACACTTGCCCCCACACCCATCCACCCCACCTGAGACCCTTGCCACTTCCTGAGTTTTGGAGACTAACCCCCGCTCCCATTTGGCCCAGCGAGAAAGCTCTCATTGGGCCTAGAGAGAGAGCTCTCATTGGACAAAGAGCTCTCATTGGACAAAGAGTAACCTCAGGAGACAGGGAATCCATCAGTCCTCATTAGAACAAGAGTGGCTTTCTAAGAAGTACAATCTGCCACCTCTCATTGGACCAAGAGTGGCTTCCTGAAATACAGAATCTGTCAGCTCTGACTGGACCAAGAGCCCTGATAAGACCAAGAACGAATCCATTCATCACAGAATCAACTAGATTTGGTTGACCCAAGAGCAGCTCTCTGATAAACAGAAGCTGCCTGGTGCAGTTAGACCAAGAGGTAAGATTAGACCCAGAAGAGCCCCCTGAGACACAGACACAGCAAGCACAGAGTGGACCAACACCAACTCCCTCAAACACAGGCACCTCTTATACCTATTAGAGGAGGAGATGGGCAGACTTCAAGGCAGAAACATGATATTTTTAATGTCATCATTATAATCATAATTAGAGAAATGATTCAAGAGGACAAGATTCAATACATATGTTGAATATATGCATATATACATATAAAATTACATATGTGCATATATGTATATTCTCTGGGGTTTGAAACCTAAGAAGATTAAATGTTTTTATTTATAAGATTACTCTGTGCATAATATTTCCTTATTCTAAAAGCAACATACTTTATAGGTAATCAAATGTTTTAAATAAGAAAATTCTGAAGTTGTTGGGGTCTTATAGTACAAATGTACCTATGGAAATAATACTGATACTATGTTATGTGTATTAAAACACATCCCCACATCTCTATCCTTAATCACTTACCTACAATGGAGATATGTCTTTTTGCTGTAACCATGGAGGTTATTTATTTTGTGAGTTCATGAAAATTTTGGCATTCTGAACCAAAGCAAGACAGTTCAGTATCATTTGACACAAATATATTATTTGCCATCCTCAAAATTGATTGTTTTATTTCAGAAGCATTCCAAAAAAAGTTTAAACAATTCTATACTTCAAAAATATTATATACAAACTGTTTTAAGAACTCTAATGGAAATATAGCTATGATTTCTAGCAAGATATTCTTTTTTAGAATAATATAATTGAGGAGAAATATGAAAGTATCTTAATATATTATAAAACTTTTATTACAGAAGTCATTATACTTCCCCATAATCTAGTTGTTTAATATTGTCTATATGACATTTTTTAGTATAAGCCAACAAAAATAAATAACAACACCTAATTATACATAACTTCTCAGTGAAATTAATTGTAACTCTCTATATAAATAACAATTTGACAGGATTATAAAACTCTTGAACTTGTGGGACTATGGTTCCTGTGTATTTGATTATTAATATATTTAAGATTCACACAAGGAAGACTGTTGAGATACAGAACCTGCAAACTTCACGGTAATACATAATACATGTATCTGTCAACTCAGACACCTGTACCAATGCACTGGAGCCTGAATGGCTTATAATAAAGACCAGCCATTTATTTCTTGAAGATCTTGAAGTTGCCACCTCTCCAAGGTCAAGGTGGCAGCAAAATGAGGTTCCAGTAAGGATACTTCTCTCTGTGGCAGACAGTGAATGCCTTATGGATTTATTCGTGGTAGAAAAAAAAGATAGCACCTCTTGGGCCTTTGCTAATTAGGGAATTAATCCTCAAATAAGGAATCTATCTGTCCTTAACTATTTATCTTTTACGGTTCCTGCAATCTAACTCTATTAAATTGAGATGAGAGCTCCAAACTATGAATTTGGGAAGCATGAAGTCTGACTACATAATAATATGTATAGCATATTGACCCAAGCTGTCAAGGAAAACTTATTTCTATCACAGAAACATTTATATCCATGCCCATTATATACTTTTACTCAGTCTCTCATTAATCCTAAGAAACTATTTCTATTTCTATAAATTTGGCTTTCCTAAGACTTATTTATGACATGAGCAAAATCTCAACTCTGAAAACATAACATATTTTGAGTATTTACTGAAAAAAAATGTCATCTAAGGTAACTCATTTACAGTGTGGCTATCTTTCAAGAATAAAGTTAAAGGAGAATTTTCACAGGCAATGAGAAGCCTAAGTTGTTGTTTATGTCAGGTGTGTCTTGTTTAAAAAAATAAAAGTAAGATTCTACTGGTTAAAGTTAAGTTGCCAATATTGTTTTGAAATTAGACTTAAATAAATTAATCAAATAAGAATACAAGTAAATATAACTCTATGCTTATTCATGACAGTTTTGGTGATTTATTTCATCTCTACTTGTAATAAAATGAGTTGAATTAAATTGCAACTACTGTTTTACAGTCTAGTTCTGGAGGATAACAAAGAACTTTGGCCATATCCTGTAATGGTTAAGGGTCTGAGGTACTCACTGACCAACAATTCAAAAGTTGTATCCAATTCCTGTGACAGGGCTTTTATTAATCTGTGGAGTCTAGTAAGGTCATTATTGTCTTGTTATAATAATATAAATATATGCATATATAATATACATATATTATATAAAAGCCTCTATATAGCAGTTTTCTATGACTGTTCTCAAAAATACTACAATGTTATTTATTTCTCCCTTTATTTTCTCTCCTACCCTACTCTCCACTCTCTCACTCAAATTTAACTTTTATTATGTTGTTCTCTTTATATTAGTAGACTCTCTCTTCACTCACTTGAAAGTCTCTTGCCTTGGCCCCTCAGTAACTTCCTGACCCAAGTATTCCAAATTAAATACATATATCTGCAAATTCTAAGATAATGTCAACAAATGTAGACAAATATGTGATATTTGTCATTCTGAGTCTGGATTATCTCAGTCAGAATGTTTGTTTGCAGCTCCATCTAGTTCCCTGTGAATTTGATAGTTTTATTTTTTTCTTAGTAGCTATATAATGTTCCATTCATTTTTCATTATCTACTAATCAGGTGATGGACACTAGGCTACTTCCATTTCATGGCTGTTATGAAAAAAGTAGCAATGAACATAGAGAAGCGGTTATCTCTATAGTAGGATATTGAGTTGTTTTGTTATTGAATTCATATGACTTTCTTTTGAGAAATCATCCTGAGCACTTATACATTAATAGAGGAAAAAGCTCTTTAATAATATTGTGGGAGTCATTTAGGCTAATGCACAAAAGGGTACCTACCACCCCTGTGCAAAACAATTAACTGACTTACACAGTCCATAGACTTATACATTCCAAATATATTACCATGCTTAAATCTCTTTCAGGTAACAGCTTCAGGTTACACTTTTAACAATAAATCCACACAGAGACTGCTAGTGTGGCCACTTGAGCAGTTTCACACAGCAAAAATATTGCTGTAATTATTTCTTAAGTACACCAGTGTTATTCTTTTTGAATAGCTGTTACTCAATATCATCTTGCCCACTTGGCAGAATTATGCTTTTCCTGATAAGAGAACCAGGACTTAATGTCAGGTCAGGACTTAATGAAGGCTGTCAGCCTCCCCTGCTCCCTTGAACTACCTGTTAGAGGCATCTATGGTATAGGAATGAGCCTAATGGCCAGTAAATCTTGGTGACCAAACATTTAAAGAAATGTTCTTTTCTCAGCAATCCAAATCCTCAGTTGTATTTGAGGTATCTAATTTTCTTTCCTCTGGGTTCTATCAGGCCTGGTTACCACATTACTTACCTTCAAGGTAATTTGGAGGCAGAACTCCTTTAGATAAAATCTACTTTGTATAACTTTTTTTTTTAATTTTTAAAGATACTGTAACTCATTATTGTGAAAAGTCTCATCCATGGTAGAAACAACTTATAGGTAAAGAAATTTATTTTGGCTTAGAGTTTGTAAAGACACTCCACCATGACAGAGATGTTAGGACAGTCAGAGCAGCTGGAGAAATTTGATTTGTGCAGATGAGACACTGTTGCCCAACTTATATCTCAGTGGATCAGAAAGCAGACAGAACTCTGGCAAGAAGTGAAACCAGGCACTAACATTCAAGGCCTCCCTCACTATCACCAACTTCCTCCTTCAAGGCCCCATCTCTTGAAGGCTTCATCTCCTCCCCAAATAATGCCATAGGCTAGAACCATTTATTGCAGCACCTGAATCTATGATGTAATGTCACTTCCTAACAAGAACATACTGTATGTAAGGTTGAATAAGAAATGCTGGTAACAGAGTAAAGTAAAAGAATAATAGGTACAGAGTAGCATTGTTAAGAATCACACAGCATCTCCTAAAGTGAAACTGGGCTTGGTATTTTAGTATTCATTCAGCATTTATCATTTATTTCTTGAATGTATGTATTCCAAAACTTTCAAGATTCTGTTTTTTTTTCTTTTTTTATCCTTTTACTGACAATAGATTCTTTCCTCCTACAATATATCCTAATGATAGTTTTCCTCTCTCTAACTGTAGTTCCTTACTTTGTATAATTTAATGTTCTCTAATAAACTTTAATGTTAAATCATTTATAACAACAACTATATAACTTTCAATTTCTCCTATATCGTATTGGCTATATACCCAAGAGGTTATACCTGAATCAGAATGTAGATTACTTAGAGCTTTTTGAGGAACTTCCACATTAATGTCCTTAATTACTGGGAGCTTCAACAACAGCATCAACAGTGAGTAAATGTTCTCCTTTTGCTACATCCATGCCAATGGTGTCTGCTTCTCCTCCTCCTCTCCTCCTCCTCCTCCTCCTCCACTTCTCCTCCTTCTCCTCTTCCTTCTTCTACCCTAGGTATTCTAAATGAAGTTTATAGTTGAGTTATAGAAGATGCAATATTTAAACTGCTACAGACTTGGAGGGTTCATCCCAATAGCTAGCCTTCACCATGATAGAAGGTATTATAAATGCTACAAGAGGAGAAAAGTAATGATCCATCCTGAGAATAACAATAATGATTGGCCTGTCAAGATATGTGTGGGGTGCAATAGCAGCATGAACATAATGGAAGTAATCAACCACTTTGGGATCAAATTTAAGTCCTGCTGAAAAAGATGAAATTCATACTTGATACCATAATCAGGCCATGAACCTAAAGCATATTGCTAGAAAAGTTATATGTCACTTTTTAAAAAGGATATTGTATTAAATTAACTTCTTTTTTTTTGAGACAGGGTTTCTCTGTGTAGCTTTGCACCTTTCTTGGAACTCACTCTATAACCCAGGCAGGCCTCAGCCTTGAAATCACAGAGATTCACAAGCCTCAGGCTCCCAAGTGCTAGGATTAAAGGCGTGTGCCACCACCACCCAGCTTTAAATCAACTTCTAATGACAATGTATAAAGCTATAAATTAGTTCTCATCAAAACTGCTTCCATTTGTAGTAGATGTTGATTAACAGTGATGTAGTAGGAATCTTAAAAGTTCTTATTAATAAAATCAAACCCGAGGCCAGTTATTGGGGTGAATACTGGAAGGTCAGAGAGACAGAACAAACCACAGCTAACCTCACCTGGCCAGGTCCTCAGCTGGTCTTGTCTCCTCAGACTGGAGGCCTCTGAGTCCTCATCCGGAATGGGTCTCAGCTGAATTACTGCTCAAAAGCCTGAATGCTTAACCAGCCACATGCTTAACCAGCCAAATACCTAACCAGCCAAATACTTCTAGTTTCTGGTCCTCATGCCTTATATATCTTTTTGCTTTCTACCACCACTCCCTGGGATTAAAGGTTGGCTTTCTGGGATTAAAGGCGTGTCACCATGCTTGGCTGTTTCCAATGTGGCCTTGAACTCACAGAGATCCAGAGGGATTTCTATCTCTGGAATGCTAGGATTAAAGGTGTGAGTGCCACCATTTTCTAGCCTTTGTATCTAGTGGCTGTCTGTTCTCTGACCCCAGATAAATTTATTAAGGTACACAATATTTTGGGGAACACAATACCACCACACAGTGAGACCTATAATTGCTCAAGATTCAGAGTAAGAGGCTACACAATGCTAAACCCTAAATGGAACATGTATATAGCATTCTTTTCTAGGCTCAGGGATCAATGCAGGATACAGTTGAGCTCCTTAATTTCACTGGCATCCTGGATCCTTCCTGAGGGACAGGGCAGGAGCATATAATCTCATGAGTGTTGTAGTCTGTATCTTAAAACAATAGTCCTGAGAGAAGTGCATAGCTAGAAAGAAAAATCTTGACAGCTTTAAACGTTTCATGGCTTTCAAACAACATAACTTATATAACACAACAGTTTTTCTGCAAATAAAAGTATAGTTAACTAAAAATCCCAACTAAGATTCACTAGCACATGAAAGAATTGTGCCCAGACTTTCTAGCCTATATTTTACAAGTTACAAGGGTGTTCTGTATCTAATCAAGAGGCAGAAAAGGTGCATATAAGACAATTGCCTTTTGAAACAATTAACAATACACGTAAAGAGACATACATTCTTAAACTTACACAAGAAGCCACATTCAAGATTTGACTCCTGATACACTACACACACACACACACACACACACACACACACATAGAGAGAGAGAGAGAGAGAGAGAGAGAGAGAGAGAGAGAGAGAGAGAGAGAGAGAGAGAGAGAGGTATGTGGGAACAGCTACATTTGAATTGTGGGTAAGTTACAATGACTCAAGAAGAACAATACTCAAGCTTGTAATTTACAATCTTTTGCTCAACATAAACTATCTTATAAAATGACCAATCCCTATAATCAATAGGGACAGGATATTAAATAAGAGAACCACAGCCATCCAAAACAACAATTAGAAAAACAAAGTGGGATAGTCCTCTACCCTAAAAAAATTCAAAACAAGTCGTTATTGACATCAAAATTTTGAAATCCTACAGAAGGTGACATCACTGCCACAGAAAAGTAGTAGTCTCCAAAGAACAGGGGAATGAAACTTAAGGAGTCATTGGAAAGATGTTATGATGGTACAGTGGCTTTGCCCTACCCTGGGTTATTTTGGAATAAGGATACACATGAATCTTCCCTGAAGGTGTAAAACAGACATGTTGACTCCAAGGAAGAGCCTCATTACAGGTCTACAGGGTCATGGGATTGAGGAATAACACAGTAACTGTGTTTCTGAAATGTGTGGCAATAATGTCGATGAAGGTAATTTGTTTCAGAGGAAATTCCTATGAGGACTTATGTCTGAATCCATACCATTGCCTTTTCATCAAATTATTTGGTCACATTCTTCCAAATATGTCTACATTAAGTCCCTTTGTTTTGAGAAGAAATGCTTTAATCACCTAGATTCTTAATGGGCTTTGTATTTGGGAATGGCAGAGCCCTATGATTTTATCCAATATTTAGTATGCCACATGAATTACTAAGACATATGTATTACAAAGGTTCTATTAAATATATTTTAAAATTAAATCTATCAAATCTATTTAAATGAGAGTAGATATTATTGGGAATTAATTGAGACCCACTTCCTGGATATTTGGAACCATAATCTTATGGGAAGCATAAAACCAAATTATGTCGGTGCATCCTAAAAGATACAAGAGTTGTGATCAGACTGTTTCTCCTGATAATGTTACCAAATGATCGTCAACTGGATTTAAGTCTTTAATCCCTTTAACTTGTTAAACTTTTTCCATGTTTTCCTATGCACATAACTGTTCTGATCTTGCTTCTTATTATCTTTACAGTCTGTTTCCAAGCCTTGCATCAGACTGTTCCTAGCCTAAGCAAGAGGATCCATCATGAACATCCAAGAGATAAGAAGGGGAGAGTTATAGGGAACAGATGAAGCCTTAAGTGACTGATGTCCAGAGTGAAGGGGCATTGTTGAAATGGGCATGGCCATGTCTAGGAGTTTAAGGAACAAGCCCCAGGGGAATTAACAAAGGGATTACCAATGTGGACCAGACTTAATTGATGACAAAGCTTTTCTGCAGAGTCTAGACATGAGAATTAACAAGTGACCCATCAAATGGGTATAGAACAGCAACTTCAGGTTCCTTCTCCTGGATGTGTTAAGCCTGAGACTGCTATCTTACACATACCTCATGCTGAGGTTCTAGGTTGCATGAACAGCAGAACTCCACCTGAACCCATCTTTGTTATAAGCATTTCTACCTGTTCTGAATTCCTTTGCTACCTACCCTCAGTTAGGATTGCAGACCCGAAAGTGCACTGGATGCAACATTTGTATTTTTACATTCCTAGGAAGTTCTTTCTCTTCTGTGTAACTCTGTGGATATTTTCTTGCATACACAATTTTTATCCTCATGTGCTTTGAGAATTAAAATGTAAAATTATGGCTTGTGATTTCCTCAGTTTTCTTTGTCTGATTTTTGTTCTTTATTTTATTTCTATATACACTTACGAACTTGTTCATAGGTAACTACAAAAAAGCATAGTCAATGTACTTGTTTTTAGTGGCATCTGTAGAGTTAACTGAGTGGATAGAATTTTTTTGGACTGTTAAGTCTTCAACATGAATGACAAACATTTTTAAATGCATGCATACTTCATTATATTGCTTTCACAGAGTTTTATACAAATAGACCCTGTATTATTTTTATATTAAAGTATTTGTTTATGTAAAGTATTAAATAATTAACACTGTTAGTACTTCTAAGATTGAGTTCCATTTGTGATTTGCTAATATATAGGAAATTAATGAATTTCATATAATAATCTTGAATCCTGTAATGTTATTAAATTTGTAATTTTTAAGCAGTCCTTTCTTCCTTGCTTACTTCCTGCCTCCCTTCCTTTCTCACCCTTCTCTCTCTCTTCCTTCCTCCTTTTCTTTCTTTCTTCCTCCCTCCCTCCCTCCCTCCCTCTCTTCTTTACTTCCTTCCTTCCTGATCCTCATGTCTTCATCTTCTAAGTTTTAGAATTGTTGATTAACTGTTTGGTGTTTTTATCCACTTAACACAACATAGAGTCATTTGGAAAAAAAAGGAACCTCATTTAAGTAAATGCCCCCACCAGACAGACTTGTGGGCAGGTCTATTGGACATTTGTTTTTAAAATAATGATTGATGTGGGAAGGTCCAGCCAATTATGGATGGTTCCATCACAAAGCAGGTAGTCCTTAGTGTATGAGAAAGCAATCTGGAAAAGCCATGAGAAGTAAGTAATTAAGTAAGCAACAATTTTATCATGAGTCCCAAATTTTAGAAAGAAAATTAAGATATTTCCAGTATCCGTATTTCTTTAGCTATTGTTCTTCCCAGATCACAAGAAATTGGAATTTAATGAAATTCTTATGTAAAATTCTTATATGTGTAAGTGAGTGTGTGTGTGTGTGTGTGTGTGTGTGTGTGTGTGTGTGTATGTGCTACATGTGTGTATATGCTTGTGGAGGCCAGAAGGAGACTTTCTCCTGGACACAGTGGGTAATGACATAAGGTCTCCTGGAAGAGTAGCAAGTAGTTTTACCACTGAGCATCTCTCCAGAAACTTCTTAAGGATCCTAAGGCTTGTCTATTGCTGCCATCAGTTCTATAGGTCTGTAAAATAAATGATCAGTTTTATTGGAACACAGTCCTTATTCTTCAGTACAAATATTCTGTTTTGTTTACTTTTCTTGATATTTGTTTGTTTATTTGGCATCTGTTACATCTTAGAATACACTTGTGTTTAATTTCTAAAATAATCTGAATTAATTTGGCAAGTTTCATTTTACTTCACTTGTGAAACAGAAGACTGGAAATTTAGGTAATGGAAAGAAAATTAGCCAGCAACACATCTAGTAGAGGGCGAATATCCAAAATATATAGAGAGAACAAAAAAACTGGATATAAAGAAAACAAATAACCAAATTAATAAATATGGTATACGTCTAAACAGAGAATTCTTAAAAGAGAAAACTCAAGTGGCTGGAAAGTCCTTAAAGAAATGTATAACACCCCTAGTATTGAGGGAAATGCAAATCAAAACCACATTGACATTTCATCTACAGGAGTCAGAATGGCCAAGAACAATTAAATAAATGATAGTTCATGTTGGAAAGGATGTGAAGTAAGGGGAAAACATCCATCTATTGCTGGTGGGAGTGCAAACTTTTATAGCTACTATGGAAATCAGTGTAGCAGTTCATCAGTACTTCAAGATCAAATATTATTAATCTTGGTCTATACCCAAAAGACACCTCACACTATCACAAAGATACTTGCTCAACTCAGACCCAAGAAAATGAAGTATGGTATTCATTTGCTTATGTGTGGATGTTAAAATTAGTTTAAGTTAATAATAACCATATAGAAGTATGGAAATGCAGAGTTTAGGTACAGAGTAAGGGACTACAGGAGGCAGATAGATAGAGTTAGAAAGGGAAATAGAATAGTTATAGATGGATGGAAGACTAGAACAGGAGGATCAAAAGAGGAGGACAAGAGAAAAGGGATACAAGGGAGGAAATAAGGAGCATGACAGTTAAAATTAAGGGGCATTTGAGGGATAGTTTAGAAACATAAGTGTATATACATAAAGGAAACTGCCAAATAATAGGGCATAGAGCCCCTTGTCATCTCTTGCCACTGCATGAAGCTTCCAGTACTTTGATTGGGTTAAAACTTATTGAGCTAGTCACCAAACCCATGTGAGTCCCCAGACAACCAAGGCTGTGCCCAAGGCCATAGGTTGCTCTTCACAAACTGACGCTAGGCACTATTGCTGAAACAACATTTACATAACTCATTGAACATGGAGACATTCAGCTGGCACCTACCTTGTGCTTTCATCCCCACAGTCTAGTGTCTTTTTTACAGGAAAGTACTCTTTAGCCTACCAAAAAAGAGATGTAAAAACAAACCCAGCCACAATATCTTGGATGCACAATGTTGACGTTATTGCAAGATATTCCACACAATTCCATAGGCAGGGGTTTCTAAGTAGTACACGAGTGGAGAAATAAAGTTGGACACAAACAAGTAAGCATATATGCATTCTCCACTTCTGCTCTCTGTTGTGGATTTGATGTGGTTAGCTATTTGAAGTCTCTATCTTATATTGTAAAGTAAAATAAACTCTTTTTTCTTAGGGTTTTTTGTTTTTGTTTTTAGGCTTTTTTGTTTGTTTGTTTGTTTTTTGGTCAGGGTATTTTATCACATCAACAGAAATGAAACTAGAGCACCCATCACAAGGAAGTTCTGCTGGATCGATCTTGTGTACGTAACCACAGCTTCTGAGAACTGGCACAGTAGTCATATCATGTCCAAAAGAAGCATATCACAGCACTGCAACTGATACCTCAGCCTTCATATCTGTTCCATCCCTTTCCATTATGTTTACTTTATGTTGATATGTGGCTTACAAAAATGTCCCACTTTGGATTCAGCACTCAAACTATCATGCTCTTAGCACTTGGACCAGTTAAGGGTCTCTAAATAGAGAGCTATTCATTTCAAACAGAATTGTCTTTGATAAAAGTTGAGAATGGTCCAGAAATTTGAGTATAGATATAAGTACTTAGGAGATCGAAAATATTACCATAGAGCAAACATATAATAGTAGTTACTTCCCACAAGATCTGTGACCTAACCAAAAATGGATTTTGAACATGTTTATAGTAACAAGAATGAATGTTCCCTGGGAGGAAAATTCAACACCAATCAGAAAGCAGATGTCAACCCATATCATTCATGCCACTATGGCATCTTGGGCACATCTTTCCTGGCAGATGAGGTCTATTGCAGGCAGAGTCCAGCATCTGATAACATCATTGAGGTATTTTCTGTCTAATCTGTGTAGCACCATCTAGCATTATAATAGCTATTGAGTAAGGGGTAAATAATCAATTTGAGAATCATATCTATATGTCCTATGGCCAAAGTGTGAAGTATCTTCAGAAGTATCATCTTGTCATGAACATTGTTTAAATAAATTTTTTCTGTGTCTGAGATTCAGAACCAGAACATCAATGACAGTGTTAGTTTGCTTTTTCTGGTTGTAATAAAAAACTGACAAAAAATCAACTCGGGTAAGGAAAGTGTTTATGTAGCCTATACTTCCACACCACAGTCTTTATGAAGGCAAAACAAGACAGAAACAAAGGCAAAAAGTCTAGAGAAATGCTTACTGGCTTCCTCTCTGCTTGCTTTCTTAAGCAACCAAGGACCAAGTACTTAAAACTGGAACTAACCACAGTGGGCTTGACCAACCCACAGTAATCATTAGTAATGAAAATGCATCCAAGATATATGCACGTGCCAATTAGTTAGGGACAAGTCCTCAGTTGAGATACTCATGCTCCGGGTAACTCTAGTTTGTATCAAGCTGACAGAAATCCCCAAAGAATTTGAGACTTTGGAAGTTTCTTTCAGTATTTCACTATCAGTAAATGATATTATATGCTGAACAGTTTGCTATTCTGGCTTTGAGATTCACATAAATGTGATATTTCCTTGTGGGTGATTTCCTCAGTACATGTGGTATTGGTGTGTTTTAAAATTACTATGGCCCCATAAACATAATTTTTTCTTGGAAATTTTAAAATAAAATAAATCTTTTTGTAAGTCTATTATAATTTAAGTCTGTAAAATTAATTTACTACTTCTCAGTTTTTAAATAAATGTATACCAGATAATGTATTCCCCATAAATAAAAAGTACATTAGTGTAAAACAAGCATAGAAGAGATTATAAAAATATTCAACTAATGAATCAGAGAGGCAATGGTTACAAAATTAAGTAAAATATTTATAGTTAAAATAATTCTAGAACTTTAGTCAATAAGTCATAATGAAGGAAACACTTAACACATCTAAATAAACCAATTATTTCCATTAGTAGTAGAACTCTTGTTTTGATTTGTTTAGTTAAGCACCAGTGTGCATAATTTGTATGCAACTTGAGGAAATGAGAATAAGTCACATTTCTATGTCCTATGTGGAAAATAAATGTAACGTTAAAAAACAAGAAAGCAGTCTGGAGCATAATAAGGACTGCAAACATTTTTCAGGCAAATTTATGTTTTTAGTGATGCATGTAAACACAACAGTTCAATTGAAGTTCTATCAGTCTGTGCATTCATGAACACACACACACACACACACACACACACATTAAAACATAATTTCATTAGACCAACTTAATTTAGTGTATGTGTGCCTCTCTGAGTGTGTATGTGTTGTATATTGCATGGTCTTAACTGAGGATTAATACTTTCACATCTCCTTTAGGTTAATGTTGAAAACAAAATCAATGTTTTTGCCTGTGGTCAGTTATGTTATTATCATGTCTTAAGTTGCTTAATATTTAGATGTTCATAGTAAGTATTATATTGTCTCTGATGCATCTCTTGCTAATTTAAACCGTTTTTCCTTTTATGGAAAATATAAATCTTTTCACATAATACAGATCGTGTTTACAGTTTCTTTTCCCTCTACCACGACTAGTTTCTTCCCTACTCTCCCCCACATCTGGATTATCTCCCTTTCTGCTTCTAATTTGAAAACTATCAGACTTCTTAAACATAATAATAAAAAAAATATTAAAATATGGATAACATTTCTCCTTTTGTAATAATCTGTAAAAGGATAGTCATTATACAGTTCGACAAATTAAAACATAAACTTAGTCAATTGGATTAGATATGATCGACTAATAGCAAGCAAGAAACAAAATCAGATACCATTTGTTTGGCTAACTATACAAAATGCTATCCAGCTAGAAGCATATAGAGATCATTTACCATGTGTTGAACACTGTTTAACAACGTAGTATGAAGTCTACACAAAAATGACTGAGAAGCATGGTCCCTCTGCTCATAAAGATGAATTTAATTTTAACACAGAGATATTAGAAAGCAAGTAGTAGAAGAGCTATGTATGCTTTTGGGGGGAGGAAGAACAGAACAGATTGCTGGAGATGGTAGATAGTTTGTGGTGGAAGGCAGGGATGTTTCAGTGGGGAATGACATTTCATGAATATTTGGAAGTTGCAATATTGAAATCAAACTGATTATAAAAGTAAAGGCAGAAAAAAAGAATGCGAGAGAATTATCTGAACTAGTGTGCTATAATTAGTACCAGTTATCAACTTTACACACCCAGGACGAGGGGACCTACTTTGAGCAGTTGTCCCCATCAGACTGGCCTGGGGTCATGTCTGTAGAAAAAGTTCTTGATTAATGGGTGTTGATGGAAGACCCCACCACTGTGGAATGTACCATCCTTAACAAGAGGCCCTGGGACATAGAAAGGGGAAGCAAGGCAGGATACATACAGTATTACTCTATGTCTCTGCCTCAGTTCCTTCCTCATAATTCCTTCCTTGAGCTCCTGCTCTGGTTTCCCTGAATGTCAGGCTATAAGATGTAAATAAAAACAAACCCTTTCCTCTCCAACTTACTTTTTGACACAAAGTTTTATCACAATAGAAAATAAACGAAGACATAGTATGAAGGTCAGATCGAAATATTTGTTGAAAAAACATTTATGAAGAAAAGAAAAGGAAAATAGAAAGAAATAATATGGCAGGTCTAAGACAGATGTTTATAAAGGTTGAATTACACAGGCAGGAGGTGAGACTAGAAACTCAGAGGAATGTATAATGAGCATAACAGCTTTTAAATTCCATAGACTGCTTTAAAAAGTAAAGCTGAAGCACAGCTATAATGAAAAAGTGTTAAAGGAAAAGATTAAGCTGTGAAAGGAAAAAAACACACAGGAAATGGAAGAGAAAATATAAAAAGAATATTAGCCTTAAAATTTATACTAAAATTTTAGTTCTGTTTTTAATTTGCTAGACTATAATCATATGATCCTGTCTTAACTGAAGGAAATTCGAAGAACAGAAAAAAATATGGGTAATCATATGGTATATTCTGCCATGATACAAATGTTGTATCCTCATTTAAGAAACTTACAGATTTCTAGAGAATTCTTTATAATTATTTGTAATTTTTTTGGACTAGCCTGATCTCACTTCTTTATAGGTACCAGGTCATTAAATGTCCTCTTATGTGTTTTTATAACTTCATTCATGCTATACATATCTTTATGTTATAGAATGCATACCTCAATATAATATGGGATAATTAGCCTTTATTTTCTATTTATATAATGATACATAATAAACTAGCCCCACATGTGTTACTTATACAAACAATAACACTGGTGGCTGTTTTGTTACAATTCTCAGGTATGTGACCCTCATCATTGTCTCCATGTATTGTGAAAGCAGTTTCTTCCAAGGTTAAAAGCTTCCATCTTGGAACTTCTTTTGACATGTGATATAAAAGGAGAGAAGGAACAGCATAATATTTTAATATAGGATGTTTCCAAGTAGAAGAATGGCTCTATACTGCAGGGAAGCTTCTTAAAATTAGAACTAGCAACTCATAATAGCTCACAAAGCACCTAAAACAGAGCAAATTAACTAAGCCTCTTCCTCCCAAAGAGAATGTATATAGTAAAGACTGAAGACAAAAGACACTAAGAAAAGCTGATTAACTTCGAAGATGCCAAACAAGATCAATGAAGTGAAAAGAGCAAGAACCAGTTGAACTTAGAAGAAAAAGAGACCAGCTGAAGGGCCTGTAAAAGGCTTAGAATGAACACTCTCTAAACTGTTGAGGTGCCTTCAAGCTGTGCAGTGTGCTACAGGATTATAGCCTTTGTGAGGCCACACATGTAAGAGTGCAGTTCATCAGATAGCTGTTTGTTATCACTTCTCTATTTGGCTGGGAAGACATTTATTCACATCTCCCCATCAAGAGTGTCATTCAAAAACCTGGTTATATAATGTAACGATTCTACAGCTCATTTTTTCTTAAAGATTGATGGGGGCGGGCAGTCCACTGTGGGTATCCTCACTCCCAGGCTAGTGGTACTGGGTTCTGCATAAAAGCAGGCTGTGCAAGTCATAGAAAGTAAGCAAGTAAGCAGTAATCCTCCATGGTCTCTGCATCAGCTCTTGCCTCCAGGTTCCTGTCTGATTTGAGTTTCTGTTCTGATTTCCTTTAAATGATGAACTTAATGATGAACACTGATATGGAGGCTAAAGCCAACTAAACCCTTACTCTCCATGTTTCTCTGGTTATGGTTTCTCATCATAGCAATGATAACACTAACTACAACAATATCCAACATCAAAAGTTTGTCCCCGAACATATGTGTACACATTCATACAAATAAACTTAAACAAATGTAGATCATAGGATTTAAATATGAAAAAATTCTTGAAATTAATATGAAATCCAAGATTTTAATGTTAAAAATTCTCATTTTAATATTAAACAACAGTGATATTTGGCTTCAGAGATTAAGTTTTATTTTGTAGAACATGTCATGTGAGAACATTTTATAAATGATGGAGCTCACAATTGCACTAAGTGAAACATAAATTCATAGTACTAAAATCTCTGTTGAGTTATTGAAGATAAATTTACAAATTCTCTTAATATCAAAAATACACTTAACTCTCATTATTAAATTATTCCATTGAAAACATAGCTCCTTTGTTAAAGTGGTTAATCTGATAGGCACAAGATAAGTAACTGCTTAACATTCTCTGTTTTAGAGTGTTTAGCTTTTGATGTGATATAGCTCATACATTTTTAGCATTAGAAGAAACTGAACCATTTGGAAATTCACACATCCAAATCTCCAAAATTGGCTAAGCATTGAATATAATATAATTGCCATCATTTGCAGCATGTGTTAAATATGCAATATAAAATTTATTTGTGGCTTACAAGGATCTTTCATAGAATTATAATTTATTAAGACACGTGCTAACATTCATGGACTAAGACTAATATCTAACAGGAACACACAAATACAAATTTTAAAGATCTAACCTAATATTTATTACATGTGAAAGGTATTGATTGTCCCTTAATGAGATTTCTGTTAGATGACATTTACTATTGGTTAATATATTTATTTAAAGACATAGATATAACCTTGACAAAAATGTGGATCTTATAATTCATGATACTCACATCACCACAGCACATACTTTCCTGACAAAGAAACCTAAATGCTTTAGGTTTACAAAAGTGAAATAGAAAATGCATATGAAACTAATGAAGAAGTAAATATGTAAGTGTTGAGGCAAGCGCCAGAAGGACCTCTTCCTCCCATGGCAGAAAAAACAGGAGGGTGCTACAGAGCTTAAGAGAAGAAGTTCTGGGAGATTTAGGGTGAAAAAGTTTACTTTTTGTGTCTTTAGAATATCAGCCTTTATGTTTTCCTCCCTTTATTTGATCTAACCTAACCATGTGTGTAATAACAACCACTAATGCATCGATTTCAACACTACTAATTTATGATTATAATTACTCATCATTTCTAAAACGTTTTACAATTTGTCTTTTTTTGAATATTGTTTAAAATTAGTGAAAATCTATTTTTCAGATCTGGGTCACTCAAATATTGGATTGGAGTAAAGAACTATAGAGGGTGAACTGTGACAGAAAGTACTAAAGACTTTCTAAGATTAACTGAATTAAAAGCCTCATCAAATACAGAGGTTCTCTTGTATTTTATTCACAAATGATCACTGCTTTCAGTTGATAGTGGTGAGCATTGGAATCACATGTTGTTTTCTTCCAAACATAATTACTAATATTAACCCTAGATCACATATCATAGTTCTCACAGCGCACACACACACACACACACACACACACACACACACACACACATACACATACACACACACAAATACATATGCTTTAGAATGCTAGTAAGATTAAAGAGTTCAAAATTCTATGGAAGACAAGTACTGAGTTATTAGGGAGGTAAAACAAACCTCTGCAGATGGTTAGACTACACAATGATTTAAAAAAATCCAGTGGCAGAACTTCTTTCAGACACAGAACTGTGTTCAGAACCTGATGTTTCTGCTGAACTGAAGCCAAGCTGTATTGTGTTTATCTCATGGCATAAGCATTTAAATGGCGTGTTTCTGGGTTAGTTAGCATCATTCTCTAGTACACAGGGCTCTCTAATTGTATCTGATGCAGACAAGGGGTGAGAGGTAGCATCCTTATTTGTTGTGATGTGTTCAATACCTTCATAGGTCTTTTTCTCTGATATGGTTTTAATCAGCTTATGTATCAATGGGTTCCTGATTAATTTTGATAGGCCAATATGCATAAATATGTTGCGTATTATTCTGTGCTGCATGATTGAGACCCAACATGTGATAATTATTCACTTGTGTAAGGAAGATGTGCTGTCATTTTGTCTTAGCATTTGTGTTCAATTGGAGCAAAGTGCTAGTTATAGAGTGAAGTCACTCATGTTAAGATGCAGCTGGATACTACTGACTTATACAATGTAGAATAAATTAGAATAAGTCACTGCTCCATTCTCCAAACAACCTTCTTATTTTCCTTTAATAGAGTTATTCTGCATCCACATGGTAGTCCTAAAGTACAATATCTCTTTTGTTTATGTCTTATATTAACAAGTGGTTTTGTAATGTGTCTTTTGTAGCTGTATTGTCTGACTTCTCCTATGTTTCAGTTTGTGTGTGTGTGTGTATATGTGTGTGTGTGTGTGTGTGCATTTATACTTAAGTATAATGCAGTGTGTGTGTGTGTGCATTTATACTTAAGTATAATGCACTAGTCCACTGGCTATTCCACTTCTGAGAGTTTTTTCAAATACTAGTATAAAATTAGGAACATTTTTATAATATGCTTATTCTGTGTTGTTTCTTGGATAAGCATAAAATCCTTCAATATGTGATAAAAATAAACATGGAGCAATAGTAGCTATAACTTCATTACAAACAGAGAAGTACGAAGGGAATGTAAAAGCATAACATCTATTATTTTACCATCACAGCACATGTAGCACCAAAACACAGCTACTGTAATTATTATACATACATACTGAAAATAGTATACTGCTCTTACTAAACTATTAAGTAGGATATTACTATTTTGTGCAGAAGGATTGTGTTATGAGAAATAAAAAAGAACTAAAACTACTAATCACACTTAAGTAGGGCTTTCAAATATGTCATATCAGCTTCCCTACTATGGAAAAAAAATAGAAACCACGAATAAAGACACGGCAAGCCTTCAAGTTCAAGATCGTTATGGTTCTTATAAGTCAAACTTTCTCCTTATGAAAAGTTAGATGTGAGTCCTATGTGTGATAAATTTTAAATGAGAAGGGGCTACAAATGACACGGGATTATCTTGCTAAGTTTCACCTGAAGAGGATAGGGGAGACATAAAAATGCACATTTAAAATCAATAAATATGAGAACTGAGTAAGAAATAAATGATATATTTGTTATTGAAAGAATGTGTTTGGGCCTTTTCACACTGTGTTCTATTTCTCCTACATGGCAAAAATGAATATAGAGACAACGGAAACTTTGTAGACTGTGTTCCCAAAACAAGGTTAGCTGACTCCCACACAGATGCAGTTACCTTGTAGAAATGACTTCCAGACTGACTCAAACCAACCTATTGCAGGGATTTGCAGTACATGAATCCCTAAACTAATCATTATAAAGAAGGTAGAGTTTATTTCATAGCCTTTGTTTAGAACAGAAATTTAAAATCCTTCAACCAGAGGGAAAAATTTTGTGTACAAAAAGAAAATGTACACACAAATAAAACAAGAAGTCATCCCTAGAGTCTTGTTAATATACCCAGTGTCACTCCATTAAAGAAATGTGATTTCTCCTCTCACAGAAGGAATCAATTGTAACTAGTGTCCTTGTGAGGAGACTTTGTGTCCACTTTATTTCCTTCATGCTTGGATTTAATATGGTTTGAACTTCTGAACATCTTGTGCATGATGTCACAGTCTCTGTGAATTCATCTTTCCATTAGTTCTGCATTTAGAAAATGCATCTTTGTGGAGTCATCCACTGCTTCTGGCTCTTACAATTTTTCTGCTTCCTTTCCTTCATAGAAATATTAGATTTGAGGGTAGGAATTTGCTAAAGGTCATCCATTTTGTGCTGTGTGCTTCAAGGTCTCATACTTGCTGCATACTCTTTATTTGGTTTCTCAGAGTTAATTACCACCTACAGGAAGAAGAAACTTCTCTAATGGGACTCGAGCTATGCATTGAAGTGTATAGCATTATGTAACTAGGAGTCATTTAATTGCTCATTTAGGCAAATAATAGTTGTAGGTTTTTTTTTTCCCCAAGGTCCATTACCTACATAGTCTCATATTCTTGGCCACATTAACAGTGTCAGGTATGGGGTCCATTTGATGTAGTGTGCCTTAGATGAAATAAAAAAGTGGTTGGTTATTCCCTTAACATTTATGCAACTAATGTATCAGGGTATCTTATAGGCAACCACTACTGTTGACCACATGGTTCATAGTTGAGTGAGATTGATAATGATCTTTCTCCTATGGTAGCATGTATACTGCCTTCTAGAACTTTGAATTCTAGTCAGTAGAATGAAGCTTCTAACTTGGTACTAACTCAATGAATTTCTCCATGTCCAATGATGTAAGTAAGTTGTATCATTCTTTGTTGTTTTGTGTTTTGTTTGTTTTTGAAAGACAGAAAGAACAAAAATTTGGGTGAGGAAGGAAGTGAGAGGTCTTGTGGAAAGAGAAAGAATATTATCATAATATATTGTATGTATGAAAAATTAAAAATGCATAATAACTATCATGTGCACATTTAGGCTTCTCAACATATATTAAGCAATTTGCAATAAATGCCAATGTTGTAATATACTGATAAAAGAATGAAGAAAAATGGCAGCAAACAAACAAAATTCTTAGTAATATTAGGATTATTTCTGAAAATTCAAATTAAAGGACAAATTCATGAGGATTTTAAAACTAGCAATAAATATAAGTGTTCTCAGTAGTGTAGTATATATTAATGTCTGATTCTCAGAGATAACCACAATATTGTTGAGGTCCATAGAGTCAAAGAGGGTGATGTTAAATACCAATGGCCAAATCAAACATGAAACATCAACAGCTATTTATCAAGTCAGGGTAGTTGTACTGTTGCTGCTGGGGAAGATATAAACACCATGTCCTGACTAATGCCTGGTACCAGCCATATATCTGTAGATGTAATCAACCATCTTATTAAATAAGAAACACAGAACTAATGCAAAGAAGAAAGCCAAGAGATCAGAGCTAGGAGCCTTACCCATCTGCTGCAGCTAGCCTCTTCAGCCAAGAGAGACCTACTTCCTGAGTGTTTGTCTTTATATAGACTTTCTGTTCTGCCTTCTCATTGGTTGTAAACCCAACCACATGAATGCCTCATCACTGCCTGTTTGTACAGACCTCCAGATCTTCTATGGTTGGTATTGAGATTAAAGGTGTGTGTTTCCAATGCTGGCTATATTCTTGACCACACAGAGAACTACCTAGCTCTGCCTACCACGTGCTGGGATTAAAGATGTGCGCCATGAAAGCCCACCTTTGTTATGCCTTGCTATTAGCTCTGACCCCCAGGCAACTTTATTTATTAACATACAAATAAAATCACATTTCAGTACAAATAAAATATCCCCATATATATCAGCCTTCATTCACATATACACATTCTCTGTAGTAGTTTTGCAGCAACATTGAGAATAATTTTCTAAATGTACACACATGCACACATAAGCACACATGCACATATACACACACATATACACGCACACACACACACATACATACACACACACCGAGTGAGAGAGATATTGTAGTACTATCTTATCTTTATTCAGTTTGACTTAGATTATTGTGTATCATGATGCGAAGAGAACACATAGATGGCTAAATCATTAACATTTTGCATAAAAATAAAGTTCAAAATGGTTCATTCAAACCTCATTATAATTTACAACTAGAAACATTAATTAGAAGTAATTGACCTTGGGAAGTTGTTTAGTTACTACGTAAGTATTTTCTTGTTTTGAGGGAAAACCAATCATGTGGGTTTACATTTAGTATGAATAAATTGATTTATGTAAGAACACTTAGAAACAATTTTGACACAAGTGAACATAGTGCCTTAATATTTGTTATGTTTATCTTTATTAGGAGTTTTCCTGTGTGCAGGAAAAAAATACAGGAAATCATAACAGAAACACTAAAGCAGTAGCACTGAAAATGAATTTGAGAATAAGATAAATAAAAATCTAAGTGAAGCAATGTGCAAAGAGGAAGTATGGCATAAAATACAGGACAGAGAGATGATGAAGCTTGTGGAAACATCACAGATAAAGAAGTGCTCTATTCTTATCTTTATCCTCAAATTACACTTTGTAAATAAAAGAAATAGATAAAACTCAGTAAAAAATGATATTCCAATGTAATCTGTATAAAAGCTCTATATATTTGCAGAGAATTATTGACTATGAAAGGGAAGTGTCAGCTCCAGCCTTTTGGAAGAGGAGACTTATTTATTTGTTTTTATTGCTTGTGTAGCTACTAGATCATCATGTTGTTCGTCTTATCTGCAATGTCCTTTTTGGCCTTGCTTTTCAGACAAATGTAAATCAAATGCCTTTAGAATTATGGATCCTGGTGATTCACAAGGTAATCTTGCAAACACAGCAGGGAAATATACGATTTGCAAATTGCTTAACTGACATCTATGCTATTATCCTAAAATATTGTTGTAGAGCTCATTTCATAATATTTCAGCTTGATTATATTTTAAAACTTTACCTTCCTCCAGATAAATATATAGCCTCTCATTTGCATACTTTCATTTTCTTAAATTGTATGTGTATTGAGGAGCAGGATACTTTATTTCACGATGACCAAAAGTTCTCCTTTTCATATGATTTATTCCTAAATCTGTTAAACTTCTCCTACTCATTTCTTCTCATTTTTTTGTTTAATAGAATTTTTTAAAATTTCAAATTATGATAGCATTTGCTATAATTTTACTTTAAAGCGTTACTAAAGATTTTCAATTTTAGATTGTGCTTATTCAATGAAAAGTGTCTACTAAATATAGGAATTATCTTTAGGTTTTTGAGTAATGATCATATCATCTGTGTATTTTTCATCAATCCTTCATGTTTTTTCTACAATGATACAATCTACAGTGATGTTGGAATATACTCATTAATGTTACACAAGGCTCCTTTCACTCAAATTATTCATACTACTCAGTGTAGAACTACATTCTTAGAAACTGTCCTTAATTAAGCCTGCATTGAATAGTGACATTGTCACTATTGCATTTGTATGTTCATGTGTTTATCTATAGAATTATTTCCATAAATAAGAAAATACTCATACTTTGTCTATTCTTATCTTGTCCAATAGAAATCACAGGTATAATTGGACAGAGTTGTTCAACATAAAAACACCAGACACTGGCTCACTGACAAATCATAAGATACCTCAAAGTTAGAAGGAGTTAGTGGATGTTATCACTAATAATCCTATTTTTCCAAACTGATGATAGTTTAAATCAATGACAAGCTAATGAGAATTAATATAAATATTACACACACACACACACACACACACACACACACACACACACACACACTGACTCACAAACAAAGGAAAATGAAGACGATAAAGCACATACTAAGGGCAAATCTGACTTGTCTAGCTCTTAATTTTTTTCAGATACACTCCATTTTGCAGTCCAAGCAGTCAAAGCAGAAATGAATAATTGATCAAAGTGATGAGAATAAGACACTGAGTGTTTGGACCTAAATGGGTCATTAATACCACCCTAAGGCCCTAGGCTCAGGGAGCATTTAATTCAGAAGGACATCTCTTAGAAAGCATTTCATAGAAGAAGAGCGTGCAGCTTGCTGGTTGTCTCACAGCAGTTAGTCACCTGCCAAGATGAAAACAGTCAGAGTTATATTCTAATCAGAACTGCTCGATGTGGGATGTTGGAACACTGATTGCCTTTCTTAGTGATGGTATTGATCATATATTGAAAAGTGAATGCCATTTTACATTCTTACATCTTTCTAAAGGACATTTAGAAATAACATGCCTATAGAAAGACCTGCTTCAAGACTGTAGTTAGGGTTATATTCTACTGCTTTAAATTTATGATGTAAATTTGATTGTGGTCTAAATTATCCATGATTATTAACTAGCATATAACACATGAGCATTATTATGATTGGTTTTTTTTTATGTCAACTTGCCACAAATTAGGACCACCTGAATAGGCAGCCACTTCTGAGGAATGGCCTGATTACCCTAATATGGAGAGACTACCCACTTGTGGGTGGTACCTTTCAGTAGCACTCCAGCCCAAGAGGCTATAGGAGGAGAAAGATCTCGCTTTGTGCTACCATAGCCCTCCCCCTTTCTGTAAAGTTGATTTGCCCTGCTGCTGCTGCTGAATATGCCTTCTGTGCTATCAGAACCCGTATTTCTAAACTTTCATCAAGGACTAGAGAGCAGTGGCTCTTCCAGAGTGTTACAGGCTTGCTGTGCCAAATTTGATCTGATGAAATTCAGCCTCCTGGTTTTAGCAACTATGTTGAACCATATCAAAAACTATGAGAAAGAGCCATTGTGGACCTACGCTGACTACTAAAGAACCCAGCCTCAAAGACTGGAAAACTATTGGATCCTCAGCTCTCAGATGTGTTTCTGTTATTAATATTTGAAAGGTGAACTATAGAAAGAATTATATTGCTCCTATTCCTCTAGAGAATATTGATTAATACAAACACATTTATCTATTTTCCCATTCTAATAATTCACAGTATGAATGTGTAGCTGGACTTATCTCCAGTCCTGCCCAGCACCACAGACCTCACAACTGCTTATAAAATAATCACTCAGAAGCTTATATTAATTAAACTGCTTGGCCCTTAGCTCAGGTGTACCACTGACTAGCTCTTACAATTAAACTCAGCCCATTTTTGTTAATCTACATGTAGCCACGTGTTCCATGACTTTACCTGTTGCCTTTACATGTTGCTCCCTGGACAACAGGTTGGCTTCTCCTCACTCAGACTTCCTATTCCCAGAATTCTCTTCTCTGCTTGTCCTGCCTATACTTCTTGCCTAGCTACTGACCAGTCACCATTTTATTTATACCAAGCAATATCTCCAGGATGAATGTGAAAGTGAATATTAATTCTGTTGAATATTAAATAAATATAATTCATATTTTTAATTCCAGTGAAGGTTTTAAAATAGTAAATTGAAACATTTGTTTTGTTTTTCAATCATTGATTGCATATTGTATCTAATTTTCATATTTCTTCTCCCATGTTTAATATAGAGCTTTCAAATTACATATCTGATCACATTTTTCCTCTGACATAGAATCAAGGAAATTACTATCACACAATTTAAAGTAACTAAAAATAGATTCATCTATGCCTACAGGAAGAAAGTACTAGATGCTAAAGAAAATGTAAGACCTTTAATTATGACTGTCATTGTAAAATTGATAAAGGTATGCTTAATTTAGTCACAGATGTTTACGGTAAACAATTAGCATCTAATTTCAAGAAATCTACATGCTTCCTATAACCAGAATCTGAATGATGACCAACAGTTTTTCAGAAGGTATATCCTAGTGACAGTTATGTGGAGTCTAATTTGATCACCAAATACATGTGTGCATGAAAAATGAAAATAAAGAAATTTTTATTTATGTAGTTCCACATTTTCTCTGCTGTTTCATCCAAATAACAAAGAAGAAATGGAAAGGCCAAGCATTACTTATTTAGGCAAGAAGCACAGGACAGTGTAGCTGAAGTTTTCTCCAGTCCTGCCTGGCCCAAGGTCAGGACAAATCTCTCTTACCTGCCAGTCCCAGTCCCACAGCTACTCAGACCCAACCAAATAAACACAGAGAAACTTTAATTCTTATAAACTGTATGGCCTTGGCAGGCTTCTTGCTAACTGTTCTTATATCTTAAATCAACCCATTTCTATTAATCTATATGTTGTCATGTGGCTCGTTGCTTACGTATTTTTTTTTTTTTTTTTTTTTTTTTTTTTTTTTTTTTTTTTTTATGTTCACACTGTTCTGTCTGCATGTATGCTACATCAGAAAAAACAGATCTCATACAGTGTTGTGACACATGGGTGCTGGATTGACTCAGGACTCTGAACAACATGCTCTTAACCATGGCTATCTCCGCCCGCTACGGTCTACATCTGCTCTCATCTGGCTGCAGCATCTCTCTGCTCACCTTCCAGAATTCTTCTCCTCCTTGTCCCACTTACCTTAGCCTTCCTGCCTGGCTACTAGCCAATCAGAGTTTTATTTATCAATTAATAATCCATAGCACTTTCCCTTTTTCCTTTTTTTTAGGAAGGTTTTAACTTTTTTCTTTTTATTAAAATAGAAAGAGGGAAATATGGTGATATTTTATTTGTATGAAATGTGATTTTATTTGTATGTTAATGAATAAAGTTGCCTGGGGTTCAGAGCTAATAGAAAGCCATAGCAGAAGTCTGGCAGTGTTAGCACACATCCTTAATCCCAATCACATGACAGGCAGATCTCTGTGTGTTCAAGGACACCACCAGTATGGAGACACACGCCTTTAATCTCAATACCAACCATAGAAGACCTGGAGGTCTGTATAGACAGGCAGTGACGAGGAGGTCATGTGGTTGTGTTTACAATCAAGGATAAGGCAGAATAGGAAGTCAATAAAAAGACAGATAGATACACAGGAAGTAGGTCTCTTTCTCAGGGGAAGGACGGCAGCGGCAGTGAAGGGTAAGAAGGCAGTTGATTTTAGTCTTAGCTCTTAGCTACTGCTCTGACCTCTTGGCTTTTAACTCTGCATTTGGCTCTATGTTTCTTATTTAATAACAAACACTGTTACATCTACAGGACAGGGCACAATGTCAAAGGAAAGGATATTTTACAGCAGAAAAATAGTATTTATGACACTTCTTTCTTCTAGGGCTAAAAAAGAGCCAGAAAGGAGAAAGTGGGAAAATTGAGGAAAGATTCAAAGGATGTGGAGCAGGACCTCTCTCAAAAAGAAAATTTTTGTAGTTTTAAGCTAATTATGGAGCACTCTGTTGTGTCATTTTCTAGTGTTGTATAATAATTAAAACTTTGCAAAAGTGAGGTGTTTTCAACAGTTACCTCATCAGTTGCAACATTTATCATGCTTTTAGTTGAAGCTTCATTGGCCATCTAAGTAGAATACATTGAGGAAGCAAAACATGACAACTACGGAGAAGAATGAAAGATAAAACATTAGATTTGTTGAAAATAACCCAGATATATAGAATGTGTGTGTGTGTGTGTATGTGTGTGTGTGTGTGGTTATGAAGATGAAAGTGTGAAAATGTCCATATAGAATTTGACAATGTAAAACCATGTGAAATCTTGTAAGCTTAATTTGTGACAAGGTTTGACTTCCTCTATACATGCCTAATCTGGAGATAAATAGGATCTGAGTAGATGAAAATATGTGTATTTAAATATATTTTTAGTATTGAATCAGAGCCCAGCATTTCTGCTAGTAATTTCATTGACTAGCATATCTGCTAGTAATTTCATTGACTAATATTTTAATATCTAAAGAACCTCTCAGTTAATGTTTTCAATGAAAAATTGATTAACATTAATGTAACTCACTGTCACGTTTTGTTAATAAATTGTTATTTATGAACTTGCAATAAATAAATCTCCTAATTCTTTGGTTCACTATTCCATTATAGAAAAAATTTATGAAAGAAATCATTCTTGTTTTAGGAATATTATATGAACACTGTAATTTTTATGGTTGCTGAAATTAAAAAAAAAGAAAAAAAATGTGGGCTGGATACATGGCTCAGATGTTAAAGGCTGGGCTCACAACCAAAAATAGAAAAAAAGACAAAGGTAGAATGATGACTGTGATAAATACCCATATTAGTAAGATATGTTGATTGGCAAAAATTAGGTAGGAACATATTTAGATGATGAACAGAAATAGATATATAACACATAGGTAGAAGATACTGTCCTAACTTATGTGTGAAATTTCTTCATCAATTTTGATGGTATCTCTTTGAGGTCTGAAAATGAGGTATTAAAATGACAAAATTGTGTATTCCCAGTATCAAAAATTAGAATAAAGCTTAATCAACACTGCTGTATGGGAATTTATACTTCACCATAACTCTGTCTTCACAAATGAAGAGAGTCTTCAGATACATTTTCATGAAGAAGTGTTGAATTAACTTCACCCTACTTAATGGTATGTGAAGTCATACAGAACAATCAGTCAGCTGGGCAGGGTCTATCATCATCAGTCTATTTTCCCTAAGATATCAATTCCATCTAAAGATCATTAAAATGCATTTTTGTCATATCCTTCAGCTTGCATCTCTCTCAATTTAATGGCTAGCTTTAACAATATTTAATAACTGGAACCAGATAGAATGATAGATAGAGAATGTACATATTTGATCTGTTCACTCTCAGAATGCTGACTCACTGTTGACAGAAAATAAAAAGCAACCAATTAGCTAAAGGATATTTTTCTCTACCCTATCTTACAAAGAACTAGAAATATATGCTTCATTCAGTATGTGCAAACAGTAACTCCAGAATCTCATTTCTATGCTTCATTTCTATTTGCACATCTAGCCATTTCTTTTGGGAGCATATAGCTGTCTGGTTACACATTGCAAAATGTAATTAATAGAGGCCAACAGAGATTACTAAAACATTTGCTTTCCTAATTATTCAATTGACATGCAAGCTCAGAATCAAAATCACTGTAGGTGAATTATCCTCCTAGTTACTTTGCTTGAATTATTTCTAGCCTGGTATCCAGATGATTGATCCTAACCAATGTTTTTCTAAGAATACTAGTCAAAAGGTAACAATTTTTGATTATTTTGTACCCATAAACTAATTGTTACAATGAAGAATTTTTTTTTGTTTTTCCAGACAAGGTTTCTCTGTGTAGCTTTGCACCTTTCCTGGAACTCACTTGGTAGCCCAGGCTGGACTTGAACTCACAGAGATATGCCTGGCTCTGCCTCCCGAGTGGTGGGATTAAAGGCATGCGCCACCACCGCCCAGCTACAATGAACAATTTTTGAATCTCAATGAATTGCTATCCCATGCCATCTCACACTGCAGTTTACTTGTTTTCTTGTGGGTGATTGATGGACCAAAATTCCATCACATTATGCATTGCATTTGGGTTAAAGAAGCACTGACGTCATTCAGTTAACAAATGGAAAAGAGATGAGGAGACTGAAAAGCATGTATTCTTACTTTAGCTCATGACTGAAGTTTAAAATTTATCTGAAAAACTACCTATGTGTTGCAGCAAATTTCACAGAAATAGAGCATAGTTTTAATGAGGATACCCTATGTATGTGTTCAGGTCACAACACACTTCTCACTTCTCACTTCACTTCAGTCTTTGAACATTCTAACTTTAACGTGTGAGGGCAAAAAAAAAAAAAAATTACTGAGATTTTGTTCAATCAAATGAAAGACTTCCTAAGTGTTCAAAAACTAAGTCCATACATTGTAAGATTTAGAAAACCACTAACCTAATTAGATATAAATTAAGGGGAAACAAAACTCTCTCACTAACTATATCCTATGCAAACCACATACTAAAATCAATGTTTAAGTGATATACACTGGGGCTGGATTCATGTCTCAAGGATTAAAATCATGTAATGTTCTTGCAAAGAACCTGAGCTCAGTTGCTAACACCCAAATTGGGTGTCTGACAACAATTTGTAATTCTAGCTCCAAAAGTTCTGGCACCTCTGGTTTCCACTCAAGTTAATAGACCACAGCAACAGAGAGAGAGGGAGAGAGAGAGAGAGAGAGAGAGAGAGAGAGAGAGGAGGAGGAGGGAGGAGGGAGGGAGGAGAGGAGGAGAGAGGAGGAGGGAGAGAGAGAGAGAGAGAGCAGAAAAAAACTGTTTACATTTTTCTTAATACATCATTTGCCTTAGACAAATGTTCCATATTCTCTCACGTGCTTTTTTTAGTTCCACATATTCAGATGTAAGGATTAAACATGCAGTTGCGCCCCAAATCAGGAAAGTATAAAGGAACAATGGGAAGAAACTTAAGGTAGGGCTAATATAAGACTTGTGATATAAAGAAGGAAACAGCAAAACAGAAAAGGGCCTACAAAGAGGGATGGGGGAAGGATAAATATGGAAAAATTAAGGAGAGAGGAAAAGGGACAGAGGCTATTTATTCATTCACCAACAAGGGTATTTGATAAAGTTTCAAAGAATTTTATTTTGTTTGTACCTAATATCATGCATAATGCATGTCACTTTCTCCCCTTACAGTAGGGTTTCTCTCCAAACAATATAATAAAATATTGATAAGTACAAAAAGGAATGTAAGAACTGAAACTGTACATCATGGTTTGCATTTTTTTCTGGCATACAATGGAATCTCAATAAATGTTGAATACATGCATTTGGAGAGTAGGCTTTCCTGACATTATTATTATTTTACTCAATCTAGAACCAATTTATGATGATAGATAATTTAAAGGATAAAATTATAGTAAGGTGCTCCATGAACATCAAAGAACACAAATTAAGAATAGTAGCATAATGACGCTTGGAAATAATATATACTATCTATAAATAGAGACACTGGGGTGGGGAAAACTAATCTCATGCAATATACAGTTAAATGGGATATAGAAAAGTCAAAATACTAATAATATTTTAACTAAAATTTAGTACATTTGAAAGATATTTATTTCTACAAAGAGTTTACAACAATTATTACAAATATTTTCTAATAAAATATTGGTGAAAGGAATAAAGGCATGAATTTATTATATGAATTGGGAAAGATTAGAACAGTAACATAGATTCAAGTTTTTCTGTACTTCAAACTCATGAGATCAAAGATTTGATGATGAGATTAACAAAATACAAAGGAAAAGCTAGAGAAAAATTCCTCATTAAAATCAAAAAAACAAAAAGCAAAACAACAAAAGAGTTTTAGCATTTATCTCCAGTAATTTTGTTTAGGTTAGCCATTATGAGGTGGGTAAGAGGAAGTTTGAAATTAGTTTTAATTTGCCCTGCCCTGATGGCTAAAAACATTGAGATTTAAAAAAAAAAAAATACTTGCTTAATTAAAATTATCCCATGTTCTGTGAGGCTATTTTTTCATTGATTTCTTTCTCAGTCTGTCCTTTGTATATAGAAAGACTACTGATTTCGAGTGTTAATTTTGTGTTCTGCTACTTTGCTGAAAGTTTTTCTTAGCTGTAGAAGTTTCCTGGTGGACTTTTTAGGGTCTTTTTTTCATAAAGTCATATCATTTGCAAATAATGGCACTTTTATTTCTTCCTTTCCATTGCATCCACATGATCTTCAGTTTCTTATTGTACTAGGACTTCAAATACTATGTTGACTAGTATGGAGAAACTGTAAATCCTTGTTTGGGTCCTGATTTTAGTAGAAATGCTTTGAGTTTCTCTCCTTTTAGGTTGATGTAAGCTATGGGCTGGCTATATATTGCCTTTATTATGTATAGGTATGTCTCTTGTAACCCTTGCCTATTCAGAATTTTCAGAATGATGGGACGTTGGATTTTGCCAAAGGCCTTTTCTGCATCTAATGTGATGCTCATATTTTTTCCTTAATCCTGTTAGAATTGTGGATTACCTTTATTGATTTATGTAGATTGGTCCATCCATACATCTCTGAGATAAAGCCTACTTGATCATGATGGACCAACGTATTGATGTTATATTGGATTAGGTTTGCAAATACTTTGTTGAGAACATTTTTCATATAAGTTTATAAGAGAAATTGCTTTATAAATTCTATTATTTGTTGAGTCTTTACTTGGTTTAGGTACCAATAATTAGGATATAATAAAAATAGGCAATGTTAATTTATTTTCTATTTTGCAAAATAGTTTGAGGAGTATTGGTGTTAAATTTTCATAAAAGGTCTGATAGAATTTTGTATGGATTCCTTCTGACTCTTCTTTCCTTCTTTCTTTTTTTCTCTCTCTCTCTTTCTCCCTCCTTGCCTCCCTTCCCCCTTCCTTTCTGTCAGGAGACTTTTAATTACTGCTTGTTTTCTAGGGGTTATATTTTTCGTTAATTTTCACATTTGACCTTGATTTAAATTTAGTAAGTCATATATTTTAGAAAATTTATCCATTTTTTAGGTTTTCCAGTATGATAAATATAGATTTTTGAAGTATATCCTTATGATTGGCTGGATTTATTCAGTGTATGCAGTGATTTCTTCCTTTTCTTCTCTAATTATATTAATTTGGATATTATCTCTCAATCATTTAATTAAATTTGGCTAAGAGTTTATAAATCTTATTGATTTTTTTAAAATAATCAATTATTTGTTTCATTAATTCATTGTATTGAGTTTTTTGTTTTTTTTTCTATTTTATTTATTTTAGCCCCAACGTTTTTTTTCTTTCTTATTTTAATCTCTTTTGTTTTATTTTATTTTTTTCCTTTTATTTTATTTTACAATATCATTCAGTTCTACATATCAACCATGGGTTCCCCTGTTCTTCCCCCTCTCTCCCCCCTCCCTTCCCCCTAGCCCACCCCCCATTCCCACCTCCTCCAGGGCAAAGCCTCCCCTAAGGACTGAGATCAACCTGGTAGACTCAGTCCAGGCAGGTCCAGTCCCCTCCTCCCAGACTGAACCAAGCGTCCCTGCATAACCTCCAGGTTTCAAACAGCCAACTCATGCAATGAGCACAGGACTCGGTCCCACTGCCTAGTTGCCTCCCAAACAGATCAAGCCAATCAACTGTCTCACCTATTCAGAGGGCCTTATTCAGTCTACTCTTTTGGGTTTTTATTTCTTTTTTCTCTAGAGCTTTTATGTGGGACATCAAGTTGCTACTATGAGAGCTCTCCAATCTTTTTACATAATCACTTAGTGCTAAGAATTTGCCTTTTAGAGTGGTTTTCATTGTTTCCCATAGATTTCAGGATGTTCTATTTTTATTTTCATTCAGTTATAAAAAGTTTTAAATGTTCTTCCTAAGTTATGTCTTGATCCATTTTTATTCAGTGGTTTGCTATCATCATCCTTGTGTTTATGTACTTTCTGTTTTGTTTGTTGTTGATGTCCAACTTAAATCCATGGTAGTCTGAGAAGATGCATATTTCATTTCAACTTTCTTGTATCTGTTGAGACTTGCTTTGTATACAAATATGTGGTCAAGTTTGAAGAAAATTCTAGGAGAAGCTGAGACGAAAGTATATTCTTTTGTGTTTGGATGAAATGCTCAGTAACTATCTGATAAGTCCATTTGTTTTAGAAAGATGGTTAGTGCCTGCATTTCTCTATTTAATTTTTGTCTGAATGACTTGTCTTTTGTGAGAGTGGAATATAGAAGAATTGCACTATCACTGTGTGAACAACATGTGACATTAGCTGAAGTAATCTTTCTTTTGTGAATTTGTTTGCCTTTGTGTTAGTCATGAATGTTTAGAATTGCAATAGCCCCTTAGTGAATTTTTCCTTTGATGAGCATGTAGTGCCCTTCCCTATCTCTTCTCATTAGTTTTAGAATGAAGTTCACTTTATCAGATTTTCTAATGGTTGTAGTTGCTTGATTATTGGGCTCATATTTTTTGAATATCTTTTTCAATAAGATTATTTCTATCCTTGATGGGAAGGTGTTTTACTCAAGAAAGATAAATCCCATATTCTAATGCAGCTATTTACTCTGTGTCTGCTTATTAGGTAATGGACACTCATTATTTAAAGCTATAAAAAGCAGTTTTTTATTCTTATTCTTTTTTATATTTATTAACTCATGTTCTTGTGTCATTTTGTATAACAAATACTTTAAGATGTTGAAGAAATTGAAGAGGATAACAGAAAATGGAAAAATCTCCTATGCTCATGGATCATTAGGACTGATATAGTAAAAATTGCCATTCCGCTAAAAGCAATCTATAGATTCAACACAATCTGCTATAAAAACCTAAAACAATTCTTCACAGAAATTGAAATGTCAACTGTAATTTTCATATTAAAAATGATAACTAAAATAATCATTAATTATAAATGAAAGGCTGAAGGCATCACCAATTTCAAGTTGTACTATAGAGGTATAGTAGAAAAAAAAAAACAACAACATGGTTTCGGCATAAAAATAGACACATAGATCAATGGAATCAAATCTAAGACCTGGACTGAGACTACATACCTATGGATATCTGAGTTTTGATTAAGAAACCATAAGTACACACTGGAAGTAAGACAATATATTAAACAAATAGTACTAGTCAAATTGGGTGACTTCATGGAGAAGAATGCAATAGACCATATTTATAACCATGCACAAAGCTCAACTCTGAACAGACCAAGGATATTAATATAAGGTTAGATACCATGGATCTGATAGAAAAGAGGAAAGTAGGGCATAGTATTTGAAGGGACTCTGGCTTGTCCAAGAGTAGTGTGCATGGCTCTGGCAGGCCTTCTACTCCTCTCATTCCCTCTGCCTTGCTAAAACCTCTTAGATTACATTCCTAAGACAGGTATCAGGTTCTATTCCTTTATTGGCCACTTCTTCCTCCTAAGGCTGACTACCAATGTCCAGCTGTTAAAGTATTAAAGTCCAGCAATCAAAAGGCCTCTTTGGTTCACCTAATCAACATGATCAATCAAAATATACCATCATAATCTAGCCCATTCTAACAGAGACCTCCCCTTTTTCTCTTCTTAAAATTATGCCTGCAAGTTCATTTGATGCTGTTTTCTGCCTGAGTCAGAAAGCATCCACTTTAACTTTTCTTCTCCACTTAATAAAGGATCTGTCTGTGAAAACAGGTGTTGGGTGTAGTTTGTATCTAACCTGAGGTCCAGGTTAGACCCGTCTGAGCAGTGGTCTCCTTCATCCTTGACTCATAGCACAGAAAAAGACTTTCTGAACAAGACAACTATAGCACAAGCACTAAGACCAACAATTAATGAATTCCAGGTCATGATACTGAAAAGCTTCTGTATATTGAAGGACACCATCACTCAGACAAAGGGGCAGGCTACAGAATGGGAAATGATCTTTACCAATTACACATATCATAGATGGTTGATATCTAAAACGTATTAAGACTGAAAAAGAAAACCTGGACAAGAACACAACACAAATAAAAAAGTGAGGTACAGAACTTCACAGGAAATTCTCAAAAGATGAAACATAAATGCCTGAGAAACACTTAAGAAATACTGGACTTTTAGTCAGCAGAGAAATGCAAATCAAAACCATCTTGAGATTTCATCTTACAAGAGTCTGAATGGCCATGGTTAGTAAAAGAAATGACAGTTCAAGCTGGCATGGATGTGCAGCAAGAATACTCATCAATTGCTGGTAGGAGAGCAAGCCTATACAACTGCCATGGAAAACATTGTGATGGTTCCTCAGAAAGCTGGGAATATATCTACCTCAAGATCAACTAAACCACACTCGGACATACCCCCAAAGAATCTACATCCTACTATTTAGACACTTGCTCATCCATGTTCATTGCTGCTGAATTCATAAAGCCAGAAATTAGAAACGACTTTAATATCCCTCCACAGATAAATGGATAAAGGAATTGTGGTATATTTACAGAATGGAATTTACAGAATTAAAAATTCATGAAATCTATGCTGGGTGGTGGGGGTGCATGCCTTTAATCCCAGTACTTGTGAGGCAGAGCCAAGTGGATCTCTGTTAGTTCAAGGCCAGCCTGGCCTACAGAGCAAGATTCAGGACAGGCACCAAAACTACACTGAGAAACCCTGTCTTGAAAATACCAAAAAAAAAAAAAAATCATGAAATCTGCATAAAAATTGTTGCATCAGAGAAAAAGTATCCTGAATGAAGTAGCTCTGATCCCAAAAGACAAATATTGTTTATATTCTCTTTAGTGTGAGTGTTAGCTTATAAGTCTTCCGAGGCATGATACAATCTGTATAACAGCAGATATTGGATATAGGGGAAGTGGAGAATCTCCCTAGTCTGAGGAAATAAATGTTTTATAGGGAGACAAGGGGGATAATGGAATGGGGGGACTAAACACAGAGGGGTGGGAAGAGGGAGGTAAAGGAGCTGAGAGACAACTAACACTAAGGATAGTTTGAGGTGTCATAGAAAACCTACTACAGTAGAATCTGATTAACTATATATGTCTGTGTACATATATAATGTGAAGGAAATATAAATGGAGTAACAAAAAAATACAAGTGATAATGCCCCAACTACACATCTTTTACCACGTGAAACATGCAGTCCTAAGAATGGGTTATATATAATTGAGTTGTTCACCAAATGGGATCCACTGGAACTACCAAACAATCCAGACAATTGCCAAACCTACTGATTGCTATTGACAAACTGATAGTAAAGCCCTATTGCTGGAAAAAAAATCTCACAGAACACAGTGTTGAGCTGGTGCCTAACCTAGAATTTTACGTATACTGAATAATATTCATGGTACTGGAAGCTGCTTTGCATACTACCAGGAAAGAAAGGTGAACATCAACCCAGGTACAACTCGGTGATCTACAATGGTGACCTGCCTTCATGTTAAGTTGGTATAATAATAGAATAAATTTTTGAGATAAACCAACCATGCTGTGATTATATTTAAAGCCAGATCCAAGAGCTTGAACCCAGGCTTCCCATTGCTTCAGTGGCCAGCAACCTGAAATTGGAAAAGGTGTGAATCTGGCGGAAAACCAAGTACTATAGTTGCACTAAAGGAACATAGCTATTGAGAAGATGACAGTTGCAGCCATCTTAGAGGAGGGTCAGACAAGGCTCAGCAAGCCCCGGGACACCCACCAGAGGATGTGCTGCCCTTCTACCCTAAGCTCTGGGAAACCCACCAGAAGATTACCCGGGGGACCAGCAGGCCCTGGGAAACTCATCAAAGGATGTGCTGCCGCTAGATCCGGACAATTAAGAGCCACATAAAAACAGTTCCAGATAGTTCCTGCCATAACCTAAAGGATATGATAGATTATATACCATAGGTGTCAGAGGGAGCAAGTTTCCTGCAGATAAGAAATGGAATGTCGCCGGAAGGTAGTGGGCCACCACACCTTTAATCCCAGCACTCAGAAGGCAGAGCCAAGCAGATCTCTGTGAGTTCGAGGCCAGCCTGGTCTACAGATCCAGGACAGGCACCAAAATCCACAGAGAAACCCTGTCTCGGGAAAACCAAAAAAGGAAAAAAAAAAAAAGAAGTGGAATGTCTAATTGTCAGAGAAAATGGGTCTGCCAATGATGTAGACGCATGGCATAAACTGCTAGAGAATATGGCAATTTCCTTGATGTTGCAACACTCCAATCAGTTCAAACCAAGCATCTCCAGCCTGAAATAAGCATCATTCCTGAGCTTGTGACTACACAAAGTTGGAATTTCCCCAACCCCCGACCGTAACCTCTATAAAAATCCTATCCTGTTACTGTTTGGGGTCCCTCTCACTCTACCGCTGTGACGGATGGACGAGGGGCCCGGGTTTGAACTCGTGAAATGAAAAGATTCTTTGATTTTGCATTTGGATCAGTCTCTTGGTGGTCTTGGAGGACACTGGGTGCAACAACTATAAATTGATTCCTAAGGACATTCTGCTATACATAGATCACTGTCTCGTTCAGCCATGATTAAAGAAGCTTCCTGCCACAGTACAGGGAAACAAATGCAGAGACCCATAGCTGAGCAATGTGCAGAAAGTGAGAGACCTTGAAACACTCAGTCCTAAATGGGATGTCTTCATCAAACCATTCCCTTCAGGCCTCAACAAACTACGAAGAAGAGGAAGTGGAAATTTTAGGAGCTGGAAGAGATAGATGACAAAAGGGAAGCAGAAACTTCCAGACACAACATGACTGAAACACCTATGAACTCAGAGACTCGGGCAGCGTGCACAGTGCCTGTACAGTGTCCATTGTTACTGGTTAGTCTTAATGCATAGACTGTTAAAGTCCTTTCAGTAAGTCCTTTACTTCAAAGTTCAAGCATCTTCTGTTCTTTCTCATCTGTCAGATTCAAGTTATCAGATCTTAAATTATGATTCTTTCTCCATATGGAGCTGAGTTTTGTGCACTGTGATACTGATACATTATTAAAGACTGTTGAGAATGGTATTATTTCATTAATATTTTTCCCTCAGTATATTTGCTATTTTCAGCTATATAGGCTGCTGGGTTTTTTTGTGTTAATTTTGTATTATGGTAATTTGCTTAATATATTTAGTAGCTGTACTGTAGGAGGTTCCTGGGAATCTTTAGTTTCCTTTATGTATATAATAATATCACCTGTAAATGAAGATATTTTGAGTTTTTCCTTTCCTTTTTGTATTCCTTTTATATCCTTTGCTAAAAGTATATAACAAACTGACTTCTAATAACTTATTGGAGAAGCTTCTTTTTGCAGTAGATGATGATTATTAACACAGAAGGACACAACTGGCAGCAGGCAAAAAGAGACTATAAAATATTCCACTGCTTCTTTCCAAAATACAGAGACCATGTCAGAATAGTAGAAGAAAGTTTGTAGGAGACAAAGAAAGTATAAAACTACCAGGAAAACCTGTTTTCCAGAAACAAGGCATTTACACAAATGAACTCACAGGTGTTGTGAGAGCATGAAAAAGATTTGTGCAAGTTCAAGGCAGACAAAACTTCTGCATGGAAAAGAGAAGTAGTTATGAACTCTCACTGATAGCTTACTACAGATTGGAAATATATAACTTCTGGGATATTGACATTCAGTTTTCTTCAAGGATATGGATCCTGGTTAAGTCAATCAAGCTCCAGTGCCCAACCTTCATCCTCAGAGTATGTAAGCAGCATAAATTGGACATGATGGGTTTAAAGTATAAAAAGAAGGAACAAAATCTGTTGTGTAGGAAATGGAAATGAATCTGAGAGGAACTGGAAGAAGGGTAAATATGACCAAAATTCATTGTATGCGATTCTCAAAGAACACCAAATGAGGAAAAGAAGTGAGAGAGAACCGGCATAGATCTTAAGTAACAATTAAATCCTCAGGGGAAGTTTTAGGTGGCATATAAATTAGACCTCCCCAGAGACATCCAGTACACAAATGGAATTAACTAATAAAACCATTGAAGTTGGAGAGCCACATGTTCTGAAATATGTAAAGCATTTATTGAAATTAACAGCATCAATCTGAAGACCAGTGGCTAGATATTCAGAAGCAGTTGCCATTTAGATATATGGGTAAGAAACAAGCCATGTTCTGACTCTAATAAAACCATATAGGAATAATTTCATCTCATTTATGTGAGCACCACATTTTTTATTTCAAACATTTTAGGGATTTATTTCATTTTTAATTATGTGTATGTTTGTGGATTTCTTTGTAAGTACACTCATGTGATTGAACTTCACTGTGGATGCCTCAAATGCCCCTAGAGCTGCAATTACAAGGGGTTGTGAGCTGGCAGATGACTCCACTGTCCTCTTCAAGAACACTGTGCACTCTTGATCATCCTCTACCCCTTAGAGTCAGGCTTCTACTTATTCTGTCTTTAACTGATTGGAAAAGATCTACCCACACTAAGTAAGGCAAGCTTGTCTACTCAAATCTCTTTTGGTAAATATTTTTTTAGTTTCATTTTTTATTTATTACTTGAAAGTTTTATACAAGTATATAATGTATCTTGGTTATATCCATTCTTCATATCTATGTATAAGTCTCCTCAGGACACCCATCACATATTCACTGAGTTTCTTGTCCAACTCTCTGATTTTTAATGAATTGATAAATTTTAATTTGCTGTATTCAGTTAGTTTTGCCTTTGTGGGAAAAGATGTGTGGGTATCCATGGTGGCATGGGGAACCTATGAGCAGTCACACTTCTAAAAAAAAGTGGCTCTCCTTTGACCAGCAGCCATCAGCTGCTCAGATATGCCAATGGCCTTGTGAGCTCCTTTAGTGTGGATGTGAAATGGGCATGGGCAGATCTTGTGTATGAATATAGGTGAATTCCCTTGTTGAAGTGACATTCCAGGAACAGGACTTCACAGCACCAGTCCCATTCTTCCAGATCTTACATTGTTTTCATCCCCTTGTACCTGAGAATTTTAGGGGAGAGTATGTAAATATTAAACAGGTTCAAAATACCCTCAAAAAACAAAAAACACTCACCACAATAATTGACCAAATATCTAAGTATATCATGAACCAATGAATTTGACATAAAATGACCATTACTGATAAGAATAGAAAACTCCATTTGGTGTAGAACATACCTGGAAAAAGAAATAACTGAGAATATTTCCAAGGAAAAGCTGAGCAGGCAGTGATATATGCCAGACCATTCACCAGGCAGAGTAACATAAAATGTCATAAAGAGACATTGTACTACTATCAGTAGTTTGGTAAGCATTCACGGTTTTTATGTTTGTTGTTTTGCCTGTTTTTTCTTTTGCTAAAGGCAAAAGAGGAGAAATGTTGATGTTTGTGACAGAGAGCAATTAAAATATATGAAAAAAAGTTAGGAGAGACAAAAAAGGTAAAGGGAATGAAAAGTACATCAAGTAGATAGAAGTTATGGCTAAATTAATTTTTCTATGAGCATCTGGCAGAAAGGGAAGAAAACTGCAGTAAATGTCAAAGCAAATTTTGCAATGCAAGAAAAAAAAGTAATGAAAAAAATTAAAGTTAGAATCTTATCATAAATTTTCTGGATATTAAGTTTGGAAAAATTCATTTAAGAATTTAAGAGAGGAAGTATTTGAATCAGCTAAACAAGGGAAAATCATTTTTGCCATTGTGTTTCTTGTAGGTGTGAGTGGGTAGAAGACAAAGGTGCTACAAATGCTGTATCCCCAAACTACAAAATCGTGTTTACAAAGCTTGTTAGTCAGTAGGGGCTGTGGTCCTTGGTGTTTCTTTTAATCATTTAACATTATGGTGGTTTCATCTACATTTAACCAGCCTTTTCTAAAACTTACTTTACCAGATATTAGCTATTTGTAAAATAAATGATGTCACTTTTCCAATTCATTATTACTTTTTAAAATTTTACTACTTTAAGCTGGATTGGTATTTATGAATATTATTGGGAAACATGGGCAATATTGAGGGAAATGTGGTTATCATCAGAATATATTAGAGAAGTATGCAAAAAACACTAATTATTAAATCCTTGTGAATACAATTATATAACTTACAAGCTACAGTTTCCAGCTATGACTACTCTAATATGAGCATGAAACTTAAGATGTGGTAGTCATATTATAAAATTATTAGTTATCAAGAATGAGGAAAATAGTAATAGAAATTGTCCAAAGCAAAAAATTGTGTCCAGACAACATATATAAATGAATATATATTGCTTGTACAGTACACAGTTTAATCCCAGTTTGTCAATGGTGTTTGAATTTTATCTTTCTGAGCATATGAAGAAATGAATAGCAAGAATCTATTTACTTTATCTACTAATACTCTAGAATCACATTTGACAGTCAGAAGGGTATTGTCAGAATGACCTTTAGATTACTGGTTAAAACTGCTATGTGTATCCAGAGCTACATGAAATGGAATGTTAGTTTTGCTGTATTTTTCACAAGATTAACGTGTCATGGAGATTTCTGCTTTGCATGCTATTGCTCAGTGTTTAACCATAATGTATACATATCAAAGTAACATAACTGAGTGATTTTATAACAGCTTTGACCACTCAAGTTGGTCAGAGATATCTCATGAATCACTACAGACTACTGGGAGAGTATAATTTGGAAGCAAGGATATGGAATTCAAAAGTTTGCTCTAATTTCCTGAACTCCCAGTGTAAGCATTCCTCTTTGGCTCACTATGTAACTTCCACTGCAATCAAAGTTCCTTATGGGTCAACTTCCAGTCAAGTACTGCTGGCCCTTCTCATATTGGCTTCCAATGTGAACATGGAATCCCAAATTACTAGAAATTTCATGCAATTTCTTTTCTCACAAGATTGTCATCTCTAGAAAATTTTAGCCAATAAGATGAGAAGTATGGTGATATTTTATTTGTACTGAAATGTGATTTTATTTGTATGTTAATAAATAAAGTTGCCTGGGAGTCAGAGCTAATAGCAAGCCATAGCAGAAGTCTGGCAGTGTTAGCACATGCTCTTAATCCCAATCACATGACAGGCAGATCTCTGTGTGTTCAAGGATACCACCAGCATGGAGACACACGCCTTTAATCTCAATAACAACCATAGAAGACCTGGAGGTCTGTATAGATGAACAGTGACAAGGAAGTCATGTGGTTGGGTTTACAACCAATGAAAAGGTAGAACAAAAAGTCAATAAACAGCCTGGGCTACCAAGTGAGTTTCAGGAGAGGCAGAAAGCTGCACAGAGAAACCCTGTCTCGAAAAACAAAAAACAAAAACAAACAAACAAACAAAGTCAATAAAAAGCACAAACACACAGGTACCTCTCTTGTGGAGAGGTAGGACAGCAGCGGCAGGGAAGGGTAAGGTTTTTAATCTCAGCTCTTAGCTATTGCTCTGACCTCTTGGCTTTTAACTCTGCAATTGGCTCTGTGTTTCTTATTTAATAAGACAGTTACATTTACAGAGAAGTCCAGAATTAATAATGTAATTAAGTACAAAGAATATATGAGAAAATAAATATATAAAAAATTGTTCTTAGGAAAATATTTAACAGAATTAGACACACTTTTGTGTAACTTACTTGAAAATCAATAGCTCTGGAGTAACTGTAGAGCTCAAAATGCACATACCATTGTGGTCTGGTTAAATATTGTTTTATTTGTACTTAATTAAATATTACCTGATATAATAGGTATTATTATTTCCTGAAAATGGAACAATGACTCATAGATATTAGCATTAGAATTATTTCTAAAATCACTTCAGGAATTAAAACATTGTAGAGATAAGATATATGTTCAAACACCATGAATCAAATTCTGACGAAATAGACAACTTAACATCAGATATGAATCATGAAAGAGAAAGAGCTAATACAATTAGTGGAAGGACTGTCAGATGGAAGGTTCAAAGTTCAATAGGTGACAGATACTAAGCTTTAAAAAGAATTTTACACTATAACCTGCCCTTATTTTTTATAAAATGAAAGTGAAAATTTCAACTAATGGGTTAGAACATAGTTCATTTAAAAAGAACAGAAGTATTAAACATAAAATATTAACTTTATTAAACACTTATGAAAGGATTGTTAAAATATTTTTAAACTTTGAAAATAAGAAAAGACATACTTAAACAAAAAAGGAACACCTAAGCAAATTATTTTTAACACTGAAAAACTTATCTTTTTTTTTTACATGTAAACCAGTGAAAAGAAAAAGTAGAAGTGAACAGTTAGGTTTCTGTCTTAATTTATTTGATGGCCCAAAAACGTCAAATTATAAATATGGAAGAATCCAGTATGTGTATTTAAAACAGCATGTTATTAGCCCGGGCCACAGTGGTGCTGCATCACTGTTTTGAAATGATCAGTTAATCGAACCAGCCTATTAAGATCAATCCACGTGAGTCTGTTTAATGGGCTATAGGGATTTATTAAGATATAAATTGAGGCAATACACTCACAAATACAGAACCAAGTAAATAGCTGAAGTCACCTCTCTTCTGAGGGGAGGGAGTCTACCTGGTGGGTTCAATCAGACCAGGAAGCAGGCAGCAGGGAGAAGAGGCTCATGTACAATGGCAAGAAGCAGCACCTCCTACAGGCCCTATAGCCCAAGGCCATGGGTGGAGCAAATACCACTACTTTTCCTCTTTTTGTCTAAATAAGGGCTCTAAACTTAATGCAAACTATATACAATAAGAATGATTATCAAGTATTGTCCAGGAAACCAAAGGGTAATGACATAAACAAAAATGGAACTATAACAAACAAGAACAACATCAAACAAGAAAGACATGCTAAATGTCCAGATCCAAATGAAACGGCAAATTATGGAGATTACTCCAACAGTTGTCCTATTCTGAAGATTCTAACTCTAGTACTTAATATATTCTAGCAAAGATATAAAAAGATTGTAATTGTAACTATATAGTCTTCAACTCCATCAAACCTGAAAAGGACCATAATAATACCTGAGAAAATGAAAAATGCAAGCAAGCAATTTCCAAAATTCTTGCGAGAATAGAAAAAAAGAGCTGGCAGCCTGGACAGTCACCTAAAGTTTCTCAGGGTTGTTGTAGCATCCAATTTGGCCACAGACCTAGAATATCTGATAAACTATTTTCAGAAGCAGGAATTCTGAAAGACCATCTTAGACTGTCTTGACAGGGTTCTGTAGTCTCTTTTCTTTGTGTCCTGCTCCTTCAGAAGGACAGCATTCATACTGTCAGCAGTCAAAGCAAGGGCAGTTCTTTGCCTAGAAGGCCATTTTGTGCCAAGAAGAAAACAAACTTCCAAATGGAAATGACTTAGAAGCCCAACAATCTCTTGGGATCAAATCGATGCTACCAGGAACAATCATGTCTCATATCAACAGATTTCTACATTATCAAAACATTTAAATGCCATGTTCTGTAGGTCTATAAAGTGTTTGAAGATTATCTATGCATCTGACATGTGTTTCTGTAAATCTGGAGAATTTAACTAACGTAACTATAGAAAGGACAAGCATGGGTGACTATAATTCTATAGGTCTTATATACCTAAATAATCTAAGGACTAAGGCTACACATTAACAAGGTAAACAGTTTGTAAGTGATGTACCATATAAGTTAAAATTGTGACCTAAAAACTGTGACCCTACAAAATTATCTTAAACAGAGGTAAAACTGTATATACAATATGACAAATATAATTTTATATTTGTATCAATATATAAATTATTTCAAACAGGAGTACAATATAATACAGATGGTTTTGTATTTGCATCAATACAGAAATTATCTTAAATAGTAATGTAAGAATACTTTAAAATTGTATCAAATATGTAAGAATTGATATCAGTGTGAATTATCCAAGGCTGATAGTTTGCTAAATCAGTTGACTAGTAGATGCAATAATTTACCTTAATATACTATACCTATCCATTCTCCTTTTTCTTTTCTAAAGGAGAATATTGAGTCTAAATTTTATTGTTCCTCACCCAACCATATAACTATCCATCCATACCCTGAGAAAAATGAAACCTTTGGAAGAAGGGTGTCATCTTCTTAGAATTGCTTCCTGCTGTTTGCTGGACGATGGTGTCTCTGTAGAGTCCTGTAAGAAAGCTGAGATAGGTCTCAATAAAACTACCTGGAGTATCTGTAGCCAGTCTCAGAGTAATGGATAAGATTGTCTGAGATTTTGGCTAAATAGTATGATAGACCATCTCATCTTAGAACTGCCTGAAGAATTATCAGTCCAAGGCTGATCATTGAGTAATGTTCTTAGGTACAATGGCATCTTTTTGGATCAAGTAGAGTCATTGTTTTGGGGCTCAATCTTCGTTCTGGAGACTTCAGAGATTGCTATTAGGAAGAATGTTATTTAATTTTCACTATGGAAAATTTGAACATTATTAATATTAAAATGGAAGTCTGAATCTTAAGATGACATGACATGTGAGGAAGGATTCCAAGAAAATAAGAATAAGCAAGGGGAGAAGTAGAATCTTGACAACAATGGTCTCCAGATTATTGGTTTTCTTCTGTCCCACACCAGATGACTCTTCTGATAAGAAACAGAATCTCCTTATTTTTTCCTTTTAGCAACATGCTTGGGTTTAGAGAAGGAGAGAGACACATTCCAACTCCAAAGCCAGCTTGATTTATAATTGAATCAGGACTACAACTTTTCTACAGTTAAGAAGATATTGATGCTAGGCAATGAGCTATTACCCTGTAGAGTATATTAGTACCAATAGTTCCTTCCTTTATATGGCAAACATCTAGTTGTCTAAGGCCTTATGATTTATTGAAGATGGGTATTTCTATTATCTTGTAGAGACAAAAAATCAGAACCTTGCCCCAGCCCTTGTTTGTTTAATTTTCCTTACAACTTGTAGAATTATCACACTGGTGGATGAATTAATACTTCTTCTCATCAAGGGGTATCTCCTGCTCAAATCAAAATATTATTAGTTTTGTTGATATCCATAGCTTTTTTTGTTTTTTTATTTATTTTATTTTATTTTATTTTATTTTACAATACCATTCAGTTCTACATATCAGCCACGAGTTCCCCTATTCTCCAGCCTCCCACACCCTCCCCTTACCCCCAGCCTACCCCCATTCCCACCTCCTCCAGGGCAAATCCTCCCTCGAGGACTGCAATCAACCTGGTAGACTCAGTCCAGGCAGGTCCAGTCCCTTCCTCCAAGACTGAGCCAAGTGTCCCTGCATAAGCTCCAGGGTTCAAACAGCCAACTCATGCAATGAGCACAGGACTTGGTCCCACTGCCTAGTTGCCTCCCAAACAGATCAAGCCAATCAGCTGTCTCACCTATTCAGAGGGCCTGATCCAGCTGGGGGGCCCTCAGTCTTTGGTTCATAGTTCATATGTTTCCATTCATTTGGATATTTTTTTTCAATAATTGAGTAGAACCAAAATTTATTATAAGCCACAGTCGTCCTAGGGACCTCCATACGATATATATATATATATATATATATATATATATATATATATATATATATATATAGCCTCTATGGTTCTATGGGCTGTGGTCTGATTGTTCTTTATTTTATATCTAGAATCCACTTATGAGTGAGTACATAACATGACTGTCTTTCCAGGTTTGGGTTACCTCACTCAGGATGATTTTTTCTAGTTCCATCCATTTGCCTGCAAATTTCATGCTTTCATTGTTTTTCTCTGCTGAGTAGTACTCCATTGTGTATATGTACCACATTTTTTTCCATCCATTCTTCCGTTGACGGGCATCTAGGTTGTTTCCAGGTTCTGGCTATTACAAATAGTGCTGCTATGAACATAGCTGAGCATGTATCTTTATGGTATGAATCAGCATTCCTTGGGTATATGCCCAAGAGTGGGATGGCTGAGTTTTGAGGTAGTTCGATTCCTAATTTTCTGAGAAACTGCCATACAGATTTCCACAGTGGTTATACAAGTTTACATTCCCACCAACAGTGGAGGAGTGTTCCCTTTGCTCCACATCCTCTCTAACATTGGTGTTTTTAACCATAGCCATTCTGACAGGTATAAGGTGGTATCTCAGAGTCGTTTTGATTTACATTTCTCTGATGATTAAGGATGTTGAGCATTTCTTTAAATGTCTTTCAGCCATTTGTAGTTCTTGTTTTGTGAATTCTCTGTTTAGCTCTTTAGCCCATTTTTTAATTGGACTGTTCAGTATTTTGATGTCTAGTTTCTTGAGTTCTTTATATATTGTGGAGATCAATCCTCTGTCAGATGTGGGGTTGGTGAAGATCTTTTCCCATTCTGTTGACTGTCTTTTTGTCTTATTGACTGTGTCTTTTGCCCTGCAAAAGCTTCTCAATTTCGAGAGGTCCCATTTATTAATTGTTGTGCTCAGGGTCTGTGCTGTTGCTGTTTTATTTAGGAAATGGTCTCCGGTGCCAATGCGTTCAAGAGTGCTTCCTACTTCCTTTTCTATTAAGTTTAGTGTAACTAGATTTATGTTCAGGTCTTTGATCCACTTGGACTTGAGTTTTGTGCATGGTGACAGATATGGATCTATTTGTAATCTTTTACATATTGAGATCCAGTTATGCCAGCACCATTTGTTGAAGATACTTTCCTTTTTCCATTGTATAGTTTTGGCTCCTTTGTCAAAAACCATGTGTTCATATGTGCATGGATTAATGTCAGGGTCTTCAATTCGATTCCATTGGTCTGTATGTCGGTTTTTATACCAGTACCAAGCTGTTTTTATTACTATAGTTCTACAGTAGAGTTTGAGGTCAGGGATGGTGATGCCTCCAAAGGTTGCTTTATTGTATAGGATTCTTTTAGCTATCCTGGGTTTTTTGTTTTTCCATATGAAGTTGAGTATTTTTCTTTCCAAGTCTGTGAAGAATTGTGTTGGGATTTTGATGGGGATTGCATTGAATCTGTAGATTGCTTTTGGTAAGATTGCCATTTTTAATATGTTAATCCTACCTATCCATGAGCATGGGAGATCCTTCCATTTTCTGATATCTTCAATTTCTTTCTTTAGAGATTTAAAGTTCTTATCAAAAAGGTCCTTCACTTGTTTAGTTAGTGTTAACCCAAGGTATTTTATATTATTTGTGGCTATTGTAAAGGGTGATGTTTCTCTGACTTCTTTCTCAGCCCTTTTATCATTTGTGTATAGGAGGGCTACTGATTTTTTTTTTGAGTTGATCTTGTATCCTGCCACTTTACTGAAGGAGTTTATCAGCTGTAGGATTTCCCTGTTAGACTTTTTGGGGTCACTTATGTATACTATCATATCATCTGCAAATAGTGAAAGTTTGACTTTTTCCTTGCCAATTTGTATCCCATTGATCTCCTTATGTTGTCTTATTGCTCTAGCTAGAACTTCTAGTACTATATTGAATAAATATGGGGAGAGTGGACAGCCTTATCTTGTTCCTGAATTTAGTGGTATCGCTTTGAGTGTCTCTCCATTTAATTTGATGTTTGCTGTTGGCAGGCTATAAATTGCTTTTATTATGTTTAGAAATTTTCCTTGTATTCCTGATCTTTCTAAGACCTTTATCATGAAGGGGTGTTGGATTTTGTCAAAGGCTTTTTCAGCATCTAAGGAGATGATCATGTGTTTTTTTTTTTCTTTCACTTTGTTTATATGGTGTATTACATTGACTGATTTTCATATGTTGAACCATACTTGCATCCCTGGGATGAATCCTACTTGGTCGTGATGGATGATTGTTTTGATGTATTCTTGGATTCGGTTTGCCAATATTTTGTTGAGTATTTTTGCATCAGTGTTCATAAAGGAGATTGGTCTGTAGTTCTCTTTCTTTGTTGCATCTTTGTGTGGTTTGGGTGTCAGGGTAATTGTAGCCTCATAAAAAGAGTTTGGTAGTGTTCCTCCTGTTTCTATTGTGTGGAACACTTTGAAGAGGATTGGTATTAGTTCTTCTTTGAAAGTCTGGTAGAATTCTGCACTGAAACCATCTGGTCCTGGGCTTTTTTTGGTTGGGAGAATTTTGATGACTGTTTCTATTTCTTTAGAGGTTATTGGTCTATTTAAATGATTTATCTGGTCTTGATTTAATTTTAGTATGTGGTATTTATCCAGAAAATTGTCCATTTCTTCCTGGTTTTCCATTTTTGTGGAGTATAGGTTTTTGAAGTATGATCTGATGATTCTCTGTATTTCCTCGTTGTCTGTTGTTATGTCTCCCTTTTCACTTCTGATTTTGTGAATTTGGGTGCTCTCTCTTTGTCTTTTGGTTAATTTGGCTAGGGGTTTGTCTATCTTGTTAATTTTTTCAAAGAACCAACTCTTTGTTTCATTGATTTTTTGTATTGTTCTCTTGTTTTCTATTTCGTTGATTTCAGCCCTCAATTTGATTATTTCCTGGCATCTATTTCTCCTGGGTGAGTTTGTTTCTTTTTGTTCTAGAGCTTTCAGTTGTGCTGTTAATTCCTTGGTATGGGATTGCTTCATCTTCTTTATGTGTGCATTTAGAGCTATGAATATTCCTCTTAGCACTGCTTTCATAATATCCCATAAGTTTGGGTATGTTGTACTTTCATTTTCATTGAATTCTAGGAAATCTTTAATTTCTTTCTTTATTTCTTCCTTGACCCATTGATGTTTCAGGTGGGCATTATTCAGTTTCCATGAGTTTGTGGGTTTTCTATAATTTTTGTTGTTGTTGAGGTCTAACTTTAAGGCATGGTGGTCTGATAAGATACAGGAAGTTATTCCAATTTTTTTGTATCTGTTGAGATTCGTTTTGTGTCCAACCAGATATCCATAGTTTTTATTCTCCTGCAGAAATAAAAGAAAAAACCTCTTCCCCAACATAGCATGTTACCTGGTTTCCATTCTGAGGTACACATCTTTGAAATAAACATGTTGGTTTAGCTCAGGAGTTTTTTATATTGTCCAATGTCTCTCTGCAGCTGTTGTCCCTCTCTCATCAGCATTGAGAAAATTCAAGATTAACAAAGCATTATGCTATCATTTTTAGGGGTCATTGTTACCCCTTTCTGCTTATTTTTCATATCCTTTAAAGTTTGACTAGATCTTTGTATGACTGCTTGCCCTGTGAGATTGTGTGGTGTACCTAAAACATATATATTGTAATAGGCAATACATTGTCTCATTTTACCTGAGACATATGCTGGAGCATTGTCAGTCTTAATTTGTACAGGTATTCCCATGATGGCCATGACTTCTAAAAGGTGTGTAATCACAGAGTCAACCTTTTCAGAACTCATAAGAGTTGTCCATTGAGATCCTAAGTAGGTGTCAATGGTATGGTGTACATATTTTAATCTTCTAAATTCTGCAAAATGAATAACATCCATATGCCAAATTTCATTTTTTTTGTGTACTTTGAGGATTGCTTCCTGCAGGTGATGGAGTTTGGTCATAGAAGGAACAAGTAGAACATTTTGTTTTTACAATTTCTTTGGCTTATTAACAAGTGATAAAAGGTCTTTTTTCAAGCCTTTGCTATTTACATGGTGTTTCTTATGAAATTCTGAGGCTTCTAGCATATTACCTATTAATAATTGATCAATCTCATCATCAACTTGTGCTAGAAGACCTGGCATATTCATATGGGATCTGCTGTGTGTTATGTATATAGGATGTTCCCTACTTCTGATGATTTTCTGTAATTGTATAAATAGTGAATTAGCTCTGTGTTATCAGGAATAAATTCAGCATTTTCAATATATAAAATAGCCCTCTCTCTGCATATTGAGAGTCAGTAACTATATTCAGAGGCTCCATGAATTTCATTAGTACCATAAGAATGGCATAAAGTTCGGTCTTTTGTACAGAATCATAGGGGCTTTGAACCACTTTACTTAAGTCTCTTGGTTTATATCCTGTCTTTCCTGATTTATTTGCATCAATACAGAATGTGGGCACTCCAGAGGTTGTTTTTTTTTTTTTCTTTTTGCCATACAATGTAAGGAAGGACCCATTCAGTTCTTTTTATGAATTCTATTCTTTTGCTTTTGGGATAACAATTGTTAGCTGCTGTGGGATGGTCTGTATGTCAAATTGCTCTGATTGGTCAATAAATAAAACACCGATTGGCCAGTGGCCAGGCAGGAAGTAGGTGGGACAAGGAGAGAGGAGAATTCTGGGAAGCGGAAGGCTGAGGCAGAGAGACACTGCCAGCCGCAGCCATGACCAGCAGCATGTGAAGACGCCGTTAAGCCACCAGCCACATGGAAAGGTATAGATTTATGGAAATGGATTAATTTAAGCTATAAGAACAATTAGCAAGAAGCCTGCCACGGCCATACAGTTTGTATGCAATATAAGTCTCTGTGTTTACTTGTTTGGGTCTGAGCCTCTGTGGGACTGGCGGGTGACAAAGATTTGTCCTGACTGTGGGCAAGGCAGGAAAACTCTAGCTACAGTTAATTTCTCTGAAAAATTTACTGTAGGCTCTTTGCCAGTATTCATTATCTTTCCATAAACAGGAAATTTCATTAGTTAAAGGTACTACAATTTCTTCTGGGTCCATTCCTGTCAACTGACAAAGTCTTAATTTTCCTTTTAGAATCAAATCAGAGATCTTTTCTACATAACTCTTTAACTTCTAGCTAGGTTTATGTGGTGAAAATATCCATTTCAATATATCTTTCCTCTGCATCAAAATCCTTGTAGGGGAGTGTCTGGAGGAGAGTATGACCAGAATTAAGTTCTGGGTTCACATGATCCACATGTGCCTCTCATATTTTCTTTTCTGCTAGAGCTGATTCCTCCTCAGCTTCAGCTGATAATTCTCTTGGATTATTTAAATCCCTGTCTCCATTTGGGGTATGGGCCAAATTTACTATTCCATCTTTAGGTATTCCAATGATGGTCTGTAAGTTGGAAATGCTTCCTGACAATTTCTGAAAAATCACTAGGAGTCCACAATTGATCTCTTCTGAGTTATACCTTTTGAGGTTTAATTTTTTTGTAAATCTATCTTATATCCTAACTAATTAATAGAATTTCCTCTTTGAATTTTTTCAGAAGTGATTTTTAATCCCCAGTGAGGCAAAACTTTCTTTACTTCTTCATACATGTTTTTAAGGTACCTAATTTTGGATCATCTAATAGGATATTATCCATACAATGATAGATTATAGATTGTGGAATAATTTTGTATGAATTATTTTCAATGATTTTTGCACAAAATAGTGGAACAGGGTAGGGTTATTTAACATTCCCTGTGGGAGGACCTTCCATTGATATCTCTTGACTCTCAGGAAATTATAAGTATGTACTGTGAAGGCAAATTTTTCTCTAGCATTTTCTTGTAGAGATATGATTTAAAAAACAGTCTTTTAAGTCAATAACTATAATAAGCCATTCTTTAGGTAACAGAGAGGGCAAAGGTATCCCATTCTTTATAGAGGCCATAGGCTGAATTGCTTTATCTGTCAGCATTCTCCATTTACCAGATTTCTTTTTAATAATAACTACAGAAGAATTCCAAGGGCTGACAGATTCCTCAATGTGTTGAGCATTTAACTGCTCCTCAACCAGCTGTTATAAAGCTTATAATTTCTCTTGTCTCATAGGCCATTGTCCAACCCAGACAGGTTTATAAGTTAGCCAATTTAATGGTGGGGCCATTGGTGCTTCTGAAAGTTCAGTGGCAGTTATGCTCTGTTTATGTACAGGTTGGTGTGTAGGTTTTTTTTTTTTTTTTTTTTTTGTATTTTATAATATTATTCCCAGAAACATGAATTGGTCTATATCTCACTTCTGATATTGAAGGAATTTTATTCTGGGTATTCTATTGCTGCTACAAATCTCAGCCCCAAAGATTTACTGCTACATTTGCTACAAATAGCTTCAGTGTCCTCTTTTTCTTTCTGGCTTTATACATTCAAACCATCTTGAACGTTTTGTTTTTTACCTGAGATAGGGTTCCAGTTCCTAGAAACTGTACATCTACCTCTTTAAGAGGCTAATTTGGATGTTATGACTTTGGTGTAATTATACTCACATCTGCACCTGTGTCTATCAGTCATTCCAGGACAATATTGTTAATTCACACTCTGAGCTTTAGTCTTTGTTCATTTACGGAAGTGTGCCAAAATATTCATTATATGGTGTTTTTTGCAATTTCTCATTCATCTATCAAAGTTTTTCTATCATTCAATGCAGTATCATTCTTTATATTTTGCACTAGATTATTTAATTTTCCTGGGGGGGATTTCCTCTACAGTGATTGGAAATGTTTGGACCACATTCAATTTGGGGGCCTGCAAGAGGCTTCCTGAGACATTTCCTGCTGGTAAAGGGTTGCTTCATATGTCTCCTGTTGATCTGCATTCATTGGTCGAGTGTTGGCCTTTACCACATCTTCTGCATAATCCAAAAGTTTGGGGTCTCCTGTTTGGGTTATTTCTAGAAGAAACATTGCTTCTAGGAGCACCTTATATATAATTTATTCTTATATGACCTGATGTACCACAGTTAAAACATTTCATACTTTGAGGCCTCCTTCCACCTTTGGAAATCACTTCTATCCAAGCCTCATTACCACAGTTAAAAGACTTAACACCATTTGTATGTTGAATTCATTCCTCCAAAGGTGCTGACCTGACCTTTAAAGGTATAAGCATTCCTTGGTATAGCAGGAATTGTTAGGTCTTATTAATAAAATCAAACCTGGAGCTAGGTATTGGGGTGAACACTGAAAGATCAGAGAGACAGAACCAGCCACAGCTACCTCACCTTGCCAATTCCTCAGCTGATCCTATTTCCTTAGACTGGAAGCCTCTGCGTCCTTACCCAAATGGATCTCAGCTAAACTGCTTCTCAAAAGCCTAAAAGCTTAACCAGCTCTAGTTCCTGGTTCTCACACCTTATATACCTTTCTGCCATCACTTCCTGGGATTAAAGATGTAAGTCACCATGCCTGGCTGTTTCCAGTGTGGCTTTGAACTCACAAAGATTCAGATGGATCTCTGCCTCTTGAATGCTAGGATTAAAGGCGTGTGCTACCACTGTCTGAACTCTATGTTTAATATTGTGGCTGTTCTGTTCTCTGACCCCCAGATAAGTTTTTTGGGGTGCACAATATATCAACCACACTTTTTATATTCTGTATTAGCATTATCAAAAGTCAAAGATTGAGTTAATAGTTGTCTTAATCCTTAGTCTGATACTGTCTTGTTTATAGCCTTTGTTAGTCTTTGTAAAAAATTAGTAAAGGATTTTTTTTGACCCCTGTAGGACCTTCATATATAGCTCAGGTGGTTTTCCTGGTTCTGGAACTTTTTTTCCTAACCTTTTAAAGCTGCTGTATAATGTAGGGATAATTATGCTCATCAAAGGTAGCTTGTCCATTTATGTCAGCAAAACGGCCCTCATAAACAATTTGATCTTGGGAGATCTCAAAACCTCTGATCTTACCTTGTTGTTCAAAGACTTTAGCCTCTTCTCTCAACCAGCTTTTCCATTGAGTCTGCTGGCTATATTCTAATACAGCTGAGACTAACCAATTCTGGTCATCTGGTATGACGCTATTTGTAGATGACCATGTATTTAACATCTGTTTTAAATATGTTGAATGTATGCCACAGGTAACCACAGCCTCCTTAATGTATTTTAAGTCCTTCATATGAATAGATTGCCAGATATATTCTATATATTCTTTAGGATGTGTATCATCTTCTGGCTTCTCATGAATAGTGACAGGATAAGCCATTTTGTAAGAGGCACCTGGTGATGTTATTACATGTATGCCTTTGCTCTTCTGCTTATTAGTTTCTTTATTATCCTTACTGAGAGACTCCTACAGAGCTTGAATTTAATTAACTATCACCTATTGCAGTGTTTGAACCTCCTCTGCTATAAAGGATTCTAGAGATTCCATGGAATCACATATTTTTTTTTTTTTATGTTCATCTGAAACATATGATACCCAAGACTTTATTCTATCATTTAGCAATGGTCTTTCCTCCTTAGAAATCATCTGAATGGCATTAAGACTACTCTAAAGGGTTATTGTTTTATCCATTAAGTATGCATATTTATTGTCAATAGAATTAAAGTTGGGTTTCCAGTTATTATTAATGGACTGAAGTTCTTGTGGTAAATTAAAAGACTCCAAAGACAGAATCTGTCTTTTCAAGTCCTCATTACCACTCTGCAATGCCTGAAGTTCTTACGGTAAATTAGCAGATTCCATAGAAAGAATCCTTCTATTGAAGTCCTCATTACCACATTGTAAAGCATGTGCCAGTCCCATTTATATCTCATTTTTGTTGTTATTGTTAAGCCAATTTTTCAATGACATGAGATGAATCATTATGCTAATTGCTAATATGATGAACATTGTATGTGGCCCAGGAAAGTTATATATATCCTGTATAATTTCATTTATAATACAAACAAAAAAGTTTTTAAATTCCTGAGCGGTGATATTGTCTGACATTTTGAAAAATATTCAAAATTGGTAAAGAAATATTTTATTACTGTTTATTATTTTATTAATTATTTATTACCTTATTAATCAGTTTAAGGTATAAAATTATCGAGCAATTTTACCTCAGATGAAATCTTTGACAGCTGATGCTAACAGTCCTAGGTGCTCCAGATATTCCAGTTCTCAAGATGGTTCTGATGTGTATTAGTGAAAGGGGAAAATCCATAGCCATATTGACAAATGCTTCCCCCTCCCTTCCTCTAAAGGTATTTGCTTACCAGCAGTTTTAGAAGTGACCAGAAATTGAATTTGTAAGGCTAGGACAATAAATCTATGTATCTTGGACTTGGCAAAACAATATATGGTGCTTATCCAACCAGAAGTTGAAATCAAAGGAGAGTAGGACTGGGACAATAAATCTGAATGTATATATCCTAGGTTCAACAAAAGCAAAATATAGGGAGTAATAATGTATGTCTCTCTAGGTGCCCTGAATCCTGTTAGCCATTAGTAACCTCATGCTTATAGTTCAGCCAATAACTTCAAGGAACTACCTCACCCCTTGCCCCATCATCCAATCCCAAGCTGCATGTTAACCTTTCCTATATAAACCTCTTAAAGGTTTAGGGCCATTCTCCGTTCTCCTACACCCGCTGTGTCAGATGCTAGACTAGGACCAAGCTTGCTCGTTTTGTTATTAAAAGCCTCTGTGTGCGACCTGGGCACAACAGTAGTGATGTTTGCCCAGCAGGTGTCCCAGGTGTAGCGTACAAGGCAGATCTGGTGTGAGGTGATTCAGCTTCCTGAATGAGTTCTGTGAATCATACACTAACCCAGGAAACCCCTACCAGTGAGTAATGGGCAGAGCTGCCAAGATCACACACAACAAATGAAGCAACACACCAAACAATTAGAAGCACTGCCTGGGACACGGCAGACACCCCTGTGTTGCTGCGGCTGTGCACAAAATGGCGGCAGGAGGCGTTTGGAAAGATGGAGTTGACAGCAGCTGCATCAAACAGTTTTAAAAGAAGAGCAACAGTCTGTTGGTAATCTCTAGCCAGGTGGGGGTTTGTGACCTGATCCTGTTGTTACAAGCACTGAATTAGAAAGGCTCCTAGCGCAGGCACCTTTCTCTCTGATGTGGTGCTTTATCTGCTGCAGAATGCACGTGCTCTGGCAATGGTTACAAGAAATGCTGCCCTGTGAGCTGCCTGGCCTATAGGCTCCCTGCACAGCCACTGAATGCAGGTGGTCACCTGAACAGGGGTCAGGCAGTTCTCTAGGATGGGGGGTGGGGGGGTGAGGTGGGGGTTGGGCTGCACATGTGCTCTGAAAGGCAGATAAACTTACCAACATCCTCCCACCCATGTGTGTGAGGGTTTGGTCATGTAAGTAGCCCCAGTGGGGACACATGGGGCTCAGATCCATGTGGCTGGGACCAAGTGGCCTGGAGGTGCTAGTGAGGCAGACTTGCCCTGAGCACATGAGCCTCTGAGCAAACCTGCTGCTGCTGCTGCCATGGTGGCTGTAGGTAGGAGCCACGGGGAGTGTGGGGTCTTTTCATCATGTGGGCACCACTTATTAAGATCAAAGCATGTGAGTCTTTTTAATGGATAATAGGAATTTATTGAGATATAAATTGAGGAAATACATTCACAAATATGGAACTGAGTAGACAGCCCAAGTTGTCCTCTGTTCTGACTGGAGTGAATCCACCTAGTTGTTCAATCAGACCTGGAAGCAGGCAGCAGGGAGATGGGGTCATGACCCTTCTCCCTTACCTTTAAAGAGGTCGTGTACAATGGCAGGAAACACTACCTCCTTCAGGCCCTATAGCCCAAGGTCGTGGGTGAAGCAAATACCACTACACCAGCCTATATTCACAAAATACAATAAACTATAATTCATACGATTAATGTAAAATTTACAAAAAAAATAAATATATGTACCTGTTGGCCAACTGAAATTTAGATACTGAGATAATCTGTAATGCGTATGGTAAACATCTCGTCAATCTCTGGTACTCCAGATGCTTTGAGCTTCTCTCACTCATGGCATTTGTTGGCTATCAGACCTTCATCTCGTCCATTCATTTGCCTGGATAAAATTGACATGAAAATATAATAGTTTGAGCCATTAATTGCTCCTCTATTTTGCTATTCTCACATCTTCTCTTACAAAACATCACTTTTCAAATATTTTTAAATATTCAGTCCAGACTTGTGTCATACAATATGTTGTCACTTGCTGCCAGGAGATTTACAATGTGGCTGAGAGTCCTTATACAATGGATTGCTAATGTTCCATAAAGTTAGACAACTGAGGCTGAAGATGTGGCTTGGTAGTAAAGAGTACTTTCTGCTCCTGCAGAGGACCCGGGTTTGATTCCTAGCATCCATCTAAGGCAGCTAATAACAATCTATCATTTCAGTTCCAGGAACCCCACACTTTATTCAGGCCTCCACTGGAACTTGTACATGCATGCAGTGCACATCTATTCAGGCACACACCCATACACATAGAATAAATGGATCTTTCATAATCTTAGTCAATTAACTATAAAAAATGAAGTCAAATAAAATATCATTGATACCAAACTTATTTCTTTTCTGTTATTACATTTTACTTTATTGTGTAAGATAATAGCTTATTATAGTACATATTATGTGCTATCATTTTTAATAAATTATGATACATTTACAATATGATTTGACCATATTCACTTTCCCCATATCTCCTTCTAGCTTCCTGCAAAATCCTCTAACCTGTTTCTCAATTTTTTGTACTCTACTTTTCTTAATTTAATATGAAGGTGGGTATGGAGAACTGCACACATCCTTATGCTATGGACAGCCTACCAGCAACCATACACCAAGAAAACAAACACTCAATTCAGTCTTCAAATGCCAATAACTACTCAGCAAGTGGCAAGCCCCCAGAACTCCTCCTACATGCATGTTGGATTATTTTCTTTTTTTTTCTTGGTTTTGTGAATGGAGCAATAGATATTATGAGTTGGGTGTGTAACAGCCATATCTTGTCCTGAAGACAGTATTTCATAGCTCTCCTCCCGATCATAGGTCTCATATCTGCCATGTGCCCTGACCACTGGGAAGGGGTTTGATATGTATAGTCAGCCAGGCTGAACACTCATAGTTACTTATTCTAATAACTTGTACCAATTATGAATTATACCATGATTCTCTACCCACTACACAAGGAAGCTTCACTGGCAAAAGTTAGGAGCAGCACACATATAGTAATGTCAACACAAATAGTTATGTTTATAAATATAAACACTTAGCAAAAGTCAAAAGTAGGTTCCACCAAGGGCCTATAAGAGATGATATCCCTAACCATAGTTTTTAACTATATATTAAGCATTAATTCTCTCTTGGAGTCTGCCACATATTTAATCAAGAGAGTAGTCACCTTATTTAATTTAAACAAATGTGATTTTTTTGTAACACAAATTTTAAAAGTTCTTATTAAATAAAAAAAAAAACAGGAGCCAAATATTGGGGTGAATTCTGAAAGATCAGAGAAGCAGAACAAGCCACAGCTAACCTCACCTCGCCAACTTCTCAGCCGATCCTGTTTCCTCAAACTGGAAGGCTCTGAGTCCTCATCTGAATGGATCTCAGCTAAACGGTTGCTGAAAATCTAAAAGCTTAAAAGCCACTATGCTATATTAACCTCTATATTTAATATGGTGGCTGATCTGTTATCTGAACCCCAGATAAGTTTATTGGGGTACACAATAATATCAACCACATTTTTTAACATAGCTGTACTTTCCCCTGAAAGTAAAATGTTGTTCTCAGATAGATAATCTAGTTGTGCCAAAGTGGAACTAAATATAAAGTCGAAACAATTGTCTGATATGCAGTCCAGTTAATGGTACATTTTAAGTTTATTAGAAAACTTTGTGATTTGTAAGTTGTTTTTTTACTATAAAAAATACATATGTGAAAACAAATACACATTATACTAATTCACTCTAAAGTGAATTGGTGTCAGCCTTACATATTCAAAATCATAGAATATTTAATATGGAAGCAATTATGAAATATCTCAATGATAAATTCCATAGAAGACATATTAAAATATGTTAGAACTTTATAGATATGACCTATAAAAGTTAATTTTATGTTTCAAAATTCTAAGGTATAACTATATGTCAGGGTCCAGCCTCAGCTTGGGTTCAGGTCACGAGGCAGGGAAGGGGCATCAGCACAAGGAAAACTTCTGATCACCAAGTGGATTCAAGTACCCCCAAATAGCTCAGGCCAACTTTATTTATACTTAAACAGAGTTTTTCTTACCAGGGCTACATGAGCAGCTTTATTGGCTTCTATTTTTGACTTTGAGAAATACATCACAATTTAAGGAATATATCATAATCATTATGTAAGTACCATTGTTCCACTTCATCCTTCTCAAATACACCTTCCCACCCCCTGCATAACCTTATTCTAGACATAGAGTTCATCATTTTTTTCAGGCTTAACTAAATATCGAGCCAGATGCATCCTGCTCCTGCAGCACTTAAGTCGCTGGCTGCTACATGCAGTTACAAAGTTAAAAAAAAAAAAAACAAAAACAGACATGGGTAAAATGCTTTAAGGACAACAATATTCAAGCTCAGACAATTTTTTCATGTCTACAAGATACGTTTTTATACAGTTACCTTTTCTACAAGAGGGTCTCATGACTCAATCTCTCTGTAAAGGCAGACTTTGATAAGGCACTCTCTTCCCGTCCCATACAGTACTTCTTCTACCAAAATAAGCACCTATGTATGGTAAAGGTAGATTTATCCATCCCATATTTTAAAACTCAGTTTTTCCTCTTGGAACATACCAGAACCTACCAATGATTCTATGCTTGGTGTCCAAGGCACTTACTCTCAACAGCTGGCACTATGTGTATTCCTGAGGCTTTTCAGTATTCAGTGTGTGCATGCCCTACTCGGCTTTCCGGAACTGTGAGACCTTGGTAATGTCCCAAGTGTTGTTTCTCCTATGTATCTAACTACATCTATTGAGTCAGAAAAGTTCCAAAGGATTGGAAATTGTAGTTAGTAATTCCAGATAAAAGATCTGAGAAACATTAGCCTGCTCTTGAATCTTAGAGGAAAATATTCAAGAAAGAACAGAATTTCCAGGGAAAATTAAAGCTATTGCATATGTGACTGACAAAGTAAAACTAAAAATCACCCAAAGAATCAACCATATAATGAGAAAGAAAAAATCCTGAAGGCTGAATAAATTTTGCAAATTCCTGCACTGTCCCATGGACTACTAGTCTTTGCCAAGTGAGAGTCCGTTTTCTCAGCTGACTTGCTCTGAGGAAACCCATTAGACAGGTAGTTATATGCTGATCTGATACTAGTCTGCACAGCTCTCAAGAACTATACATTTCATGTAACAAGCATCTCACATATTCCTTTTGGAAAATACTGTTCCAGGTAACTAACTTTGTATCTAAAAAAAAATCAGTGTCAAAAATGGCATAGTATTTAACATATATTTTCACTTCTGCCTCATATAATTTAAAGTATCTATAGATGTCAATATGAGTTATATATGAAGTATTCTCCTAAAGATCTGTGTATTCAAACTTGGTTTACCAGGGTTGTGCAGCTGACAATTACTGTAGACTTTAAGAGAAGAGTCTAAGGCCGGGCGGTGGTGGCACACACCTTTAATCCCAGTACTCGGGAGGCAGAGGCAGGCGGATCTTTGTGAGTTCGAGGCCAGCCTGGGCTATCAAGTGAGTTCTAGGAAAGGCGCAAAGCTACACAGAGAAACCCTGTCTCGAAAAACCAAAAAAAAAAAAAAAAAAAAAAAAAAAAAAAAAAAAAAAAAAAAGAGAGAGAGAAGAGTCTAGTTGAATTCCTTAGGTCCTTAGGAGATTGGAAGATATCCACAAAGGTATTGTGAGACCCTGCCCATTTTATCTCACCTGTTTCTTGGCTCAAAGGATATTAGCAGTGTGTCTCCAATATGAGATCAAGTCCATTTTCTCTGCCCTGATTCTTGACCCAAATGATATACAGGTTTTTTTTTTTGTTTTTTTTTTTTGTTTTCTGATATCCTCTGCTACCATCATCTGCCACCTTCTCCAGATATTCATTCCTGACCTTTGAATCCACAAAGTGAGTTCAAGATAAAACTTTGAAAAATACAATTTAATTGTCTCCATTATTTTGTTGTTATAATGTGAAGCTGAAGAACACAGTTATACTAGAAAAAATATCTGAGGTTTTCAAAAGTCCATATTAATGTGGAAGGGGAAAAACTTTGTAGGGTCCCATTCCTTGACAAAGTTCAACAGACAACTGACTACTGCCAGAGAGAGAATTAGCCTCTTACACAGATGAGCATCCTTATTAGTTTTCTAATGTGGAGTGTTCAGCTTTGAATCCATGTGCACACCAACAGCAAAAACAGACTCAGCAATGTACATTTATATATTTGTACATGCACATACATACATACATACGCATACATATGTAAGCAACCATAATAATTAATGAAAAAGACTTTCAATAGAGAATGGAATGGTATGGGAAGGATTTGAAGGAATAGATGGGAGGGATTTCAGGGAGGCAGAAAAATGATTTAATTCTTGTTCAACTAAAAGATATTAAAATTTACCACCTAAGAACTTGTAATACTGATGCAGAAAGAAGGTGCTTTAGAGACAGGTCTTGGCTACTCAGTGAAATTCTGCCCCAAAGTAAAGCAGTAAAAAGAATATTTTACCCAATGTTCTATTTCAAATTTGGTTAACTTCTGAATTCAATTATATTCTTGTAGAGTTTCTGTATGTTCTCATTATGAACACTATTATGTACTTCATGCAAACAAGTATGGGACTTTTACACATCAAAGCAACCCATTATAGTTACAATGATAACTGATTATTAAAAATTTGTTGCACTGGTAGCATATGTTATCCATCATTTTATATACCTCAATATTAGTCATGATTTTCATTTTTGTCTCAAACTATACAAAATAAATTTAAATTGTATGCTGAAAATATTGTTATCCCTTGGATAAACTTCCAAATGACTCCTAATTAAGGACAGAAACTCAGCTGAATACACAAATAAACCACAAAACAGAAATAAGGGTGATTTAAATGCCATACAGATGCAGAATGCTGTATCCATCACTTTTTCATTCTGATCCTCATGTTTCCCAAAAGAAAATCTCAAAGGAAGGTTTCAAATCACTATTTCCCTAAAGGTAAAACAACCTACAGGGCCAGTGAAGTGCTCAGTTGGTAAAGGCTCTAGCAGCTAAGCCTGAAGACTTGAGTTTGATTCTTGACTTGCACATAGGAGAAAGAGCCCTTAATGCACAGACTTCAGGGAATACTTCCTTTCTCTCAAGATTACTTTTGATAGATTTATACACATAATGAAAAATGTAAAATTATTCTTTTCATATTTTAGAGTTTAGAAAATTTGTAGAAACTTTGAATAACATTTGTAAGTTTGGCCTATACTTTCAACTGCTAGCTATAAAAATAGAATTTAGTACATCTGTCAATTAATCATTTTATTATCTGCGTATTGCAAAATTTTCCTGATTAGCATTTTCAAAAATTATAATACAAAACAATTAAAATGGGTTTTTTAACATGGAACTATGAGTCACAGATCCATTTAAATAAAATCTGAGTATGTACAGCATGTAATTCATGCTGTATGAGTGAATAAAAGTAAGCTCCAAATACTTTCATTGGTTTCATCATTTCAACGTTAATCTTGCTGTAGGCTTAAGGGGGAGGAAAATCTATTAGATACTTATTTTGTGTTATTGGACTTGGAAACTTTGTGATAGTTTTACACCCAATTTAGATGTGGCCTAGGAAATACCAATACGTAAAGTGAGGAATGCAAAGTCCTAAAAACAAAATGACATTAAGATATTGGCTGATCTTTAAAATGTATTTTAAAAAATTATCTCTGATTTTACTTATGCATGAATGTGCATGTAACTATAAGTTTGAGCAAGTAAATGCAGCACCCATACAGGCCAAATGAGGCAATGGGTCCTTTGGAGCAGCAGATACAGGGGGTTGTGACCTACTCATCATGGCTTTTGGGAACCTAACTCTGGTCCTCTCCCCAAATAGTATGTGTTCTTCACCAATGAACTGCATCTCCAGCCCCATAATCTGATCATCTTTATAAAAATAAATCATATGTCTTTTCCTTTTACCAATTCTGTTGACATAGTAAATGTCTCCTAATGGACTAATGTGAGGCATTTACAGTAAAAACATGTAATTACCAATATGTGTAAGTGTCTGGATGATTCATTGTTAAAATGCAAGCTTCATGTTCTTCTTAGTTTATCTCTTAAAAATGTAAAATTGTGTTGTATACAATAATAATACTATGATGTAAGTCTAATGGCTGACAACCAAGTCATCAAAGAAAGAACCATTATTTATTTTATTTTAGTATGAAAACCAAAACTGACCTGGGTGTGGTGGCACATGTCTGTAATCCAAACACAAAGAAGACAGAAGTAGTAAAGGCTGAGTTACAGGCCAGTCTGAATGGCACAGTGAGTTCCAGTCATTCCTGAACTGCACAGCAAGACTCATTCTCAAGCAAAGGAAACAAAATACAGAAATAACACACACACACACACACACACACACACACACCATCAATTCTACTGATAACAAGTCTCTGAATGATAAGAAAAAAGAACAAAATAAATCAAAAGAAATGAATATAGGAAGTATTATGGCAAATGATATGAATGATAAATGTCATTGTTTTACTTTAAGCATTTTCACCCATGCTAGGATATTTTTGTAGTTCTTTAGCTCAAATTCAGAACACTATACTAGTTATACAAGCACTCTACACCAGCCTTGTTGGCCTCTCCCACATTTAGTTATTATATTTTCTTATTAAAAAGATTTTCACACTGCATTGAAGTCCTAATTATAAGTATTCATTTTTACACTCTAAATGAATTTCAAGGATATCCTCATGTTCTTAGTTTTCTTCTTACAAAATCACTTCTTCTCCGTGTATTTCTTTCAAGTGCTGAAATGTAAATTACTTTCTGTTAATGAAAATTAGGTTGAAACTCCTTTTTTTCTAACTAGAATTTCAGTGTAGAGGGACCCAGTCCTTTACCATGCTCAGTTGCTCTCTCTTGGCACTTGTACTGAAATTACAGGTACTCAGCTACTTCACGATTGGAACCAGTCTTTGATCACCTGTGAGAAAGTGTATGTGACAATGACTCTGAGGAGCAAGCAAAAATGCAAGCTGTCAGGTGCGACTAGAAAGAACTTCACAGAAATCTGAGCACTAATGCTCTGTGTCCCAAATTACCACATTGTGCCTCTCAAGAGGAAATATGAGTGTTTGCTTTGATCTTCCCACAGCCAAGGCAGAAAAGTTAAAGGCAAAGTGCCAAAACTAGGCCTGGGTCCTCTCCATGCAGCCAAATTACCTGTCATACAAGAATATTATTACTAAAAGACATTTTTGGTAACAGACAGAGAAGTGACTGGTCAAGAGACAGGCATGTCCACTTAGGTCCATCAACTCAGGAAAGCAGAGCTCACGAGGGAATCAGGCAGAAGTTGACAGGAAGGTAGAAGACAGACTGAGAAGATAAATTGATGGAGAAGCAAGGTCTTGAGGCAGCAGCAGTTGAAGCAGCAGCAGCGTGTGCTAACAATGATGCCTATAAAGCCATGGGTCCTTCCTTTTCCAAAAGTGCTTTAGTCAATAGGATAAAAACTCAATGGAATCACTAAATACTGGAGTAGACACTTGACAGCATCATATTTTTAAATTTGATTAGAAATTAAATTTAATGAAAGAATAGATGCATATTTACATGTAATACCTGCTCTTTGTTGTATGTATCCTATCTGCCTTCTCCTCTTAATTGATAAAGGCATATATACAGCCCTGTCCACCAATCTCTGCCTGTGCATGCAGAGTGATGTATATTAGACTCGCCATTCATCACAGGACAACTTTGTACCACCATTTCCACCTCAGGCACATGCAAACAGTGGTCAGCCATATCGATTGCCAAAAGAATCTGAAAGCTGTCCTTTCTGCTACTGGTCAACGGAAGTCTCCTTTATGACAGTAAGCTGCCTGCTTGTAAACACTAGGCACTGAGGAACTGTTCTCACTTAAGTTTCACTTGGTTTCACAGTTGACAATGGCCTGCTTGGAAAGTCTAGAACAATAGAGTGTCTCCTGAAAATAAATTATATTAACCCCCAATGCTTTCACATTGATGTTAGAAGTTTAGTGTATAATAAAATAAAAACTCATAGTGTAGAATACTGACATAAATACTAATGTATGTCAGGAAAAGTGTGATAATTTATATTGAGCCTCCTCAGGAATGGCGATGAGCTAAGAAACAACAATCCAAGGCTAATCCTCTGACCAGAGTGATCCACACAAATTGTGGCCCTGCCTCCTTGTCAGTGGTGAGTGACAGGAGAGAGGCATAAAGTAAGGACATTCTATGGGGTTGGAGGAATCTGATGACCATGTGGGTGTGTGTTTAGGATCACATGTCCTCCCTTGCTGTTATGGACTCAACCTCTGAAACAGTAAGCCAAAATGAACTGTATATGTCACTTGGGGTGTGATATTTTGTGAGAGCAAAAAATAAAGTCATAAATCATTACAGTTTTCTTATTTTTTCTTTGTCCTTTGTCTTCTCTACTCTTGTCTGGACATTTTCAAGAAATTGTTATCAAGTGCATGGACTGTTTCTTCATTTTGATTAATTTCATCAATGATGGTTTCTATTATATTAATTTTTGCTGTATTTTAAAATTTCCATTTATTTTTTAAAGATTTTAAAGATTTACATTTGTTTTCTAATTATTTTCTTTTTGTATATTTCTAATTGTTACCTATTATGTTCTTATTCCTGCCCACAGTATATATATAATGAAGTGATCAGTTGAGAAGGCTGTTTTACTGGGTCATTTGCAATGCACACATAAAGCTGAAGAAATAAAAGTTTTACTACATTTTTGAAAATTCTATTCTTTTTTATAGTTTTACATTCACTTTCTCTTCTAGTGTAATTGCTGAATTTTGTGTTCTATTAATTTATTTAAGAAATAACTTCACAAGACTATAGAAATAGCTCAGCATTTACAAATACATTATGTTCTTTCTTAGGACCAATATTTGGTTCCTAGCACTCACACTAGATGGTTTACAACTGCCTATAACTCCAGTTTGAAGGAACATGATTACCTTTTCTTGCCTCCAGAGGAGGCGCAGCACACGCACAAACACATCTACACACAATAAACAAATAATTAATAATTAATTAATCATAAAAGAGAAAATAATGATTTTTATAAAAGTTGGATTGGCTGGATCAGATCCTGGAAAATTGGATGTTTTGTTACCTAGAGCAATGCTTCAATAACCGTGTAGGAAAGTGCCTACTTGCTGAGAGGACATATATTAGTGTATGTTTTTAAGAAATGACCGCATTGCCTGGCAGGTGTGGTGCTGGCCTTTAATCTGAGCACTCAGGAGGCAGAGGCAGGTGGATCTTTGAGTTTGGTTTAGCCTGGTCTACAAAGCAAATTCCAGAACACCCAAGGATACACAAAGAAATCCTGTCTTGAATAATAAAAAAGTAAATAAATAAATAACCACATTGATTTCATTTTTTCTAAACAGAAAGCTCAGATTTTCTTCCAAAATGTGTGAAGATTGCAATTATTTTACACATTGGCAATTTGTTTCTACTAAATCATTTTTATTGTATCCTTTTTAATGTGTGTGTGTGTGTGTGTGTGTGTGTGTGTGTGTTAGACATCTTATATACTATTAATGAGTAATATTCTTCAATGTTACTAAAGTGGTTAGACACCTTTTCTTGTTCTTGCTGACATTTTTAGAATATTATATATAAGTTTCTTAAAATGTTTTATGTTTTGGGGAGTTGTCTTCCTAATAGTTGTTTATATGGGAAATTTTTATAATTTGAGAATATGTATATATCTGAAGTTGTTTGCTCAATATTCCCTCTATTGTGGCTTATATATTAATTTAAATACATTGAGCACTTAGATCAGTAAACAGATAATTAATGTATAATTTGATAATGAAATTCACATTTCATATATAGCAATATCTGAAAGAGCTGTCTAAAAATGCAGTGTCATGGCCCTCTGAAGACAAAATTGCTACTTCAGACCTTGGAGGCAATTAGGGAAAATGAAGTACATATGTGGCTTTAGGACACACATCTGCAGAAATAGGAATCAGTCTTCAGTATGGAAATATGTGAGTCTTAGGGGGAAAAAAGACTGAAAGGTAGAAAGACATTACAGAACACATCTATTAGTGATACCATGAAGAGATTGTACTTAATAAGTACCACACTGTACAACACTCCTTAAATCAAATATAATTAAAGCAAATTTGGGAAGCCCTTAGTGCTTGAATGACTCTGATAAGTAACATCTTTTTGTCAGGACACATGGTGGATGTGACAACTATATCCATGTACTTGACTTTTTGTAAAGTTAGTTACCTGAGATGTATCCTGTGTGGGATGTGTGTTATAACTGTACATACATAATGGCTGCTTATTAAAAAAAAACTATTAGTGTATGCAAAGAAATGAATAACAGTACAGTAGAAATGCTTCTTTGCAGACATGTATAATGTTTTGTTTAAAAATGGTTAACATAAATGTATCATGATTTTAGACAAATATTAGTATTTTAACATTTTCTATTTATTTCTTCCATTGTTATTAGCTTGAAATTTGAAAAATCAGGTATTACTTTTTCATGTATACAGATCATATGCTTTCCTATATAAATTATTTCATACTGCTGTAGCTTGTTAGACTCTCACCCAGGGGCCTGTGTTTTAAAGGTTCCCGGTACATAGGCTCTATTACTTTGGGTGTGAGTCAAAGCAGTACACCCTAGTCCAAATGAATGGCAGTGCAAAAAGCTTCTCACACTGGAAAATGCTGAAAAAAGAGGTCAGTGATTGCCTTCAAAAACAAGGTCTCCATGTTGAGAAGAGCCATGACCAGAAAACTGTACAAATAATAATTAGCTAAAATCACTGTTGTGAAAAAATTCTAAACCCTCAGTACTCCTACCTAACTTATTATTCCAAATTTTGATCAAGTCCCATTTCTTCTTCAATAGCAAAATCATTCTATTCTCTGCTTCTACTAATTGATTTTATTTTTATATTTGTTATTTTGCTTGGCATTATGTCCTCCTGACTCATACAATTTTTTCACAAATTGTGTGATTTCCTACCTTTATGATATAATCATGTTCTTTTAAGAATGTGTATGTTCCTGTACGCCATTCTTCCTTTATGCACTTATACATTTGTGAACACTATTGCTGATTCTATTTCTTGATTATTATAAAAAATGTATCAATGAATACTATAATTTATATTTACTGTGTGAATATAAATGCAGTTTTATTTAACAAAACATTTTACATAAAATTGTTCACATAACATACATGAAGCTCCCATTTTTAGGACACCAGTTTTTTACCTTGGACAGCATCTGGAAATTTGGATTTTCTACAAGTTGCCCAACATCAGTTCATTGATAAGAATAATCAATTGTGCTCAGGCTGTGAAAATAATATGGCATGCTAAATGCCTGCTTTACTTCTGGAACTCCATTATATTGCAATATATTTTCAGGTAATACTTATGTGACCAGGTTCAAATGGAATCTTGACTACCGAGCTTCTCCTGACAAGAATATCATGGCTGCATTGTGATATTGATTAAATGTGGGTTCTGTGTAATCTTTTTTTTTTTTTGTGAAAGGGGAGCACAAATGTTGTAACATCCACACTCTGTGCTTTTATTTTTCTCTCATGGAATCTAATAACTTTTGCAATGATTACAGTTATGTAGTGGGTTTCACAAGTCCTTCCTTCTACTGTTTCTTAGAATGTAGTGTCTTGAGGAGCCAGGACACTGCCTTTTCCTTGGATCGTAAGCCATTGTATAGTTTTATTTTTTTCTACTATGAGCTTATATTTCTTTTGATTTGATGTAAATTTATCTGATGGATTTCATGCATGATCTGCTTAAATGGAATACAAATATTTATTTTTACAAATATTCCTGAATATTATCCTGGGATATTGTTAAGATATTTGCAAAGGCCATTTTAAAGTTAAGTTGTAAGATTTATTTGGCAAAGACTAGGTGAGTGTTCTTCCTGGGCTGATTTGATCCTTCTGGGGCAAGACTTTCCTAAGTATCCCACTAAATACCTTGAACCCAAGTTTTTCATTATGGCATTGGGAGCTGCCAATGTCCATGAGGATGCCACATATTGCTTAATTTGTTCTCTTCAGATATTACTTCTCTGGCTGTGTGTATGTAACATTTATATTCTGCTTAATATTTGAGGGGGACTCAATGCTGATAGGGAGGGTTCCCTTAGAGTCTGCTTACAAGGTTTGTTCTTTTGGATACCCTACAACTCAGCTCTAAAACATTAAATCTGGTAGTTTTCTGAATTTTGTCTGGGTTCCCTGCTCTGACCTGAGACTAGGGCACCCATTAGGCAGCATGCTGAGTTAGAATATGGTTTTCATCGATTTTCACATATTTTAGAATTACTTTCCTGTATTCCCTACATTGTTTCTCTTGAAACTGCATATTTCAAATATTTTCTCATTTTAATTTTATCTTGGAGGTAAATGTAATAATTTTTATTTCACCTCGCCTAGAAGTATAGCATTAGAATCATGGGACTCATTAAAGTTATGTTTGGGAATGTGAATCTCATTTACATGCCTAAAACAAGAAAAATTATCTTTATAATTGTAGAAAGGAGTTATTAACTGTGCCATTATTTGACTTTCCTGAGAAATTCTTTAGAGATTCAGTTTTAAGAGTACTGTGCAAAGAGAAAGTTAAGAGGTATTGCCTTTTAGGCCATGCAATGAACAAAAATAATATAAAAAAATCAGTGGCAGGTGATGATACATGTGCCTGGAGAACTAATTACAAATTATTTTCTTTGCCTGCTAGGAGGTACATCTATTGCCACAGTGGTTAATATGGATATTGAGCATGAGTTCATCAAATGGTTTTCTATGGTCCTTTGTCAGGTTGAGGAGAACCTCCTTACATGTCTGCAATTTATTGTGCAGTTGTGTCCTATAGATACCTCCACTGAACTCTGTAATCTTCTTTCTTTACCTCTAATTGAAAGTGTCTATGCTACGGACACTTTTTAAGCCCAGAAAGACTACTCGTATTTTACAAACAATTCCCTTTCCTGTGGGCTGAACTTACATCAACAAACCAAGACAATCATTGGCACAAATTTGTTTCCTGTGATTGAGTGGTAACTAAATGTTAATTGTGCATCATTGAAACATTTTGTGTGGTTCACCTGAAAGGATAAAATAAATCTAGTTTCACTTATATCAGCACAATTTGAAGTGGAATTCTCACCACATGAATAGGTTACAAGTTCATTATCTTTTTGTTAAATATACTTCTTAAAATTCTTCTTGGGTTATTCAGAAATTTGTTGTGTAGTTTAGAAATATATAATAGTTTTATATGCATCTTTGTTCCACTGATTTATAAACCAATCACTTTATCTATGTAACAAAGTTTTTATGATTTCTGTCTCACTGGGATTTCTTTTTATATTCTCTAGGGTAGTGAGTGATAATTTATTTTGGCAAATATTATATGTATAATTCAAAAGAAAATGTAACTCACATTTCCTGAACTAATGTGTTCCAAGGAGTTAAGTTCTGTTAATGTCCTCATGCCACTGGTGAGATTACCCAATATGTGCTTGCTCTGTCAGCTCAGACTGACATATTTGTTCTATAGGCCTGATCCTATTCTGGATGTCCCTGCTTCAAATGCTTATGTTATTACTTAGTGTAAAGTATTTTAGTTTTAATATTTTATAGTTTTTTTAACTTTACTTTCTTTTATTTATTTATTTATTTATTTATTTTTATTTCACAATACTATTCAGTTCTACATAATAGCCACAGAGTCCCTTGTTCTCTCCCTTCCTGCCCCCCTCCCCTTCCCCCTAACCCACGTCCCATTCCCACCTCCTCCAGATCAAGGTCTTGCCCAAGGACTGGGATCGACCTGATAGACTCAGTCCAGGCAAGTCCAGCCCCCTTCTCCCAGATTGAGCCAAGCATCCCTGCATAAATCCCAAATTTCAAACAGCTAACTCATGCAATGAGCCCAGGACCTGGTACCACTGCCTAGATGCCTCCCAAACAGATCAAGTCAATCAACTGTCTCACCTATTCAGAGGGCCTGATCCAGTTGGGGGCCCCTCAGCCTTTGGTTCATAGTTCATGTGTTTCCATTCATTTGGTTATTTGTCCCTGTGCTTTATCCAACCTTTGTTTCAACAATTCTCGCTCATATAAACCCTCTTCTTTCTCAATAATTAGACTCCCAGCGCTCCACCTGGGGCTTAGTTGTGGATGTCTGCATCCAGTTCCCTCAGCCATTGGATAGGGTTTCTAGTATGACAATTAGGGTGTTTGGCCATCCCATCACCAGAGTAGGTCAGTCCCAGCTGTCTCTTGGTCATTGCCAGCAGTCTTTGGTGGGGGTATCTTTGTGGATTTCTGTGGGCGTTTTAAAACTTGCCAGTTGAACACTTCTTAATTTTAACACAAATTCTCTTTGTTTCTGGTAATACTCTTGTTTATTTGTTTGTTTGTCTTCATTTGTTTGAAACAGTTTCTCTCTGTGTAGTCCTGGCTGTCCTGGAGTTCACTGTGTAGATCAGGCTGGCTACCAACACACAGAGATTTGCCTGTATTAAGCTTACAAGTGCTGGGATTAACACTGCGTACTGCCATATATGACTTCTGGTAATACATTTGTCTTACAAAAACAAAATTTTAACTATATGGATTTCTTACACATGTAATTTCTAATAATTAAATTTCAGCTTTTGTGCACAGACACATATAAATTATGTCTTCTCTGAGGAATTATACTTTTAATATTTACTCTACCTTGCAACCAGACATTTGCCTGAAAGTTTTGGTATGTTCATTTTTAATGTGATTACTACCAGGAAAACAGACATTCAGTCCTGCTTTGCTATTTCATAAAACATGTTCGTATTGTCTTGTGTTTATTTTTTCTCTATTTCTACTTCCTTTAATACTAATAATTTTTTTTATTTACTTATTATTCATTTTAACTTTTAAGAACATCTTCCTTGTTTGTTATTATTTTTATGGGTTGAATCTGCCTTGAACATGTAGTTCTATTACTTTTAGAAAAACAGAAGTGTTTCTCCACACTTTTATTCCAATATGCAGAGCCATGGCCCACATTTCATCTTGAGATATGATAACTCAGTGTTTTAGATTTTATCTCTTTATTAGGTGATGAAATACTCTTACTTTTAAAATTAAAATTTTCCTGAAATCTTGAGGAGACACAACACTAATTAAAAAAAAAAACTGTATGTTTATTGAAGAGGATGAATCTCTGTTGAGCTTTGTAAAGTTAAGATGCTTTTTAAGATGGTTAATATTGATTGAAATTGGAAACAACCTGAGAGACCCAATGTTATAAATATTAAATTAGAAATATTAAACAATGGCGAATAAGAATGTTACTGAAAATTTAGTATCTGGTGACTTGTTTGTAGCATCTGTCATCTACCTATCTATCAACTTGATATCTATCTATCTATCTATCTATCTATCTATCTATCTATCATCTATCATCTATCTATCTATCATCATCATCTAGCTATCTATGTCAAAATTGATAATGTATATAGTGTGATGGCTCTGTCATGGCTTTTGTAACCCAAAAGAAAGAATTCAGTCAAAAGCTAATTTCAGTAGTAGTTTATTTAACATTCAGAAGAGAAAATAGAACTGTTCTGTCTCAAAAGGGGAATAGCAGCACAGTGGGGTTAGTTATATTTTCTAGACTTTTTTTTTATACAGTTCTTAGCAATATTCAACAGGAAACGTGGTCATTTTAATCTCTCAAATCAAGGAAAATAGTTCTCCATTTAAGGTATTATTTTCCATGATTCACTAGACAATCCCATGAGAATTATTAATAAGGTGGGGACTGTACCAAAGACTCTGTACTATCGGTGTCTTGTGGTAAGAAGTTGTCTCCTGTGCCAAAGTGCACAAGGCTATTTCACACTTTCTCTTCTATCAAGTTCAGTGTATCTGGTTTTATGTTGAGGTCTTTGATCCACTTGGACTTGAGTTTTGTGCAGATTGATAAGGACGAATCTATTTGCATTCTTCTACATGCAAAGATCCAGTTAGACCAGCACCATCTATTGAAGATGCTTTCTTTTTTCCTATTACATAATTTTGGATTTTTTTCTCAAAAATCAAGTATTCATAGGTGTGTGGATTCATGTTAGGGTCTTTGATTCAGTTTCATTAATCCATGTGTCTGTTTTTATGCCAATAGCATGTAGTTTTTATTACTACAGCTCTGTAGTAGAGCTAGAAATCAGGGATTGTGATACCTCCAGAACTTCTTATATTGTACAGAATTGTTTTAGCTATCCTGGATTTTTTTCATATGAAATTGAAAATTGTTCATTCAAGGACTGTTAGGAATTGTGTTTGTATTTTAATGGTATTGCATTGAATCTGTAGATTGCTTTTGGTAGGATGGCCATTTTTATTATTACAATCCTAATGATTCACGAACAGGTGAGATTTTCCCGTCTTCTGATATCTTCTCCAGTTTCTTTTTAAAAGTCTTGAAGTTCTTGTCATACAGGTCTTTCACTTGCTTGGTTAGATTACATCAAGATATCTAATATTATTTGAGGCAATTATAAAGTTGTTGATTCCCTAATTTCTCTTTCAGCCTAGTTATCATATGTTTATAGGATATCCTCTGCTTTTTTTAGTTAATCTTGTAGTCAGCCACTTGAACGAGGGTGTTTATCAGCTGTAGGAGTTCTGTGGTAGAATTTTGGTGGTTGCTTATATAAACTACCATGTCATCTTTGAATAATGACATTTTTAACTTTTTCCCTTCTGATTTGTATCCCTTTGATTTCCATTAGTTGTCTTATTGCTCTAACTAGAACATCAAGTACTATATTAAATAGGTATTGAATGGACAACTTTGTTGCTCCTGATTTTTGTGGAATTGTTTTGAATTTCTGTCCATTTAATTTGATGTTGGCAATTGGCTTGCTGTATATTGCTTTTATTTTGTCTACATGTGTACTTTGTATCCCTGATCTCCCCAAGACTTTTATCATGAAAGGGTATTGAATTTTTGTCTAGCACGTTTTTATGCATCCAATGAGACAGAGTGCTGATTTCCAAAATATATAAAAAACTCAGGAAAAGTAGACATTAACAAACCAAATAATGCTATTAAAAATCGGGTACATATCTAAACAGAATTCTCAACAGAAGAATCTCAAATGGCTGAGAAGTACTTAAGGGGATGCATCCTTAACCATCAGTGAAATGCAAATCAAACATGACACTGATATTCCATCTTACACCTGTCAGAATAGCTAACATCAAAAACTCAAGGGTCATTTCATGCTACAGAAAATGTGGAACAATGGGGACACTCCTTCATTGCTGGTGGGAATGTAAAATTTTATAGTCACTTTTGAAATCATTGTGGTAGTTTCTCAGAAAACTGGGAATCAATCTACCATAAGACCCAGCTATACCACTCTTGGGCATATACCCAAAGGATGCTCAATCATACCACATAGACACTTGCTTAACTGTATTCATAGCAACTTTACTTGTAATAGCCAGGATCTGAAAACAACCAAGATGTTTCTCAACCAAGGAATGGATAAAGAAAATTGTAGTACATTTATCCAATGGAGTATTGCTCAGCTGTTAAAAACAAGGGATCAGGAAATTTTGAGACAAATGGATGGAACTATAAAAAAAAAATCATTCTGAGGGAGGTAACCCAAACCAAGAAAGACAAACATAGTATGTACTCATTAATAAGTGCATATTAGCTGTAAAATAATGTATAGCTATGCTACAATCCGGAGACAGAGAGACTAGGTAACAAGAACAGTTCATAGGGAGACACCTGGATTTCTCTGAGAAGGGTAAATAGAAGAGATTTGGTGAGTGGCAGGGAACATGAGTGATCATGTTGGGAGGCTGAGAGGAGTGTACTGAAAACAACTACTGGAAAATGGGGTTGAGGGAACATTTCAGGGCCAGATAAAAGCAAGACTTCAAGTGGAGGGAGTTAGAAACCAACCCAGCCATACATCCTTTGACCTACAGTCTGTCCTGCGTATGGTATGTGTTGAGGTAAGGGTAGCCTGAAGAGTGAGGGAGTGGCCAATCAATGACCTGGCTAGCCTAAAACCCATGTCAGGAGAGTAAATCCACCCCTGACCCTACCTGGAGCACCAGGACCCACAGAATATATGACCCAGAGACCTAGGATAGAACCAAACATGGAAGGAGAAATGTCAATGTAATGATGCATAATAATATTCTGCTATACACATAGACCATTGTCCTCAGACAGGTTTCACCCAGCAATTGATAGAAACAGATGCAGACCCACAGTCAAACACTAGGTAGAGTTTAGGGAATCCTGCAAGAAAAGAGGAGGAGAAAGGATTTAGGAGGCAGGGGTCAGGGACAACACACACACACACACACACACAACAAAAAAAAAAAAAAAAAAAAAAAAAAACCTCACAGAATCAATGAACCTGGGCTCATAGGGGCTCCCAGAGTTTGAAACCACAATCAGGGAGCCTGCATGGGACTGACCTAGGCCCTCTGCATATATGTTACAGTTCTGTAACTTGGTCCTCTTGTGGAGTTCCTAAGAGTGGGAACACAGTCTGTCTCCAATTCTTTTACTGACTTTTGGGACCCTACTTCTCATACTAGGTTGCCTTGCCTAGCTTTAATACATGGGGAGGTGCTTAGTATTTTTTTTTTTATTATTTTATTTTATTTTGGTTTTTCGAGACAGGGTTTCTCTGTGTAGCTTTGTGCCTTTCCTGGAACTCACTTGGTAGCCCAGGCTGGCCTCGAACTCACAGAAATCTGCCAGCCTCTGCCTCCCGAGTGCTGGGATTAAAGGCTTAGTCTTACTCAAACTCAATATGCTGTGTTTTGTTGATGTTCATGTGAGACCTGCCTTTTCCTAAACAGAAATGGGAAAGGAGTGAACTGGGGGATGGGAAGTGTGTGGGGTGTGTGGGGAGGGACTAAGAGGAGAGCAGGGAGGGTAAACTGTGAATCCAATGTAAAATAAATAAACAAATATTTTTTTTTAAATCCTTGGAATATTCTTGGTCTGTGAACATTGATTTTTTTGGCATATAAGCATAAAATCAATCACTTAAAGTGTTTTATTTATTGAAAACACATTTATGTATGTATGTATTTATTTATTTACTTATTTTCTTTATAAGTGTATGTGTATGGCTCTTGGGAGAATGTAATAGAGTTCTGATGACAAATCAAGGAAGTGGTATTACTCCTACACCCATGTGGATTCTAAGGATATGTTCAGGTCATCACACTTGCCTGTAGGTTTCTTCACCCACTGAGCTATATTGCTAGTGTTATTTTATTTTTAATTAAAAAATTATAATTGCTCATGTTGATAGGGTACTGTGATGTGTTGATGCACATACACATTGTGTTGTGGCTTGATCTAATGAGAGTATTTAATATAAACACCAACTCAAATAACTGTCACTTCTTTATGGGAAGAATATCTTTAAAACATTTTTATCAGATTTAAAACATCCAAACAATATTATTAGTCATATCTAAAATATTGTGAACAAAACAACAAACTTATTCTATATAATGGGAATTTCTTACCTTATTCTTGAAAGTTTAAAATATATGATTTTCCTGTAGCAAAAAATGTAGGAATCTTTCACTGCTACCTGTCTTGCTGAAAGCACTTACTATGATTCATTTTTCTGCAGTTTTTAATATATCTTAGAAGAACATACTATTTTCTTTTTGCAGATAAAATGAAAATTAATTCCGCATTGAAAAGTCATTTCTCAGTTGAAAACAAGTCTAACCACTAATTATAAATAATTTTGGGCACAGAGATAGGGCTCATCATTTAAGAGCAGGTATAGCTCTTACAGAAGACCTGATTTCCTTATCAGTGCCACATCTGATGACACAACTGCCTTTAACTGTAGCTCCAGAGGATCTGTTGCCTCTTCTGATGTGTATGGAAAATGTATTCATACACACAAATCCACAAATACAAACAGACATACTTTCTTAGTCGCTGTTTTATTGCTATGAAGAGACACCATGACCAAGGCAACTATTATAAGAGAAAGCATTTGATTGGAAACTTGCTTATAAATTCAGAGATTTAGTTCATTGCAATCAGAGTGAAGTACATGGTGGCACACAATCAGTTGCTGGAGCAGTAGCTGGGAGCTATATCCTGATGCATAGGCAGAGAGAGAGAGAGAGAGAGAGAGAGAGAGAGAGACAGACAGACAGACAGACAGACAGACAGACAGACTCTGGGCTTGCTATGGACTTTTGCAACATCAAAGCCCACACCCAGTAACACAGTTCCGTCAACAAGTAATAACTCTGAAACCTATTCCTTTCAAAAATTGTCACATTCCCTGGTGACTAAGCATTAAATATATTAGCCTATGGTGGCTATTCATTATTCAAACCACCAAACATACATAATTCCAAATAAAAATAGAACATTTTTTTCTTTCTTTTTTTTTAAATTTATTTTTTTTATTTTATTTTACAATACTATTCAGTTCTACTTAACAGCCACAGATTCCCTTGTTCTCTCCCTTCCTGCCCCCCTCCCCTTCCCCCCAGCCCACCCCCCATTCCCATCTTCTCCAGATCAAGGTCTCCCCCGAGGACTGGGATCGACCTGATAGACTCAGTCCAGGCAGGTCCAGACCCCTCCTCAGTATTTATAAAATATATATTTGAGCAGTATTACTGAAGGAAGTTTTGTTATTACATGTATTCATCAATGTGCTGGCTATTTTTCTCAGTTTAACACAAACTATATCATTTTAGAAGGGGGATTGTAACTGAGAAGATGCCTTCATCTAATTAGCCTGTAGGCAAGTCTGTGGGATTTTTTCATTGATTAATGATTGATGGATGAGGGAATAACTCACTAAGGGTGTTCCCCTCCTTGATCAGTTGGTCTAGGGTTATAGAAAATGATAGCTGAGAAAGTCATGGAGAACAGGCACCAGTAAGCAGCATTATTTCATGGTCCATAGTTCAGTTCTTGCCTCCAGGTTCATACCTAGAATCCCTGCCCTGATTTTTTTAATGATTGACAGTGGTTGGGTTATGTAAGCCAAGGAAACTCCTGTCCTTTGACCAAAGTTGTTTTTGTCAGTGTTTTTTCACAGCAAATAAAGAAAACTAGAATAATTAAGTTGGCATATTTTCTCAAAGTACTAAAAAAAAACTGAAGTCAGTCTTTAAATTCTACAAACTAATAACATGCAAATAATTATTAATTCTATGTATTATTGTTAAATAAATTTATTTGATTATTGTTATTAAGTCAAATGTAATAACTACTTTTAAAAACTTTGTATACAAACAAATCATTACTGTGGTGGTTTGAAAGAAAATGGCCCCAAAAGTTAGGAGGTGTGGCTTGGTTAGAATAGGTATGACACTGTGGAAGGAAGTGAGTCACTCTGGGGGTGGGCTTTGATGTCTCATATGTGTTCAAGCCCTGCTCTCCCAGTGTCTCAGATTGCATCTTGTTGCCTGCACAAAATGTAGAAGTCCCAGCTACCTATCCAGAACTATGCCTGCATGCAACCATGTCCCACCTTGATGATAATGGACTGAAACTCTGAACTGTAAGTCACACAGTTAAATGTTTTCCTTTGTAAGAATTACCATGCTCATGATGTTGCTTAACAGTGATAGAAACCCAAACTAAGACAGTAGTTGGTACCAGGGACTGGGATTTTGTTGTGACAGGCCTTATCTTGCTTTTGTTGGAAGGAATGTGGACCTTGAGACTGCTGATCAGAAAAGCAGTTGAACACTCTAAGTGCTGTTTGATGGGCCATCCTAGTAAGAACATAGGAGATGGTAGTACTGAGTATGATTTGGACTGTGGGTGCCTAGCTGAAGAGTTTTCAAAGGAGAAGATGTTAGTATGTGGCCTAGAGATCATTCTTATTATATTTCAGTGAGGAATGTGACTGCCTTTTGCCCTTGTCCAAAGAGTCTGACTGATGCTAAAGTAGAGGGTTTTTATTTTCATTGCAGAGGAAATCTCAAAACAGCCTACTATATACTCTGTCTTGTAGTTAGTAGTGGTAACTCTAATAAAGATTTATAATGAAAATGAGCAAGCTGAGCAGGGTAAATCAGAAAATGTAAAATTGGTGGAGAAAAGGGGCACCAAGAAGAGTAATGGAGCTAAATCCTGTGTTCAAGGAGATAAAAAATATTAAGAAATGGAATGTAGGGAATGGTGACCACAGGACAAGATCTCACCCAGATGAGTTTCCTACTTGTAAAAATAAATCAAAGGAAATTTAAAGCCAGGTGTAGTAGTTGCATGCCTTTAATCTTAGCATTGGGAAGGCAGAGGCTGGAAGATCTGATTTTAAGGCCAGACTGGTCTACAGATTCAGTTTCAGAACAGCTAAGCTTATGCAATTGTAGGGGGACCAGAGTTGAGGTCCAGCCCTGACTTACTGAAAGATCACTTGAAGCTGGGAGTGGGGAACTGAGAAGTAATAGATAGAAATATAGACTTAGATGGAGAGAAAGACAGAGACACAGGATAGTTTTGGGAGGGCCCTGGGCTAAAACAGCAACCTCAAGTTTATTTCCAATGAGCTTTATATACACTAACAAGAGGAGAGGCAAATGACCTCCCCCTTTCAAGATCAAAGTACAAACAAGTGTGGACCCTTCAAAACACCTGGCAACCACACCCCATGGCAAAGCATTATGTGATTAGGCCTTGAAGTATAAGGCACCTGGTAATCATGTCTTTTTGCCCTATTATGCAGACTTGGAGAGCAACATAAACTCTGACCCTCTGACCTTGAGTGAGGCCTTACTAGTGAGGCTCTGTGGGCCCCCATAAGCAGTGAAGGTAACCATCAAAAAGAGAAAGCTGGTGAAAATATAATTGAACAAGGGGGCTGTGTTCCAGCTCCAGCAAGCAGCATAACTTGGCAGTTTGGGCCACGTGGTTCTGGTTTTAGAGTCAAGGATAGGAGAAAAATGCTATGAAATTTGCCTCTGTGACTAAGGAAAGCCACTGAGGCCAGGCATGTGTCAGGGGTGTATCTGAATGGAGGCCTAGAGAGGCGATTGCATGAAATTATGAAGTTGAAGCCTGGATTGCCTTGGAGACTGTAAGGTATTGGAGATGTTAGATCCTTGAGATAACTGCCAAGGAAAGCTGTTAATTGGGAGTAGATCCAGCCCAAGAGAGAGAAATGTGTTGCAGTCATCAAGGCTGAAAGGTGTTGGAGAGCTGAAGAGTGCTTTGACATCAGACATAGAGATGAAGAATTTGGAGTTTGCCAAGCTGGTTTTTGGTCTTGTTGTGGTCCAGTTTTCTTCACTACGTTCCCTTCCCTAGGTTTTGGAATGGTGATATATATCCTGTGCCATTGTACGTTGGAAGTGTGTGATCTATTCTTTATTTATTTTGATTTTAAGAGAATTACAGTTAAAATATGGACTAAATCTCAGAAGAGACTGAACTTTAGTCTTTTAATATGCTTGAGACTTTTATAGGTTATAGAGACTTTTGAAGTTAGACTAAACACATTTTTGCATTATGATATGGCTACAAGCCTTTGGGGGCAATGGAGGAAAAAGTGTTGATTAGAATGAAAATGGTCCCCAAAGGGGGTGGCATTATTAGGAGGTGTGGCTTTGTTGGAGTGGATGTGGCCTTGTTGGAGGAAGTGTGCCATTGTGGTAGTGGGCTTTGAGGTCTCTTATATGCTCAAGCCATGCCCAGTGTCTCAGACTGCTTCCAGTTTTCTGCACAAGATATAGGACTCTCAGCTACTTCTACAGCACCATGGCTTCCTCCATGCTGCCATGTCCTGCCTTGATGATAATGAATTGAACTTCTGAACTCTATCCAAATAAATATTTTCTTTTAAAAGATTTGCCATGGTCATAGTGTTTTCAAACATCAATAGAAATACAAACTAAGATAATTACTAAGCAAAAAACCTGAAGCAGGTTTAAACATAAGTAATATGTTGCCTTAAAGACATGATTTACTATTAGAATTGAGGCCATTAAAAAAAACTAGGAAGTCAAGTTGGTAGAAGTAACAAGAGAGCATAAATTTATTTGTCTTTATCAATGGTGATGAAAATGGGACACATCAAGCTCCCTCATTGAAATAGTAAGAGGTATCATGTAGATAAAATATGACGTGCTGGGGAAAAGAATGAGGTAGGAAAAATGAGTTAGTAGTACCATAGTGTCTCAGCTAGTATTTCTATTACTGCAATGAAACACCATAATCAAAAATATCACTATGTGTCATTGAAGGATGTCAGGGAAGAAGCTCAAACAGGGTAAGAACTTAGAGGCAGAAGCTTAAGCAGAGGCATTAGAGGATTATTGCTTACATACTTGCTCCCCATGGTTTGCTCAGCCTGCTTTCTTATAAAACACAGGACCATCTGACCAGGGGTGGTCCCACCCGTAATGGGACCTCATCCCACATCAATCACTAATTAAGAAAATACCCTACAGGTCTGTCTATAGCTCAATATTATTGAGGCATTTTCTCAATTAAGGCTTCTGCCTCTCCTGTGACTCTAACTTGCATCAAGTTAAAATAAAAGTAGCCAGATGACATACCAGGAGTGGGATATTACTGTGACAGATCTAACTGTTGCTGGAGGGCTTCTCTCCAGGTTCCACCAAGCCCCGAAGTCCCACAATCCACATATAAAATAATCACTCAGACGCTTATATTACTTACAAACTGTATGGACATGGCAGGCTTCTTGTTAACCATTCTTTTATCTTAAATTAACCCATTTTTATAAATTTATACCTTGCCACGTGGCTGGTGGCTTAACGGCATCTTTACATGTTGCTTGTCCTGGCGGTGGCTGCAGTGTCTCTCCCCCTTCTTCCTGTTTCCCCAATTCTTCTCTCTCCTTGTCCCACCTATACTTTCTGTCTGGTCACTGGCCATCAGTGTTTTATTTATATAGAATGATATCCACAGCACTTCCCCTTTTCTTCTTTTTTTAAAATGTAAGGTTTTAACTTTAACATGGTAAAATTACATATAACAAAACAATTATTGAGCAAGAATTACAGTTACAATACTATAGAAGATGTCCTATCTATCTTATATTTGTGAATTTAAGGTTTTATACCTAACTTATCTTTTATTATAACTGAGGAAATTACAACTATCTAGTTTTCAACCACATCAAAGACCTGAGAAGGAACATAATGGTACCTGAGAAATGGTAGATGGATTCAAGCAACTTTCGGGAGTCTTGTAAGAGTAGACAGAGACAGCTGTCAGCCTGGACAGTCACCTAAAGGGGAGAGACACTGCAGCCACCGCCAGGACAAGCAACATGTAAAGATGCCGGTAAGCTACCAGCCATGTGGCAAGGTATAGATTTATAAAAATGGGTTAGGTGCCTCGTTAGCACAGTAGGTAGCGCTTCAGTCTCATAAAAATGGGTTAATTTAAGATAAAAGAACAGTTAAGAAGCCTGCCACGGCCATACAGTTTGTAAGTAATATAAGCGTCTGAGTGATTTTTTTATACATGGATTGTGGGACTGTGGGGTTTGGTGGAACCTGGAGAGAAGCCCTCCAGCAACATCTAACCACGTTGTTTTGTTAAGGATTTTGAAAGGATATAGGAATGCTAGACTAGAAAAGCCGTTTTGTGTCGAGAGCTCAGTGAGCTGCTCTGTTGCAGCTTGGAAGGTAAGAATCTTAGAGGCCTAGTGACATTTCAGAGGTAAGGCATTTGGCTTTTTGTGCAATGAATCTGTGGTTTCTGATCAAACCCGTGGCAGGCTTCTTAACTGTTCTTTTATCTTAAATTAACCCATTTTTATGAGACTGAAGCGCTACCTACTGTGCTAACGAGGCACCTAACCCATTTTTATAAATCTATACCTTGCCACATGGCTGGTAGCTTACCGGCATCTTTACATGTTGCTTATCCTGGCGGTGGCTGCAGTGTCTCTCCCCTTTAGGTGACTGTCCAGGCTGACAGCTGTCTCTGTCTACTCTTACAAGAGCTGTAGAATTGGCTGTTGTCAATATGAAACCACAACCACTAAAGTAAAACCTTTGTTTTACTGGGACAATTGATTCTGGTTTAAAACTTGGCAGTTGTTAAGAAGAGGTCAGAAACACCGAGGTGATAGCTTCTTTTAAGTGTTTCATGAGAGTCAGAGCACTGAAGCTGTGTCTCAGAGGTAGCCAAGGTTGTATCGCAAGCTGACATCAAAACTTGATAGTGTAAGAGTCAGCAGGCAGTACCTATTTTGAAAGCATGAAGGAACAATGGAGAGAAGCTGAGGTATGGCACTGTGGGAAGCCAAGAGAGGCTATTGCTGAATATAATGCCTCAGTAGCAGAGGAAGCACCAGAATTGAAGAAGTCATACAGAGAGTTGAGGTCTGGCACCATGACAAAATCATAAGAATGGCTATTAGTGGAAGTGCAGCCCAGTTGCAGAAGACACTGGCATTTGGGAGATGCCAGAACCATAAGGTGACCACAAAGAATAGCAGCAGCACAGGTGAGGTGAACTCTGTCAGAATTTAGAAGACATTTCTGCAGACGGAAGAGATGGATAAGTAACCTAAGCCCTTTGAAGAAGACCAGAAGATCATGGGTAGGTTCTAGATAGTGGGCATTATGTTGTTCAAACTTTTGGAGTTTGTTGTTAAAACTTTTGGAGTTTGATTTTTTTTTTCTTTGATTTGATTGTGATTGTGCCCTGGTTCTTCCTACTTGAAGTTAAAGTACTTACTTTTATTTATTTTTTTTAATTTTACAGGTGTGTCAAACTAGAGTCACTAGAAAGGAGGGAACCTCATTTGAGAAAATGCCTCAATAAGATCAGGCTATAGGGAGGCCTATAGGGTATATTGTTAATTAGTGACTGATGTGGAGAGGGCCCAGCCCACTGTGGATGGAGCCACCCCTGGACAGGTGGTCCTTGGTTTCCTTGGGTAAGAAAGCAGGTTGAGCAAACCACAGGGATCAAGCCAGTAAGCAGCACCTCTCCATGGCCTCTGCATCAGCTCCTGCTGTCAGGTTCTTGACCTGTTTGAGTTTCTGTCCTGACTTCCTTCCATGAATAGTAATATGGTAATGTTAACCAAATAAAACCTTCCTTTCTAAATTTGCATTTTCATCATGGTGTTTCATTGCAACAATAGAAATCCTAACTATGAAATAGAAATCATAACTAAACACCAGTGGCAGTCTCCAAATTAAGGATCCCTCAAAGTCTGAGGTAGAGGGTACCTCTTTCCTGTTAAATGAGTGTAGGTTGAAATGAAAAGAAAAGGAAACCAAAAGATAATGAGTGGGTATCTGTTTCCTTGTCAATTTGTTTTGGATGGTGATTACTGCATCCTCACCAGGGAAGCAAAACAAACTGCTAGGATAAACATCTGTGTGTCTGCTGGGAAGAGGCAAGTGTGTCATTGTTAAGCAATTCCATTTGCTACACCAAAGAATATGGGAAGTATGCATTAGGAAAGTACTTAATATTTGGATTGTTTGCTCACATACTGTCAATCATTCTCTGGGCCCAAAGAGGGGGAAAACAGCTCAGAATATTCTGCATACCAAATTTAAAGAAATTATAATTATCCTACATATGTTGCAAACTCCTTTTGTTTGCATAAGTCAAAGGATGGCTAGATAATGCATGCTCTTATGAGAACATCTTTGGCTCATTTTGAGAAGAATACTTTCTGTGAATTCTCAGGTTTGGATGATGGCAACTGCTTTTCTGTTGTTTCCATTCTCTCCAAATTGTCTGTTTGTTTATTCCACTCTCCCAGCAGAGGTATAATATAACCTTTGAAAAAATAGAACTTCTCCTACTGTCAAAGAATAGAAACAGCCATGCATCCTTGAAAGAAAAAAAAAAAACATACCATGTTTTAAAAGTGTACTTTTTAAGCTGTGTGATATTATTGAATAGGAACATTTCATTTCAAAAGAAAGACTGATTTTAAATGGACAGTCATTGGGTATAATCAACCACACTCCAGGGAAGGCCCCAAACCCAGTAAGAGTAATGACCTAAAAACCTGATTTGAGCTGAAACACTCTGGACAGAAAAGTTGAGATCTGATAATACCTGCAGGCAGTTAGGATTGTGGAAGCTCCTAAAAAAAGGTCAATATACTGTGAACTCCTATTGCTATATACAACTTTGAGACTGCAAGGGAACATATTGTCTGATGGAACTTTCTACCCCAAAGTACACTTTTCTATCTTATAAGATACCAAGTCCCCTGTATTTCATCTGGTTTAATAGATAAATTGTAGATTCTTCAATAATCATGACTCCACTTATAGTGGCTAGTTAGCTAGGTTTCCAGTAGCAGACATAGTTTCCCTCTTGTTGAGAAGGTCTTATATTCAATAAGAGTACTATTGGTGACAGCTAATTTATGTGTGCCACTACTGAACCTTTGGGGTTATTGTGCCATGCTGATATGGTTCATAGGCAAAATGCTTGTTAGGAGTATTGGTTGGCATTTTCCTTTGGAGCTTGCATGGTCCCTTTTTGTCCCGTGAAAACTTGAACTTGGGGAGGGGGCATCATGGTCAGTTTAATCTCAGGGGGTCTCTGGGCCCTGGTTCAGAAGTGCATTATGGTGTCTGCAATAGGAATTTATCTTCCACCTCTGGGGGAAAACCAAGGGCATCAGCAGTTGACTGTATGTTTTGGGAGAATCTTGGAAAATTTGGGCCAACAAATCAAAGAAGGGCAGTGTTATTAAAAGTAAGGGGTTAGGGATGGGGGCTGAACGAGAATGGGGGCACCATGTCTCTCAGAATGGCTTCCGACAGACGTGGTAGGTGTCGGTTAATATTTGGGGAGTGGGTGGGGAGGGGCTTTTCTTAAAGTAAGCAGACATTCTGAGGTAACGGATCGTCTTTTGCTCCTGTTTTGAGGCCTGTAGAATCATTCAGCACTGCTTGGATCTGACAGCTCTCACCCGACGAGCTCAAGTGGATCTGTCCTGTCTGGGTGGGTCCTAGCTGACTCCTTGGAGCTCAGAAGAATTTTTAAGTTAATGAAGGAGACAAATTTTAGACATATTACGAAGATACCAAAGGGAATTTAAAATCTTGCTCTGGTAGTTATGATATTATAGTGTTTAATACTTTGCTATCAGAATTTTGTTGGTTAGCGTTAAAGTTGTGGAGTCTTGTAGCAAGAGAGAGAGAGAGAGAGAGAGAGAGAGAGAGAGAGAGAGAGAGAGAGAGAGAGAGAGAGAGAGAGAGAAGTCTGGAACATGCTTATCCCCACTTGTCACACAGGAGACTGCAGTTCGGTTCTGAGATGAGGAGCCAGTGTTGTATTTTATAAATAGCAGGAAAGAGTCACACCATACAACAGGGCCCACATAAGAGGTTTATTGAGGGGAGGGAGAGAAGGGGCAGAAAAGGGGGTCAAGACCAGTCCCTAGGGTAAGAGAGAAGGAAGAGAGAGAGAGAAAGATGGGAGGAGTACATGGCCTGCCTTTTAGAAGGAAAGTAGCAAATGTGCACAGGAGGTGCTCTTAGTGACTACAGCTGCTAACAGAAACCATGTGTAAATAATTGGGCTTTCTGTTGGCTGATTTACACTCTTACAGGGTGCAGCATCAGCCCAGATAAGAAAGTATCATTAAAAATTATGTATACTGTAGTTAGTTGTTTTTTTCATGATAAATAGTTGATAGTATGAATTCTTGTGGATTTTTCAGACAAATTTACTACTATTTTATCTTACCTAATTCCCACATTTTTCTGCATTTTTCTCCCTCCATTCTCCAAAGAGACACCTCTTTCCCTTTTCCTTCAGAGTTCTAGGATAAAGGTATGCCTCACCACACCTAGCTCTAAGCTTTTCTTTAGTTCTTTTCATAAGTTTGAAACTTATCTGGGTAGGATCTTGCCCTGAGGTCACCAATCCTTTTTTCCCATTTCTTAATCCATTTATCTTTCTGAAGAAGAGCCTTATGTCCATTCCACTTCCTGGTGCTCTTTTTCTCTTCAAAATTTATTTTGTAATTTACCCTGATCAGCTTGCTCCTTTTCATTATAAATCTTTATAAGCATGAAAACTAGTAACTACAAGACAGAGTCTATATTAGGTTATTTTGAGATTTCTTCTGTCATAGAAATTAATTAAAAACTCTTCACTTTAGCCTCAGGCAGACTGTTTGGACAAGGGCAAAAGGCAATTTCTTCACCAAAATATCACAAGAACAATCTCTAGGCAACATACTGAAGTTCTTCTCCCCTGAATCCTCTTGATAGTTCAAATAACTCTTAGCGCCACTGCCTCCCCATGCTCCTATTAGTATGGCCCATTAAGCAGTGTTTAAAACATCCCAATGCTTTTCTAACCCAAAGTACCTAAGTATATATATCTCCAAATAAATGCATGGTTAGGCTGATCACAGCAATACCCCAGTCCTTGATTACCAAATTCTCTCTTAGTTAGGTTTTTCTATTGCTGTGAAAAGACACCATAACCATGGCAACTCTTATAAGAAAAATATTTAATTGAGGAGGGTTGCTTAAAATTTCAGAGATTCAGTCCATTATCATCATGGCAGGGAGCATGGTGGCATTCAGGCAGACATGGTACTGCAGCTGAGAGTCCTACATCTTGATTCAAAGGCAACAGGAAGTTGAATAACACACTGAGCAGTCTCATAAGCATCAGAAAACTCATCGCCTGCCCCCAGAGTGACACACTTCCTTCAACAAGGCCATACAAACTCCATCAAAGTCACACATCCTAATAGTACCATGTCCTATGAGATGATGAGGGCCAATTACATTCAAAATTTTACATAAAACTTTGTCATTTAGGGTACTGCCTATGTTTTCTTCTAACAGTTTCAGGGATTCAGGTTTAACATTTAAGTCTTTGATCTATTGTAATTAGTTTTTGTGCAAGATAGTAGACATAGATGCAATTTCATTCTGCATTTCGATGTCCAATTTTTCTAGCACCATTTATTGAAGATGCTAAATTTTCTGCAGTACATATTTTTGCCTTATTTATTGAATATTAAAGGCAAACATTGTATGTATTTATGTTCAGTGTCCCATTTTATATGATGTGGGATGACTCATCCCTAACAGCCTTGAGGGCCAGAGGGCCCAAACAAGTAAAAAAGATACTTTCTGAGAGCAGCCTGGGTCTGCCTGATGGTCTTAGCAACAGCACCTGAAAAATGATCTGGAGATGACCTGGACCAATGAGAGACAGCCATGTCACACGAGCAGATGCATATTCATCAGACCTCCCCCAAGGGTGGGGTGCAGGGTATATAAGGCTTGCCTCTTCCTGAATAAACTGAGCTTGTTGTTTCAACATTCTTCCAGAGTCTGTGTGGTTTGACTCTGTGCCTACTTGGCCACCACCCCCAAAGGAAACAACAGCAAAGGACCCTGCTACAGTATGTTTGGTCTATATGTCTGTTTTTGTGCCAGTACATTATTGTTTTTATTACTTTGACACTATATATTAAGATCTGAAATTGCCATACCTCTAAAATTGTTCTTTTGCTCTGGATTGTTTTTGTTATCCATATTATTTTCTGGTTCCATATAAATTTTTAAATACTTGCTTTCTTTTTCTGTAAAAATTATTTGGAAATCTGATTAGGAATCATCCACAAAACACATAGATCATTTTTGGTTGATGGTCATTTTCACAATGTGAATTATACCAATACATGAGCATGGGACTCCTTTTCATTTACTGGTGTCTTTATCTATTTCTTTCTTTAAAAACTTACGGTTTTCATTGTTGATATATTTCAATTGTTGTTTACATTTATTTCTGGATAGTTTATCTTCTTTTAGGCTATTGTGAATGGGGAATGTGACAAGATTTCTTAGTCTTCATGGTCTTTGTTGGTACTTAACCATGTTATTGAGCAATAGCCATGTTATTGAGCAAGTTGATTTGGCATCCATATAGACTGGTGAATTTGTTTATAGTTTTTCAAATTTTCCTGGTAGAAATTTTGTGATTGCTGTAGAATATCACTCGATCTATCTATGTTTCCCTCTCTCTCTCTCTCTCTCTCTCTCTCTATATATATATATATATATATATATATATATGTGTGTGTGTGTGTGTGTGTGTGTGTGTGTGTGTGTGTAGTGATGGAGTATATAGTATATCTCTATAGTGATCTCATATCATTTGCAAATTAATTTCACATATTATTATTTTTACTCCAAGATATATTTTCTATTTTTTAGATAATTGCTCCCCTTTATTTAACAATAAACTGTTAGTAATTTTATACATGTTTTATATATAAATTAATGTGTATATAAGTAAAAATATCTAAAAATTTTAAGGATATTTTTGATGACCACTGCTTTTTTAAAATAAATAAAGAAATGAACACATGGGTTTTTCAAGATCCTCATTTAGTAAAACCTATGTAAAACCAAACAAAAGAACTCTAAAAACTAGTATCGATCTCTCAGAATACAGGGCTTTTGTGCTATGGGAAATCTTTGTGTATACTTCACAGTGTGACCCCAGTTGGATAATAAGTAAAACTGTTTTGGTCTATGGCAAGAGAGTTTAGAGCTAGATGGGAAATCCAAGCAGAGATAGAGAGAAAAGAAGGGCAGAGTCAGGAGAGGTGACAGACCACCACCAAAGTAGCAACAAGATGTCAGTAGATTGGTAATACCACAGCCATGTGGCAACATATGAATAGATATGGATTAATTTAAGTTAAAAGAGCTAGCAAGCAAAAACTGAAGCTAGAGACCATAGAGTTTGTAATTAATATAAGCCTCTGGGTGATTATTTTATAAATGGCTGTGGGACTGTGGGGCCAGGCAGGACTGATAAACTTACATTTACACTTTTGCCAAATCTTTTAAGATAAAAATCTTCTTCTCCCAGGGTGATCCATGTGTCCCTCTTAGGTTCCTCCTCATTACCTAGCTTCCCTGGAGTTGGGGGGTTGTAGTCTGGTTATCCTTTATTTTACATCTAATATCTGCTTATGAGTGAGTACATACCATTTTTGTCTTTCTGATTCTGGGTTATCTCACTCAGGGTGGTATTTTCTAGTTCTATCCATTTGCCTGCAAATTTCATGATGGCATTTTTTTTTTTTTACAGCTGAGTAATACTCCATTGTGTAAGTTTAATACACTTTCTCTATCCATTCTTCAGTTTAGGGGAATCAGCTTCAGGAGTTCAGTTGAAGAGAGGGAGGAGGGAGTATATGAGCAAGGCTGGTCAAGATAATAATGGAGAAAGCTACAGAGAGAGAAAACTGAACCACCTGATGGGAACTCACAAACTCTAGACCAATGGCTATGAAGCCTATATGGGACCAAACTAGGTCCTCTGCATGTGGGAGACAGTTGTGTAGCTTGGTTTGTTTGAAGGGCCCCTGGCAGTGGGATCAAGATCTATGCCTGGTACATGATCTGCCTTTTTGGAGCCCATTCCTTATGGTGGGATGCCTTGATGAGCCTTGATACAGTGGGGAGGGACTGGGTCCTGCCTCAGCTGAATGTACTAGGCTTTGTTGACTTCTCATTGGACGCCATACCCTTTTGGAGGAGTGGATAGGGGCTTGGGTCAGGATGGGGTGAAGAGGAGGAGGGATAGGAGGGAAAACTGAGGTTTGTATGCATAATGAAATTTTTTTTAATAAATGATGCCAAAAGATTAAAAGGGTCCATCTTCATACTACCACCAATGCCAGCCTAAAATGACCACAGTAGGACTGTTTAAATGTTAATACTTTTTACAGAAAGAAGAGAAGAACAGGGAATCTTAGGCAATTTTACATTGACACAACAGGCTGAAACAGGGAGATCCTATGTGATTATGAAATTCCTTATACATCCTGAGAAGACTTTTCAATATAACTGATTCAGGATGACTGCTTCTGGGTCACCCACACTCCCATGTTAACTCTGTAAGTAAACTCAATAAATTCCCTGGTTTCCTCAAACATTATACTTAACCATGTGGAATGCTATTTGGACAAATGTTTCTCTGTCATGTTTCCCTTCATGAGATCGGAGAAGATCTTGGCTTATTTTCAGCAGAAAGTGTTTATCCACAACTGAAAAACAGAAAAACAGCAATAACAACAAAAACAACAAATAAAAAAGATATATCTTCTTAAATATTGAGGCCAACCATAAAAGCTATAATTACTAAATATGGAATACTATCTCTTTCTAGAAGAGAACTTCTCCCAGCTGTAATGTGTCTTTTATACCCTAATAACCCATGTGTCCCGATATAAAAAAGTATGCTAGATATTTTGTCACCAAACTCACGTTTGGAAAATTCTTCAGAATATGCAAGTGGTATCCTTGAGACTGTTGTCAGATAATCCTATATAAAGACCAAACAGGATTCCATTTCTCTTTTAAATTGTAGATTAGATGCTGGCTTTAACTGACTTCTCTTACAAAGATTCCAGGTGCTTGTTCTATATGCAGGAGTCTGATTCAACAAACTGCTGATTATACTTTTACATTAATTTTCTACAGAGATCTGGTTCATAGTCCAGATGTGTGTACATTTAGTTTTACTTTGCTAAATAAAATGTATGTTAATCATGATGTTAAATTTTTTTTTCACATTAATGTTTCCCACAAGTTTGGAGACCTATTGGCCTCTTCTAAATCCATTCCTGCCAAAGTAAAATATTTAAAGCTCTTCTAACAAATGGATTTCATTACATCTTGTAATAGAAAAAAATGACAAAAATCCATCCATCTCACTAACACTTATGACAAAGGCTAACAAGGGTGTTTTGATGGTTTTCTTACTTGTTCTTTTTCCCTAAAATGAGCAAAACTAATCTGGCTAATTTCTCAACTATACTGTCAGTAATAAATACAATTATATAAGAAGTCACTCTTTCTATGTTCCAGAGGTTATCTCACTCACAAAACCTACTCCAAAAATGCATACCATGACCACATGATTGCCTTACATTCTGGATCATTTCCATTTGTAAATTTTTATCATCCTTTAGATTGACTCTGAGATATATATCCTCTGTATCGCCCCTCGTGCCATATACAGAACACTTAGAGGTGTCAGTGATCCTAAACCTCTTACAGTAGCTTGGGTGACTTTTGAAAAGGACTAATGGGCCATCCAACTCAGTCCTCTCCTTGTTACTTTGGACATTGTTTTAGGATTCCAAACTAAAACACTAGGACTGAGGGCTTCTGTGCATCTGTGGACCTCTTTGTCTTACTAGGTCTCAGAAAACCTTAAAGAAATTTTAAATCAGCTTAATGTCCTTGAGAACCAACTTGATTCTTTTGTTGTTATGGTACTGAAAAATTGAAGAATTAATTTCCTGTCTACTTCTAACTTGGGTGGGATTTTGTGTCCACCTTCAGGAACAATGATGCTTCTGCATCAACAAATCTAGCTGGTTCAAGATGTGGCCCAAAGATGTATGAACCAGACTAAAAATTCAGTGACAGGAATCCTCCTATGAATGAGGTTCTGGTTCCGTCCTACCAGAGCTCTGCTTCTTAATCACTCTTTCCACAAAATGTGCTCATACTTGTGGGTTTTTTGTTTGTTGGTTGGTTTTGGTTTGTTTTTTTCGAGACAGAGTTTCTTTTTCTTTTTTTTTTATTTTTTTTTTTTTGGTTTTTCGAGACAGGGTTTCTCTGTGTAGCTTTGCACCTTTCCTGGGACTCACTTGGTAGCCCAGGCTGGCTCGAACTCACAGAGATCCGCCTGGCTCTGCCTCCCGAGTGCTAGGATTAAAGGCTGCCACGCTGCCTCGAGAAAGAGTTTCTCAGTAGCCACTAACAGAGATCCATCTGCCAAGGGCTGGGATTAAAGGTGTGTGCTACCACCGCCCGGCTATATTTGTGTTTTTAACCTTTCATCCATTTACACTTTTTATAGAAGTTCCTCCCTGGTCTAATCACTTACATCACTAGGTCTACATTAGGACAACAGGTACCCCAGTTAAGCATGCTATTGGATCCACTAAATCTCTAGGCTCATCTTACAATAGCTGTTCACCCCACTTAGTCTACTGTTTTCAAAGGGTTCTCTAGGAGCATATGATGGCAATCACATGATCCATCAGAGCCTACCAAGTCAAAACTCTCATCCTGCTGACAGACCAAGTTAAAATTACCCTCCATAGAACAGAACCTAAAAACACAATTTTGGCACTTCACTATAGCAAACAGCCAAATGAACACAGTGCCTCTTTTCCCACTTATGTTCTCAGGGTATGGAATAAATGGCTAATGACCTAAAAGCCTCATGTGAAGTAAGAATCTCCAGACAGAAATGTTGATAGCTGATAACACCCACAGCACTTTATATTCCAGAATTTTCTGAAAATAAAGTCATCATAAGAACCCCTATTAGTATTTACTTATTCAGTCTATATATTATTATTCATGTATATTTTTTCAGTGCTGACCAGTCAGCATTGGATAAACAATGGGCACGCTTTTCCCTGGGTTAGACTGTTTCTTCTGCTCTCAACATTCCTTGTTTGCCTGTAGTTCCTTGTATAGGGTTGAGGACTCCTGGCCTTTCGCTGATTTACTTTGGTATGCTTATTGTTGTTGACCTTGTTCAGCTCACATTTGTCCAGTCATGTTGTTAAGAATTCTCTGATGTTGTCTCATCTTTGTAAACATACTGATGCATAAAGCAGTACAGAAAGTGGTTTAAAATTTTAAGAATATTTATTCATGCAAACCTAATCATTAACTGTTAATATAATTCATGATGTGAATATACGTGTTCTCAAAATTATAACTGAACTTTTGAAGTTCATTTTTCTTAGTGTTTTCAGAGACATAAAGTTGTAAGACAGCAGCTAGCCTTTGTGAACTATCTCTCAATTACAGTCAATTGGGTAGTAAATAGCATTCATTTAAATATTCATACCAGGTTTTCTGTTTGCACATTGACTAGAGATAACACACTATTAAAATATAAATTATAGTTAACATTCTATCTGAATGTGACATCAATTATATGTCACTAGAGGTATAAGTATCTAAGAAAAACATCCACCTAATGAATAAACAAGTACAGTTTCAGAAGAGCAACGGGAGTAGCACAAAAATACAGCAGGACAGTGGTTGAGTTTGGCAGGGTCCTGTGCTGTCCCGTTTGGGGAAGGGGGCAAGTTGGTGAAGAGTCAACAACACAGTCTCTGGGAGGATGTTGAAACAGCAAGTTCAGTTTATTCAGGAAGAAGCAAGCCTTATATACCTTCCACCTTACCCACCCCAACCCAGGAGAAGGTCTGATGAATATGTATCTGCTGGCATGACATGGCTGCCTCTCATTGGTTTAGGTCATCTCAGATCATGTCTCAGCTGCTGTTTCTAAGGCCCTTAGGCAGACTCAGGTTAACTCTCAGAAAGTATCTTATGCACATGCTATCATTACTGGTTTGGGCCAACTGGGCCTCAAGCTTGTTAGGGCTGAGTCATTTCACAGTTAAGCACAAGGTCAGTAGAGATAGGTAGATGAGGGTAGCATACTGTATCCCTTATGCTGTCCCACTAGTAATATAACTCACAGTCAGGAGGGCCTTCATGATATAGTCATAAAGGTATGCAGAAGGTACCATTGACACCCTTAATTTTCCAGGCAAGGTTGGCTAGGGGAGAATCTTAAAATCCCCACGAGAGATCCCTTTGTTTAGAGTTTCCGTTGCTTTGATAAAATACCATTATCAAAAGAAACTTAGGAAGAAAGGGGTTTTTTGTTTGTTTGTTTTGTTTTGTTTTTGTTTTTGTTTTTTGCTTACATATTCTAAGTCACAGTCTATTGAAGAATCCAAGGCAAGAACTCAAACCCAGCAAGGACCTGGAGGCAGGAGTTGATTCATATGCCATGGGGGGGTGTGCTTTTTACTAGAATCTTCTTCATGGCCTATTCATCCTGCTTATAGAAAGCAGGACCACCAGCTCAAGGTGTCACAATGGGAGTGACCCAGCCCCATCAATTGCTACTTAAGAAAATGCTCCACAGGCTTGCCTGCACCCTGATCTTAAGGGAGCATGTTCTCAATTGAGATTCTTTCACTCATATGACTTTAGTTTGTGTTAAGTTTTCATTAACACATGGTTTACCAATAATTTCCTTTTTTGTCATCCTCAAAATATCATACCAATAAATATAATATTATAAAACAAATACAAACTTAATAGTCACACAGATTTAAAAATTCAAACACTTTAAAAAATCAGTTTCTTTTAAGGTCCAAAATCTTTCTAAAAATCCAGTATCTCTAAAATCCCCTAATCTCTTTAAAAGCTAAAAGTTTCCCAACTGTTGGCTTTTGTGACATCAAAAATAATTGAAATCCTTTCTTACTACCAGAGAGAAGAACTAGGGAAAAGTCACAATCTCTGCAAAACAAAGCCAAAATCCAACAGTATAGATCTTAGTGTTGGACTTCTGGGACTCACTCTCTAGCTTCTGTGTTCTTCCAAAGGGCTTACCACAGCTCACACAGCTTTTCTCGTAGCTTCAGGCTGCCTCCATTCCATGGCTGCTGTTGTCCTTGGTGGTTATCCAATCCCAGGGTACTGACATCTCCAAAATATGGGGATCTTCAGCTACAACTGGGCTGCACTTTCATCGGTAGCTTTTCCTGGGTTCTCATGACAAGCCTCGATTCTCTAAATTATCTTTTTAATCCTGGGGCTTCAAGTGCTACTCTGGTTGTACCTTCCACAATTGCCTATCTGGTCCTTTCACAGTGCCAAGCCTCCGCTTCTCTGCATGACCTTCTCATGCCTTCAAATGTTATACCATCTGGAAGATGCTTACACATGTCCACGTTCATCTGCCAGCAAAAGGCACAAGCTATGCCACCACTAGACACTGAGGAAACACTTTGCAGAAAATTGTACCTCAATGATTCTGGTCTCTTCTTAATCACAGATGATTTCCTAGCTCTAGCTCACCAGCATCCATTGTCCCAGCAAAGCAAAGTTTCCCTTTAATGGTGTGGTTTCTTGTTCATTACTGCTAATTCTATAGCTCTATCTGATCAGACACCACAGTTCCCCAGGAGGGCTGACACAGCTCCTTAACCCTGGAAATAAGCTGTCAGGTGAGAAAACTGTGCTCTAAATCCTAGCTGCTCCTGAGTTCTGCGTCTGGTGACTTGTAGCCTAGGCCCAAAGAAGCAGCCATGCTTCCTCAGTTCCTGAACTCACCCAATGCCCATCCTCATAGACACTGGAACTCTGGTGCAACCTCAGCACCCAAGCATGTGCAATGTTCTCTCTCAAGCGATATAACCTCTGGCCAGCAAAATCTATAGACACCAGAACTGCTGTGGCCCCAGCCTATGATACCTAAGTAATCTCACCACTCTGTAGTCCATTAACACTAGAGCTTCAGGCTATGGGAACAGGTATGACCCCAGAAATTCATATGGTGCTCTGCCTCTTGAGTGCTGAACCTTGAAGGGCAGAGTAGCTTAGGATTACACCCAGTGTTGGAGTTAACATGGAGTCCCAACCTGACTCTTCTCAAGGACAACAAAGCTTTGGCTTGCTTCAAAGCCTGTCTTCTGAGTTCAGATCTTCCCTGGATCTACACCAGTTCTCCAAGATACTGAAACAATCCCCTGCTTTTGCAGTGGATCAATTTAACAACAAGATTCTTCCTGGACTAGCACACACACATTACTTCAACCCTCAGTTCCTAGATCTTCATTGTTATTGGATTCAGTCTCATGATATCTGAGTCCTGCCTCTTTCTTATTTGAAGATCCAGGAGCACCACTACATAGGCCACTCTACAGTAGTGGACTCAATCCTGTGTCCTGGTGACTGAAGGACCAAAATTATATCCAGGCCCTGACACTGAGGCCCTGGCCTTTAGAACTCCATTGCTAGACAAGGTGTGTCCTGATATACTGAGAGAATACTATCTAATAAAAATGAGCCAGAAAGTGTATGAAAAAATGGTGCAGGAGCACATCATACTAGATATCTTAAAAGGAAGAGAATATATACAGACATAGATAATACAACAGTGCTTCTACCCTGGGAAGGATGGGAGGAAGAAGTTTGGCCAATGAATGTAGGAGGATAAAATTATAACTATCTAGTTTTCAACTACATCAAAGACCTCAGAAGGATACAATATTATCTAAGTAAATAGGAAGAGCATTGTAAGAATCTTCCAAGAATCCAGAGTGACAGAAACAGCTGGCTGCCTGAACAGCCACCAGAAGTTCTTCTACAACTTTGGGGCATCCATTTTCAGCCTATAGGCCTAGTCTCTCAGTGTCCTGTAGAATGTCTGGCAGTCTCTCTGTGAAGCAGGAACCTGAAGAATCATTTCACCTTGCAAAGTTCAGTGGTCACATTCCTATGGGTCCTGCATGTCTAGTTTATACAACATACTGTCAATCAGTCGACACAAGGGCACTTTTTTGCCAAGTGGCTAACTTTTGCCACAAAGAAAGCAAACTCCCTACTGAGTTTATTTAATGCCCATAATTCTCCTTGAAGTAATTAGTGCTACCAGGAGCAGACGTGTGTCATTGTCCAGAAAAGTCTAAGTTCGTAAAACATTTTAAATGCCATATTCTCTAGGTCTTTGAAGTGTTTGAAGATTATCTGCCTAATTGAATTACATCTATGTATACCTAGAAAACTTAACATGACTATAAGTTTCATTATCATAGAAGACTAATTATTAATCTGTATTTCTTAATTATCCATGACAATTATAAATGAGCTGCACAAACATAATACCTTAAAGAAGAGTAAAAATATACATACAGTATAAAAAATTAACTTTAAATTTGTATCAATAAACTAAAACCTATAGCAAACGCGTTGCTCTTTAAAAGTAGATTCAATAATCTACCCATTCATCCTATCATATCTATATTCTATCCTCCTGTTCTTCTTTAGAAAGATATTGACTATGACCAATAACAATTTGTAACCAATCTCTAAACAAAGACAAATATCCATAATCCATTTTTTGGGAATGTGGGCATAGTGTTTTAGGCTACTTCCTGTTGACTGAGGGCACTGTCTTCATATGGGGATCCTGAGAAAATTAAAAATTATGGTCAAGTCATGACTGGAGTAGTATGTGATGCTGTCTTCTCTGAGCCAGTTGCCTTGAAGCTGTTTTTGGATGTTGGATCTTCTGGGCCTCTCAGGGGATCTTCCTTGATCAAACCATATTAGCTTGGATGCAATCCATAGGTTCTCATCTTCTGTGAAAACAAAAGAAGAACCTCTTTTCCAAAGTAATATATCCTTAGACATAAATTTTGAAATCAAGATATCTTTAAAATATACATATTGATTTAACTCAGCAGCTTTTACAATCAAATGTCTCTTTTGCAGTTAAAAATCCCAATGACAATATAATCCAGACTCTCTGTGTGATTTTCATCTTTACTTGCTTATTTTTATATTACTTTTAATTTCTCATTAAAGACTTTATTTTTAAAAACTATTTCTTTATATAACTTTCTATATGAATTTTCTTTTCTCTTCCAAGTCTACATACATTTTTATATACATTGTAAACAGTTTAGAGTCTTATTTCATCTGAATCTGTCTTATTGTGAATCTATAACCTTTCTCTGGCCAGGAGAGATTTTAAATTGTTAAATTGCATGGCTAGTACAAAAAGCAGCAGCCGTGGCTGCTGACTCCACTCACCTTCACTCGCAAGATGGTGGCAGTATGTTTATAGCCAGCCCTGGACACCATGATCTCTGCTGACTCTGGGAAACAGTGGGACCAAACTCCATACAGCAACATGTAGCCCAGAAAACTCATTTTTCTTTTTCTTTTTTTTTTTTAAACCAGCAAAAGCTAAATCCACCATGAACCACACTGTGTGGCTTGGAGACACCTCTGTGTACTGTGGCAGGAATCTGCCATGCTGTATTCAAGTTCATACATGTGAACCTGCCTTAGTGTAGCTCAAGTCTGCATGCTATTGAGTCTCTGTAATTTGGCATCTATATATCTTGACCTGGATGAGACATGAAGTAGAAAGCTGTTTTTGGCTCTGTTATTGTGTGTTTAGAAGCCCCTTTTAAATTCATTTAGGCTTTATGGAAATTCGAGAGCACCACATTGGTACAACAAATGAAGTCAGAAGTTTTCCCTTGTCTTGCCAGCCAGTGGTAGGTACAAATCTTTGCCACTTACATCCCCCAAGTAAACACACAGAGGCTTGTATTAACTATAACTCCTCTGCCATTAGCTCAGGCTTATTACTTTACTATCTAGCTCTTACATATAAATTAACCCATAATTCTTATCTATGTTTAGACACACAGCTTGGTACCTTTTCTCACTTTTGCCTTCACATCTTTTTTTTTTTTTTTTTTTTTTTTTTTGGTTTTTCAAGACAGGGTTTCTCTATGTAGCTTTGCACCTTTCCTGGAACTCACTTTGGAGACCAGGCTGGCCTCAAACTCACAGAGATCTGCCTGGCTCTGCCTTCAGAGTGCTGGGATTAAAGGCGTATGCCGCCGCCACCACCGCCCAACTTGCCTTCACATCTTGCTTCTATGTGTCTGGCTGGTGACTCCTGAGTCAGCCTTCCTTTTCCCAGCATTCTCCTTTAGTCTGCTTGCCCTGCCTTTACTTCCTGCCTGGCTACTAGACAATCAGTGTTTTATTAAACTGGTGTACAAAATCATTATCCCACAACATAGGGTAATTTTTTTATCTTGAGTTTGAGATCAGTCTGAACTACATAATGAGATAGAAATATAGCATCATAGAATGGTTAGTTCAATGATCAGTTAGTACTGAAAAGCACACAATCACCATATTAACACAGAGAAACCAAATAATCAGTCAGTCTGAATGATTATAAAGAGAAAAGAGAAAAACCTCAAAGCAGATAGAATAGACAAAAGTCATAAAAATGGTAAGTTGAAAATCAGCATATCAATGGGTACATTATGAATTCTACAAGCACAGTAACATTAAGCAAAAGAAACCAGTCCAAGTGGTTTAGCTTTCTATTAGATCCATATTTACGCACATCTGCATCACAGTGACCAAGCATTTGTAAGTAAACAAATACAGCAGAGACCTAAAAGTAATTCATAAAAAGACTTGTCAGAACATTAATTATAGTGACCAGAGTGAAGGGCTTATGGCTTACATGTACAGTAGAGATTGTGATGGCAAACATTTTATGCCATCTAAGCTAGGATATATTGTGCAGTTACTTCCTTAAAAATTAACTAGTGCTCTGAAGGTGCATTGTAACAACATTTGCAGTCAATTCATTTTAGAAAAGGCATATTACTTTCTCTCATTTTGGTTGGCTTTACCCAATTAGTTGAATGCCTTAAAATGCTACAAAAAAAATGAGTTATTTTCAGATAAAAATAACTCTTCCTCAAGGCTTAACCATGAGAATCTTGCTTGACTTTCCAGGCTATGTAATTATTCTATGAATTTGGGGTTGAAAATTAAAACATAAATTTGTCCAGTAAAGACCAAAATATTGTGGCTTATTGTTTTCTTATATTCTCCTTTTTCTTCTTTAAGAATTTCATACATGGTGTATTAATCATATCCACCCTACATTCACTGTTCTTCAATTCCTTCCTTATCCAACCACAATTGCTTTTTCTCCCAAATGCAAGTGATCTGTTTTTTGAAATGCTGTGATTTCATTTATTGCTGCCAGTACATTCATGAGTATTAGACTGAAGTCTGAGTAGCCTCTTGGGGGCCAAAGCCCTGAAAGATTGGCCTCTCTTTTCTCCAGAAGCCATCAATTGCCAATCGGTTCTCGAGGAGGCTTAGAACTTCATGAGCCCTTCCACCACCAGGTTTTCATTTTGCTTGGCTTGATCTTGTGCAGGTCTTGTATACTCAGGCTCAGCTTCTCTGAGTCCATGCATGTAATGGTGCCATTATTTTTGGCAGTTATTCTTCCACTCCAGATATCTACTCTCTTTGAATCTCACAACTGTCTACCACACAATTTTCATAATGATTTCTGAACTCTATGGGAAGAGGGTGTGATATAGATGTCCCATTTAGGGCTTAGCATGCTATGTTTTCTCATTCTTCTAATTGTGGGTCTATAAGGCAATAAATGGCTCATGAATAGAGGCCCACAATTAGAAGAATAGCCATCAAGTGCAAGAATAAACTAACATCATAAAAAAAACCAATCAAACCAATTACATGGAACTAAGCAGATAATTTTTAAAAGAACAAATACAGATACATGAGCAATACATTTTTTAATGCTCAATATTCTTTGAAGGAAGAGAAATGTAATTTAAAACTACTTTGAGATTTCACCCTATCTCAGTTAGAATGATTGAAATAAAAAAATAGATAAATAAATACTAAATAAATGACAACAAATGCTATCACATACTGTATAAAAAGAGAGCACACATTCACTCTTGGAGGTTGTTCAATCTCATGTCATTATGGAAACTAATGTGGAGCTTCCTCAATAATTTAGAAGTTAATCTGTCATGATTCAGGTACACCCCTTCAGGACAGATTGCTCAAACTGGACAACCCAACATAAAGATACTTGCTCCTCCATTTTCCTTCATATTCACAATAGCTAGTAAATGGAAACAACTGAGGTGTACATCAACTGATGAACAGATGATGCAAATGTGGTACTTATACACAAAGGAATTTCATCCATCTTTAAAGAAAAATGAAATTATGAGATTTACTGGTAAATGAATGCAGCTAGAAACAAACATTTCAGTGATGTAACCCAGTCCCAGAAAGACAAATGTCACATTTTTAAATCATATGTATATGATTTAAACATATTTAAATAAATGTGTTTTCCCTGAAAAACCTATCAAAGGTGGGGGAATAGAATACAGGTGGCATTTGGAATATGCTTATAATATGTTTTTTTTTCTATTTTTTTTTTTGCCAGATTTGTTTCTGTTAATTGTATAATGATTATATTGATGTTAAGTTTCTAATATTTCAACATATTTACATTCATATTTTATGTAACTCTTTGTGTGTTATATATTACAACCAAATTTTCTAAAATCAAAAATTACAGGTGTGTGCAGATTACATTAATGTTTGTGTTAGGTGTGAACTTCTGTAAGAGGGTACCTAGTTTATGCGCTAAAGTTCACTTTTCAACATTTGTTGTTAGAACAGTGTCTATGATCTGTTGGAAGAACCACTAAAATAGTAAAGTCACATATTCAGCGTCTCATATTCTGTACACCTCCTCCTCACTGCAGCTATTACTACATACTCCACCCACTACTTTCTTAATGTGTTATTAAGGAAAATTTATCCTTCGTACCTGATCTGGGACTGACTAGGCCATAGTACTGAATTTTCTCATGGACATTCATCAATTTGCAAAATGGAAGAATAGGATTTCACCAAAGCAGAGAGGAAAAACTGTCATTAAAATGACTTTGATTGTATAGAAAGTCAGAGAATCCTAATAGTCTAACATGCAAATTTGGTTTTTTATTCAAAATTCAAAATGATAAGTTTTTTTTTTTTTAATTTCCACTGTTTGCCCCTGTGAATAGTATACATTGGCTTTATTACTGCAAGTCCATTTTACATTTGAAAAAATAGAACTTCATAGACAATATCTGATGATTGTAGATTCCAGGCTTCTTGTTTGGGAGAAATAGATGAACAATCCAGTATCTGATTTTCTGTTTCAGCTTTACATTCTCTGTACTGGAGTCTGCTCCATTTTATTTAGCTGCTGCTCATTACTCATGAGGTCCAAATCATATTATCTTCTAAACTGGTGTCACGATTTCATGTTTGGATGGGACTTTGTACTTTCAGCATATTTGTATTATCAGCTAGTCTTTCTTGTCTAACTATTGACATTAATCTTAACACTTCTTTATATTACTACCAATGTTAAGAGAATAGTACTGAGGTTCAAAATTGCCCAGACCTTATGGTAATTTGGGATAAGATACTGTAATTGTCTGAATTTACTAATATTCATCATTTACTCTGGTAGAATCATATTGCTATGAACACCCTTCACTTTTGCAAGAGATTCTATCGATCAAGATATTGTTCTTATGTAGCTGCAATAGGAGCTGCTATAGAAGCAATATGCTTTGTTATTATTTGTACAGTGACTGCATATGCCTCAGAACTAAACTACACTGTACAAAATGTGATAAAATAAATATGGAGGGGAAGAAATCATAGGAAAAGTTTTTGTTTTGGCTATGACTGTGAACTCCTATTAATTTGAAATGCACTAATTCATACACACAGACCAGTTTTTCCCATTTGCTAAACTGTAATAAAATGGCTCAAGCTCTGACTTATCTATAATGAAGGAATTTGCTCTCACAATGAATACTCACCCAGAGAAGACTGCTGTGACTAAAAAGAATGTAACATTTTCAGGTGTCTAAGCACTCTGGAAATCATTTACATACAAGCAATTGACAAGCTAATTCAACCCATCCTTATCTATTCATTGAAGCTCATCAGCTTTAGCGTACCAATGCCTTGTTAGTTTAATTCCAATTACAGTACAAAACAGGAAGTTTTGAAAATGTATGCCATTAAAACTTGGTAAATTCCACTTTTTTAAGAGAAACTAGTGCAGATTGAGAAAGATTAATAGGTTTTCTATGGTAATGACTACAAACTTTATGCTTTCAGAATGGTGAAATAAAAGACAAATCATGATCTAAGTTATTGTTTGTATTCTCAAGACTAATTGAATTTTAATTAGGAATTTCTATCTTAGTATAACTGAATATTTGATAAATATATATTATCCCTTTGTATATTTCTAGAGCATATTAAAAACTTAACAAATTTAAATTTTAATATTTTAGAGCCAAGTAAAGAATGCATGTAGTAACACTGAAGACCAAGATCTTTCGCCAAGCATTAAAAGAAATCTAAATAAAAAATTAGATAATGAATATTAGTGGAAGTCAAATAAGAGACTTGAAATTATATCTGGTAGACTACTTCTTCAGCAACTGTGAGAGGAATCATTACCAGAGAATGGTCAGTTAATCAAAAATCAAATATTTACGTGTTCATTACAGCCTGTTAGAAGCAGAGAAAAGAATGTGTGAATTATTCAAAAACTTAAATGAAAATGGAAAGCTATAGTATAAAAGAAAAAAGTTTTGAGTTAAGTTCATTAAGTTTCTACCTAAGAATTGTTCAGTTGTCTTCAAATTAACTTTGTGACACATCTATTTTCTTCAATGTTCAATATAAGTCTTCATTTGTCTACTTCATAGGTTTTCTGTGATGTCTGAAAAATTAAAGTGATAGTTACTAGATGTCTCATTTAATCTAGACAATTTCTAGGTTTGTTGGTTTTAAACAAGCCAAGAAAAAGATTGAATTTTGGACCAATAGTAATATAAAAACATATGATGGAGTGGCACTTAAAATAGTAGAGCCACAGGCAACTACTCAAATGCATTAATTAGCTGTCTGGTAGGACCCTGAATGTATACTGCTGCTGGAGATGCAATTGTCTATGTGTAAGATTCCCAAGAACAAGTGTCTTCCCATTAGTGGGATGATAAGAATTTACACATAGCATCATTTTAGGGTTAATTGGCTTCATTTTTAAGCTACTGCCTTCCTTAGTTTAGATTTATTTGATCCCTTTCACTCTACTCCAAGTAGTCTATGCAACTGAAACAGTAGCAACATGTATATTGCTTGTACACTTTTTTCAGGAGATGCTGGGCAAGTTTTAGGGATATCAAAGCATACAGTATATAATTAGCAGTAGAATAGAGAACATGCATATTGCTTCAGTGGTCAGTTTGTTATGACAGCCCAAGGAAAGGCACTATAAACCATTAGGACACAACTATTTCAGCATGCCATCACTCTCTAACTCAAAACTAAAGAATCAAAAAAAAAAAAATACTGGTTCCAAAATTATCTTAGAACTTAACCTGCCTATGGTAATTCAAGGTATTCTAAATATTAGATAAGCCTCCACTGAACAAGTAGCTATCTCATTATATGAAGAATGTGATAATTGTTCTCATTGTTTGGAAATATTACTGGATTTACGATTTTCAGAAAATTTAACTCAGTAGAAATTTGCTTTTCATGAAGCTTTGAGTAGAAGAAAGTTTATTTATCTTAATTTTATCCTAAGTTTATTTCCATTGGTACATAGATAATCTAAACAAACTCCAAGCCTACTTTTATGGTCAATGAATAACTTAAGGGGTAATAGTAAAAGTATTGTCTATCAGCTGACTCCAAAATAATCAAGTGAAGTCATGCATTCAAATATCTACAGAACGCTAAGTAAGAACATTTTGGTTTCTAATTCTGCACCTAATTATTTGTGTATTTTTACTGTCATTGCATACATTTTCTTATGCATATACTCATTTTCTTGCATATTTAATAATTCATTCTCAGAAAGATATTAGACAGCTTCCCCTACGAATATCTGAATCACTTCCTTTCTTTACTCTAGCTTTCTGTTAGCCTCATGCCTGTTTCCCAACTGGTGATGTGTTATTTAGAATTGTTCCTAAGTCATAGTAATAATTCTATCTGAAATAGTTGCAATTTTCATTGTCTACCATTGCTAATCTTCAGTCACACAAGAAAACTTGCTAGACTAACTCACCCAAAGAGAGCAAATACATTTTCATTACACTTTTTGTTTCTGTTAATAATGTTGAGATGAGAAAAAAGAAAAGAAAAAAAATACACTTCTACACAGTGGATAATGGCATTTGTGTAACTTTGTTAACGGTAATCGCAAGTTCCTTATAGACATAGTTGACTTTTTTGTTGAATTGTCATGAGGTATCAAACTTATGTGTAAATGAAAGATAACCAAACTAATATGAATAATTTGACCCTCAAAGAGTCTTTTCACTTATCGTCAGGGTTCAATTCCTGGCTTTAACACCAACTGTGGTCTTAATCATATTTTATGTTCAGGATTTCAGATACTGGTTTTGTAAAATGAGAATAAAAGCATAATGTTCATCAAAAGGTTTGAATTAGAATTAAATGTGATAATAGTTACAGCTATATAGCACAGTTTTTCTTTCCTTTTTTATTTAAGTTTTTTCATTTACATATCAACCACAGTTCCTCCTCCTCCCCCTCCACTTGCTCAACCCCAACCTTCACTCCACCCCATCCCCATCCACTCCTTCTAGAGGGTAGGCCTCCCATGGGGATTCAACAAAGTCTAGCATATTAAGTTGAGGCAGGACCAAGCACTTCCCCCTGTACCAAGGCTGAGCAAGGTATCCCTCCATAGGTAATGGGCTCCAGAAAGCCAATTCATGCACTAGGGATAAAGACAAACACAATATGTACTCACTCATAAGTGGATATTAGACATGCAGTGAAGAATAACCAGGATACAAATCACAACTCTAGAGATGCTAGGTAGCAAGGAGAACATGCTCCCCTAAGGGGTATCCATGGATACCCCTAGAAAGGGGAAATAGAGAAGGTATTCTGAGTAAATTGGGAGCTGGAGTGGGGGAGTAAAGGGGAGGTTGCAGTTGTGTAGCACAGTTTTTGTAACATGGACTTTTACACCAACTACTGTTACAGGTATCATGTCATCACATGTAGCATGTTTCTCAAAAGGAACCACATCATTCCAGTAAAAATAGTCTGCTTGACTGTCAAATGAACTAAAGATATATGTAGTACAAATATATTCACATATACAGTAAAATTTACACAAAGTTATCATTAATAGGATTCCAGAGATTTTCATCTAGTCTCAGTTCTCAATGCAGTTGTCAGTTTCTTAAAAGCTAAGTATTAAATCATAAAAGGTAAGGAGCAGTGTAACAGCATTCCACATGGGGTAACATTGCTACTGATTCCTTTCATTTAGCTATAGAGAAAATGGGTCATTCCCATCATGTTTTTAGTCAACTCATATACTGCAGTGTTTCTACAAATTAGCTGTCTTACAGTGCTTGTTATTAAAGGGAATTTTAATTCTGTAAACATTATTTAGCATTTACTTTCTCCTAAGGACCATACAAAGTATTTAGGAACACACAATAGACCACTGATTTCCAGAGACTTTAATAAGAATCATGAGCATTCATAAAATATAGTAAGTTATACCAACTACTCTCTTTGAGGCCTCTTTGAAGTACTCTGGGGAAAACATCCTGTAAGTATCTGAATTTCCAAGGACTGGAGAGAGGACTCATGAAACGGCTTCTGAAACAGAAAGAATCAGAGCATTAGTCAGTTCATAGATTCTTCAGAAACCATAGGACACCATAAGAATGTCAAATTGTTTCTTGGAATTGGAGTTATGTCAGCAAAGATGAGAGACAGAAGGACAAGAAAGGAAGAAGGGATGTCAGCAGAGTTCAGATGATGTTTCCATCCAATTGCTGCTTTTAAAAGAGGGAACAGTTAATCTAAAAAACAACTAAATGCCTCTTTAGCACTTTGTTTCTTCCTTTTCTCATGTGGTTTTCATTTACCATGGTCTTCTATTCCTTGTTCTCCCTCTCTGTTCTTGATCCAGCTGGGATCTCCCGCTCTCTTTCCCTGGAACCTCGTCTTTCATCACTCCCACTCATGTCCAGGCTGTTCATGTAGATCTCATCCATTTCTCTGTCATTGGGTGATCCCCGTGTCTTTCTTGGGGTCCTGTTTTACAGGTAGCCTCACTGGTCATGTGAGTAACAGTCCAGGCATCCTTGTTCCACATCTAGTATCCTCCTATGAGAGAGTACATACCATATTTGTCTTTCTGAGTCTGGGTTACCTCACTCAGGATGATTTTTTCTAGATCCATCCATTTGCCTGCAAACCTCATGATGTCATTGTTTTTCTCTGCTGAGTAGTATTCCATTGTGTATATGTGCCACAATTCATTTATCCATTCTTGCAGTTGAAGGGCATCTAGGTTGTTTCCAGGTTTTGGCTATTACAAACATTGCTGATATAAACATATTTGAGCAAGTGCTCTTGTGGTCTGATTGAGCATTTCTTGGGTATATGCCCAAGAGTTGTATAGCTGGATCTTGGGGGAGATTGATTCCCAATTTTCTAAGAAAGCGCCATATTGATTTCCAAAGTGGTTGTACAAGCTTGAAATCCACAAAGATACCCCCACAAAAGACTGCTGGCAATGTTCAAGAAACAGCCGGGACTGACCTACTCTGGTGATGGGATGGCCAAACACCCTAATAGTTGGGCCAGAAATCCCATCCAAGGACTGAGGAATCTGGATGCAGACATCCATGTCTAGGCCCCGGGTGGAGCTCTGGGAGTCTAATTAGTGAGAAAGAGGAGGGTTTATATGAGCGAGAACTGTTGAAACAAAGGTTGGATAAAGCACAGGGACAAATAACCAAATGAATGGAAACACATGAACTATGAACCAAAGGCTGAGGGACCCTCAACTGGATCAGGCCCTCTGAATAGGTGAGACAGTTGATTGGCTTGATCTGTTTGGGAAGCATCTAGGCAGTGGTACCAGGTCCTGGGCTCGTTGCATGAGATAGCTGTTTGAAACCTGGGACTTATACAGGGATGCTTGTCTCAATCTGGGAGGAGGGGACTGGACCTGCCTGAACTATCTCAGGTTGATCTCAGTCCTCGGGGGTGGTCTTGATCTGGAGGTGGTGGAATGGGAGGGTTGGCTGGGGGGAAGGGGGGGGGCAGGAAGGGGGAGAACAAGAGAATCTGTGGCTGTTATGTAGAACTGAATAGTATTATTAAATAAAAGAAAAAAAATAAAAAAATTAAAAAAATTGAAAAAAAATAAAAAAAAACAACTAAAGGCAGTATCAAATATATCTTGGCATATTTAAGCTTACGTATTTTTTCCTTTTTCTTTCTTTCTTTCTTTCTTTCTTTCTTTCTTTCTTTCTTTCTTTCTCTCTTTCTTTCTTTCTTATTGAGTGTGAGTGAGTGAGTGAGTGAGTGAGTGAGTGAGTGAGTGAACATTTTGCCTGCATGCCTATCTGTATACTATGTCTATTCCTGGTTCCCTTGAAGCTCAAAAGAGAGGTTGGGTTCCCCAGGAATTGAAGTTAAGGATAATTGTAAGCCATCTTGAGGATGCTGTTCACTGAACCTGATTCCTCAGCAAGAACAAATGCTCTTTACTGATAAACTGTCTGTCCTGCACAGTTTACATACGGAAAACACCAAATCTTAGTATTATTTTCCACTATTTTGGTCATAGTAAACTCATTTTCTTATCACATTTTTGAAAAAAAATAGAAAATTATTTTAGATATGCAATTTAGCAAAATAAAAGTACTAAAACCCGATTCAGTTTGTTTCTTCCTCTATATGTCAAAATTCTGAAATTTGGTTTACCAGAACATGCCTTTCATTTCTTTCAAATATTGCTGGAAATACGTGAAAAACACCAAAGCACACCCTGTTTTTTAAGTGAAGTAATTCTTCTCCAGAGGCACTTTAAATACATGAATAAAATAGTTTGTAAAACTGCAGTTCTACCCACTGGTCTATGTAAATATGAAGAAATGGAAATACACTTTTTTTGCATAGTACAGTACTATAAGAGTATTCATTGGCACAACTCACTGAAGTGCTGCTGCTGCATGCAGAACTGGAGATTCAGTTCTTTTCCAAAATATTCTGTTCATTTAGTATTTATAGACAGAACAATATTCTAGCTACAATGAACACAGAAATGCAATCAGATATCTTGAGTTTCTGTTGGCAAATGTACATTACAAATTCTTCCTGGCTTGTGTATTAAGGCAGAAAATAATGCTTGTGAAGGCAATAATGCTTATGAAGATTATTATCACTATGGTTATAGTTAGAGCACAGTTACTCAATCAAGTACATATGTTATTTTAGTCATTAAAGTACATTTTAACAATATCGAACCATTACTTTCCGGGCTTAATTGCTTTTGTGTGAATTTTTCTTTCTACCTTTTTTTTATATTTTTTTTATCTTTAGCCAAAATGTTCTTTAAATCATCAGTGAAACAACGTTTTTTAGGATTTAAACTGCATACTGCTCTAGGGCTTTTAAATGGATAGTCATATCCTTAAAACATGAAGCATGCAGAAAGGATTCTTGGTTAAAACACAGGAAGAATGATCCACCTGCAACTTCTTTATATGAATTTTTAACATGGTAAAACAAGAAATCCATGACATTTCAAACACATCATAGATTTTATCTAAATGTTATTATATAATACATTACAGATTTAGCATTAGTAATTTGGTTATCAAGAAAAAAGTATAATTTTGGTAAACTTTTCTAAGAAATATTATTTCATAATGTATTGAAGATTTTTTATCAGATAGCATGTTTTTACAATTATGTGGAAACATTCAATACTAAATGCCCTGCAGTGAATTGTGCTTTTTTTTCTTTGTCTTTTTTTATGACATAGGTTATTGTTCAATAAAATAGGAGATCACAAGCAGATATTAGCTTGTTTGTGGATGTTAGCTGTTAAGTCAATGATAAGCAAGTTACAATCCATAGAACAAATATTAGGTATAGAGTAAGGGACTACATAGAAGGTATAGATCTCCACTGGACATGAAAATAGAACAGATATTTATGGATGGATGTGATAGGAACTGGAATAAGAGGATCAATGAGGAAGGAGAGAAAATGGGGGACAAGAGAGGGACTATGGGGAAGGAGAGCTGAATAAAGAGTTCTTTGAATAGTCTTGAAAACAGTACAGTATATACAAATATGAAAGCAATCTAAATGATATCCCCAAAATGGGGGAGACAATGTTCCAACAGACCATCCCTTGTAACCAAGTGAAGCTTCCAGTACCAGGAATGGATTACATATTATGGAATTCTTTGATGAAAGGATTCCATAGAAAATCCCTAACAACCCAGGCTGTTGCCAAGGCTTTATATAGGTTGTTCACAACAAACTGATTGAAGGCCCAGTTGCTGAAGACAACACCTACCCAACTCACTGAAGATAGAAAAGTTGAGCTGGTATCTACCTAGAACTTTCAAAAAAAAATGGGCTAGTCTTCTTGGTACCAGAAGCTACTCTATATTCCATCAAAGGAAATAAATGAACACGATCCCAGGTACAAACGCTTTGATCTACAATGGTGTCTTGCCTTTAAGATATACTAGTGCAATGGAGGCATAAGGCTTATGGGAGTAACCAATTGATTTAAATCCCACCCTATAAGATATAACCCAGAACAGATGGTTCTTGGGTGAACAAGTATCTGAGATTAGATACATCAGGAATATAGGGTGAAATCAAGTAATACAGTTGTGCAAAATGAACGTAGCAATAAAATGGCTCCTAACAGCACTCTGCTATCCTCATAAATCAATGCCTGGCTCAGCCATCATTGCAGAAACTTCCATCTGTGCTAGACGGAAACAATACAGAGATCCACAGTCAGATAATAGGACACACGGAGAGAGGCCTTAAGGAACTCCACCTTAAAAGGAATGTCTTCATCAAATCTCTCCCCCTAGGGTTCAAGGAACCTTAAAAAAAAGGAGGCAGAAGAGAGTAAGACACATAGGAAATATAGAACACCAAAGAAACAAGGCCTTCTAAACAGCAGGAACATACCAATGAACCCACAAAGACTGAGGCAGCATGCACAAGACTTCAAGGATCTGCACCTGATGGGATCATAGACCTGAAAAGAGAAGTGGACACATGACTCCATCCCAAACACAGACACTATCTCCAACTGATAATCACTTGCAAAGGAAAATCTAATTTCCTCCAAGAGAGTCTCACTGGAGAAATAAACTACTTGTAGGGATATAGTATGTGTCCAATAGTAAAGGGCCACCAGAAGACAAACTCAATGACATCGTTAGAGGGCTTTGGTCTCATAAGATTGTATCAGGGCATTTATTTATTTATTCATTTATTTTTACCTTATATATGGCTTCCACTTTTGTGTTTTATAGGAAATCTTTGTCTGAAAGTGTGTGTCTATGTGTCTGTGTGTGTTCAGTCTGCTTTTTCACAAGTTCCTTTTTTCTTGTTTGTTCTATGCTGATTGCTTTTGTTTGTTCTATCTTAAATTATTCTATTCCATTATTATCCCTTATATTCTGATTAGTTTCTAAGGAGAGGCAGAAAGGACATTGATCCAATAGGAGTAGACATGGAAAGGAACTGGGAGGAATCAGGTGATGTAAACTGTAATCAGAATATATTGTATGAAAAAAATCTATTTTCAATAAAATTAAAAAGATAACAGTATGAAATACAAAAAGTATGAACAGCAATTTTAAATATTTTCTTTTCTCAAAGAAAAGGATACTCTGCTAGCAGACTTCAGTGGGCCTGAGTCTGCTGTCCGCTATGCTTTGGGGTTAGGGCTGAATTATTTGTTTTATCTTATGTCTCAGATATCTAGGTAGTGGACTGGGACATGGATTTTGGAAAAGGTTTATGGATATAATTTGAGCAATTGAATATCTTCAATATCTTGTTTTGTTCGGAAGAATTTTTCAAATGTGATTCTATTTTGATTCCTTCACTCCCAGGAAACAGCTCTGTGGTGCAGCGAGCTCAAAGTTTCCAACAGTACACAGAGAATTTCTCCAGACACCTGACTTTCATATGATCCTGGACAACTTCCACTTTTCTTCTCAAATCTCTTAAAATTGCTTTTCTGACTCTTAGTTCGGTGTAGTGATATATATATATATATATATATATATATATATCAAAAAGCAAATATATATATTTGTATGATATATAGTGATTGTATATATATATATGATTGTATCATATGATATATATGATTTGTAGTGATATATATATATATATATATATATATATATATTTGCTTTTTCGAGACAGGGTTTCTCTGTGTAGCTTTGCGCCTTTCCTGGAACTTGCTTTGTAGACCAGGCTGGCCTTGAACTCACAGAGATCTGCCTGCCTCTGCCTCCGGAGTGCTGGGATTAAGTGATATTTTAATTGTATTGAAATGAGATTTTATTTGTATGTTAATAAATAAAGTTTGCCTGGAAATCAGAGGTCACACATGAGCCAGGAACAGAAGTCAGGTGGTAGTAGCCCACACCTGTAATCTGATCATATGACAGGTGAGTCTCTGTGTGGTTAACGACTCAGCCAAGCATGGTGACACGAACCTTTAATCCCAGTACCAACCATAGAGAATCAGAGGTCTGAATAGACAGGCAATGATGAGGAAGTCATGTGGTTGGGTTTAGAGCCAATAAGAAGGCAGAATAGAAAGGCAATAAAAAGACAAGTCGGACAAGAAGAAACGCTCTTTCAGGGGGAAGTGACAGCAGTAAGTGGTAAGCTAAAGGTAGTTTTGACTCTTTGCTAGTAATCTGATCTCTTGGGCTTTTAAATCTGTATTTAGCTCTGTGTTTCTTATTTAACAAGACTGTTTAGAAATTTGTCTACAGTTGAGTGCAAAAGTTGACACCACCTCTTTGGAATTCTTTTTTTTTTCTCTTATATTATGGCATATTGTGTGTATATACACATACAGATATGTAAGTTTTAAGACATATCATAGATATATGATTATATATAAATTTATAGTATGTAATAGTTACATTTGTACAGACACATTTGTTAAATGTTTTAGTTGTTTGTTTAGTAGTAAGTGTTCTGAATTTTTTTGACACCCATTACTGACTGCTTCTCATACTTCTAACAATACCTTTAATACTGTTCAGAATAGGGTCTAGAGATTGAGTTCTAAAACATTATTTTCTAGTTTACAAATTCTTCTAATTTTTGAAAGTTGGGTATTGATTTGACTACACTAGAGTTTTGTGGTTATTATCGTTGAAATTATTAGACATATTTTTTGTCTTTGAGAGGGATTGTTACCTGGCCTTAAAGTGTCAGAGTAACAAATGTTAGAGCATTGAAACAATGTATATATGTTCAATGCACAATAATCATATGGATAATATTTTCACATGTATAGACACATCAAATACATTTCAGTATTTTTCAATGTAAATGTTTATCATATATATGTATGAAATTGAGTGGCTTACTTTTTCTACTGATAACAGTTCATGTTAAGGTCTAGTTATTTTTGCTGGATGTGGTGGAGAATGCGTTTCTTTCTGTCACTCAGGAGGTAGGGGCAGGTTGTCTTTGTGAGGTCAAAGCTAAATTTGGTGAAATACAGGCAGGCCAAGCACACATAGTGAGAGAATTTGTCTCAAATACAAAATTAAATAAAATAAACATTCAAATCATTAAAAAGCTCTAGTCATTTGAATGCCAGTTGTTTTACTTTATTTCTGCTACCTGTTTATAGTTAACAGAGGTGTGGATCAGGAATATAGGGGGAAGAGTCCTACATTAACTCACCTTCAATTGTCCATTTTTGGCTGCAGCTAAAAATCTCCTTTGAAGGGAATCCTCTACAAACATTACAAAAGTTTTGTCTATAGCCACCACAGAGGAACTGTGGGAAAGTCTTACCTGTGATGTAAGTTAAGTAGTCCCATGATATTCTGCTCTACAACCTCCAACACAAGTTAAGTACCGTGAAAGATCTTTCTACACAACTCCTTTTGGAACTACACTAAATATGATCAGCAATGTTCTTCTGTGTCATTTTCCCTTCTTTAATTCTGGCATAGTTAAGCACCTCCACTAATATGCAAACACACCTGGAAGTTCTTTCCCTTAGGATTATGAAAGGGTTTCCACGGTATAATTTCCATTCTTCTTTGTTTTCAAGGGGAGCATTTCTTTGGAGATTATTTCTGGAGCTCTGCAGACTTTATTTAATAGTTTTTCTTTATTAAATGCTTACATGTACATGTTCATCTTAACTTTGCACTCACAAAGATGTAAATGTACTGATTTTAGTTCTGTCCCTTCCCCAAACTGAAACATTTTTGTATCCATATGATAAGGTGCAAAGTTCCAGTTAAGACTAGGCTCTTGCCCTCTGATAGAGCCTGGAAGATATGGAGATTATCCTGGAAAATTAAATTTCAAGGAGTTCATTTTCAGGTTCTTAAGCAAGATAGTCATGATTTTGAAAACTGTCCAGGAGTTTATTGGTGTTTTCATTCAAATGATGCAGAAGAAGAAATTTCTTTAATAAAGGGAGAATAGCAGTTTAGAATCAGGAAAAATTCTACAGAAAATTTAGTCCAGTTTATACTGTCACAATTACTAATTTTCATCATGTTTAAATATGAAAACCAAATCTTTCATTGTTTCAAAACTTATGAAAAGATGTATGAATTTGACAGGAGAAGGAGTTTATAAGCTGAAATTAAAGCCATAGACATTGTTAAAAATATATCAAGGATTTGAAAATCCAAACACATTAAGCATTTCTGTTTAGACAAGGACATCTTGATGAATAAGACAATTTTAAAAGGGAATTCTACAAAAAATAATACACAAATGATTTCCATGTAGCAAACAAAATGCCTTTCAAATATTTGAGAATAAACATTAACAGTGAAATGTAAAATGGTACAAATCATGAGTCAACTTCCATTGAAAAAGAAAATTTCAATGTGCAATTAAGTATGATATCATCAAACTTCATGGAAATCCAAAAATGAATGAAATCTTAATAACACATTGCAGATCAACTGAAAAAAATAACTTGTATTTTCAGAAAATACTGAACATTAGTATCTATGTGCAACCACTACTTATGGGTTATCTGTTTAGTACTGGCTTGAGTTGAAACACATTACAGTAGAAGCCAACTATTCTAATCTACATACATAACTTGGAAAAATGTTTGTGTGTGTTGTGTGTGTGTGTGTGTGTGTACCAAAAGTAAAACTACCATTTTTAAAAAAAGAGAATGATGAATTGACAAGTAAAATGATTTTAAGAATCCAAGAAAAAATAATTGAGTGGAGTCAACAATCTTAAAGACAACAAATCCTGTCTAGGTAATATCTGTATTGACTTTCAGAAATTTTGCAATTTGGAGTGAAAGGTTATCTTAAGCACAGATACCTATAGTTTGTCCTTGTAGTAGAATATCATGTGTGAGGCAAATGTGTTTCATAAATTTTTGCTTTAAATTTCTACCATAGACTTTCTCTTTTGTGCTATTGTGGGGTTGGGAATGGGGTTTAGTGCCAGAGCACTTGCCTACCAGGAGAAAATCCATGGGTTTTAACTTAAGCACTACTAAATAAAAGTAATAGATAGAAAAGACATTTATAAATACATATTAATATTCTGTTGTACATAATGTTTTTGTTATAACATACAGCCTTTTTATGATTGTTAAACATACATTAAAGTTACTTCAATTATTTTTCTCCTCCCTGGAATTTGTAAAACTCTGTTTACTCTTTAGGGTCATCCTACACAGCCTAATCCTTTCCTTTTGGGAATAACAACCTGAGATAGCAATATAATTCAATGACAGAGCACTTACCTGTCATACATAAGACCCTGAATTTAATCATCACATAAAAAAAAAACAAAGTAAAACAAACCAAACAAAAATTATAGAAAGAGAAACCTATTGCAAAACTCACTGAACAGGTAGCATAACAGTCCTGAGTGTCATGGGAAAATAGTTTAAAGATTGTAAACTTATACTGACTCTTTGAAGGAATCACTGCCTCTTGTGAAAGAACCAATGAAATAGTTTAGAAAGATTCTCAAAGTCCATTAAGTGAGCTAATTAATTCACATCATTTCGCTCCGTAATGAATTATGTGTAGTATCTCCAACAAAAACTTTGTCAGTGTGAATAAAGATGAGTTTTGGAATCTGCCTTCACTCTTCCCATCCAATAGCATCCCTGCCTCGATCAGCAGAATAGAGATCGATTTACTAGTAATTGTTCATGAGGGGTCAGTAATCTTTCCAAAAAAAAAAAAAAAAGCCAGTGTATTGAAATTCTTTGACAATGCAGATCTCTATTTTTCAACTGTTAGCAGGTTTGTTTAATCCTGTTTACTTTTACAAAAAACCCAATGATGCCTACAACAGTCAGACAGCTTGGTATTTCACAGGGGACTCTCTAAAACAGTGATCAGTCTTTGAATTGTTATATAAACTTTTAAAAAGTTCTAACTTGGTAGCATAAAGAAAATATTTAACTTTATTTTTTCTTCATTGATTCCAAAAGAATCCTAACTTATCTTGGCAAGGGATTGCATTTAGGTTGAAAGCATTTTAATTTTGAGAAGAGATACAAATCTATAACACATTTGTCAGAAAAATTTCAAAATAGTGATACACAAATTATTCTCACCTTGAAAGCAGTTCTTACGGTGGGGGTATTTTAAATAATAATTTTTGGTCAAAGTGATAGAGTCTAAGGAATTGTATGTAATAGAGAGAGCAATAACCCTTTGAAAGTAACAAAATCAGTTTTTAAAAATAGAGTAAGAAATCCAGGCAGCAAACAACAACACTGCTTGGGCTCTCTGTAAGGTCTAAGAAGAGAAATAATTCCTGATATACATCGAAGTGACTCAGGAGGTTCATCATTCTTCCTAGTTGAGACATTGGCAATCCTGTACTTAAAACATATGTAATTCATCATGTGACATGTTGAAAGATTCAGTAAGAATTTTTATCATATTTTCATGGTGATCTGACTTTTAACTTTATACTGTGAAGGACATTCTCATTCTTCATTGAAAAAGTTCATTTTTAGAATCTTGAGAAGATAATTCATTCTTAAATGTAGAATATATATAGCTCACCATTTATTTGCAATCTTGAAACAAAATGCAAATATCTTACATCAAACAAATCTTACAGGTACCAGAAAGATATGCACAGGTAAAAAGCTTCAATTATTGGAGTTCTAAGATGGATAGCAACTGTGACTGCTCTTGCATGGCCTGGAGGTGGTGATAATATTTCAATCACAAGGATATCAATGAAAACAGGAAAGAAAGATGGGGACTTTTACAACCCTGCTTGAGGCAGCACATATTGCTGACCATGGAGATGAAAGGTGAAAGAAGTAAAGCAGAGAACTCTCAGGGTGTGAGCTTGTCACACGAAAGCAAGGCAAGAAGACATATTAATTTTCTAAGAGTTATAGGATAAGAAGTAGGAAGAAGTGCTATGTTTGCCAAATATCAGAAGTGAGAACTGTGGATCTGTGCGGAAACAGTGTAGATAGATTAATGCCTCCACATAGCAAAATCGCTCTAACTAAAGGCCATGCATTGAGTAAATTTGAAAATCTATTTTCAGAACAACAGCTAATAATCAAGGATGTGCAGTATCATGATGGAAGGAAGTGCAATTACTAGGCGCTCCCACAAATATACTTCTTAGGAAGCATGTAGAGGAGATAGGCATAAAGGTACTAAGTACTGTATAAGAAATACATATGAAAGGAAGCCTCCAAAGGATCTTCCTCTCACTGGTGACTCATGCACTCAGAACGGCTGTGTGTGTGTGTGTGTGTGTGTGTGTGTGTGTGTGTGTGTGTGTGTGTGTATTTGCTCGGTTCATGACAACTACAATAGATTTGGGTTTTTATTGCTTATGAGAATAGGTCCCACTATGTGTTAAGGAGGCCTGGACATGACTGTGAAGTCTGAAACTGTGACCTTCTTGCTTCAGCCTCCTAGGCACTGTCAAACTCCTGGTGTGCACTGCACACTCAGATTTACTACACTTTAAATATCTTATGAACTGCGTGCAGAAGAGATGTTCATATATACTAGTCTCCTTGTCTTTTGTGAATAAAGAAACTGTATTAAACAGAAATATGTTTTCTGATCTGCAAGAATGTTGATCTCTTTTAAGAGAATATTGGAAATACTTAGAAATTAAAAAGTTTATTTTCCTGGAACAGAATCAAAATCATAACTGAAGCACAAATTCTAAATTAATTTCTGGATGTAAATAAATGAAGAGATGAATAATCAGGTAAGAACCAAATACCACGAAGAATCTAATATCCAAACAACAAGTTTCCTAAGAGAACAAATAAAATGAAATTTGAAATCTTTCTATAAAATTAATAGTAGATTTTTTCTTAGACACAGATGTTCCCTTTTTAGATGTTTTACTTGCTTTGTAGCCACTTAGTATGATCTCACTGATACACACATCCTTAACAATTGCCATGAACAAATGACAGCTATTCTGCCTAGACCCATCTGTCTTCTAGTTGACCAAATCTCTCTGCAGCAAAAACAACAAAAAGGATACATTCTTGGTACAATACTGCTGAGACCTCATCACCTCCAATTCTGTTCATTTCTGACTTCTTTCCTTTACTTCACTCTTTTGATAAAACAGCTCTTAAAATCACTTAAACAAAAATCTTTATTAGGCTACTTCCAGGGAATGTAGGCTAAGAACTGTCAAATAAGATGCAATAGTCTCACACATTGAGAGAGAGACTATTGCATCTTATTTGACAGTTCTTAGCCTACATTCCCTGGAAGTAGCCTAATAAAGATTTTTGCATGAGTGTAATTTAATAAAATAAAATAAATAATTCAGAACAAAGAAAAAAAGATGCAATAGTCATATAATTAATGGCAATGTTAATATTATCAATCACAATTTTCACAATTTTAAAAGAAGCATCAATAACAGCAGAGGCCAAGTCTTCTCTTCTCTGTATATACTCATCCTATGTCTTGTTAAGTATTTGAGGGGACAAGTCTGAACATTTAAATTAATCATTAAATTTTATATTAAAATGTCATGACAGAAGGCTGAAATGATGGCTCACAGAGAAAGTTCTTGGTCGGCAATCAATAGAACCTGAATTCAGATTCCCAGCATCTATTTAAAATCTAGGCAATGCAGTGCACACATATAACCCAGAACTGGGATGGTAAAGACATTCAGATCACCAGAGATTAAGAGTTAGTCTGTCTAGATGCACTGGAAGCTACAATTTAGTGAGAACACCTGACTCAAATGGCATAGTGTATGGTGCTGGAAGTATACTTCAAACATCAACCTTTTTTTCCCACACTTCTGAGTGTGCACACACACTCACATATATGTACACACACACAAAGAGTATGCTTACATATACATAGTCATAATATCTTTTTGTCTGCCATAAAGGCATCCATATTAAATTATCAGGTATTTATTAATTATATGAAGAGTCTTAATAATGTTTTGAGATTGTACATTTCTAGATTCATAATTCAAATTTGGAATATTGTCTTTAATTATCTTTGTATATATTCATAGCTTATTTTCTTATATCATAGTAAATGTCCACTATCTTGCCTTTTGTAATCCAGTATTTTAATGTATTTAATTGAGAGATAGTTTTCTAATGGCATACTTATGCATATGTAAATAAACACTGTTCAGTCTTTTTCTTATCCTATTATTGGAGAAAATTCAGCAATATTTCCATCTGATTTGTTTCAGGGAGAACTTATTCATTCTGATATTGAGTATTCTTAAGTTTATGTGTTCCAAAAGGTGATTTTGATGAGAGAATGTTCACATGTATTCTTTATTCAATTTGATATGCAAATATTAGTTTTGTATGTTAATGTGTATCTTAGTTATTTTTCTATTGCTGTAATAAAACACTATGAATAAGGCAATCTGTAAAATTATTTAATTTGTCATATGGTTTCACAAGATTAGTGTCCATGATGGTGGAACTAAGGAAGAGTTGTGAGCTCATATCTTCACTTACAACTATGAGAGAGAGAGAGAGAGAGAGAGAGAGAGAGAGAGAGAGAGAGAAACAGACAGAACTGAGAATTTAACATATCTTTTTGAAACATCAAAGCTCACTTCCAGTGACCCACTTCCACCAAGCCATAGCCTCAATCTTCTGCAAACAGTTCCATTAATTATGAACCATGAAATAAAACACATGAGCCTGCAGGGGTCATTCAATTTAAGCCACCATATTCTTCTCTGCTGGACCTATAGGCTCATGGGCATTTTGAAAATGAATTTAGTACAAATTCAATGATCCCATAGTCTTTCACTATCAAAAACAGCACTTAAAAGTCCCTTCTGAGACTCAAGGAAATGTCTAATTTTAAGCTCTGGTAAAATCAAAAAGCAAATTGTATGTTTCCTACATATAATACTACAGATTTTGCATTGCAATTCCAAAAGAGGGTGTGGGAATATAATAATAAATGCTGAAGTAAATCAAGAGGAAACACAGCAAGGAAAATTCTAAATCCTGTAGCTCTGTGCAGCTTGATGTCAAAGGGCTTAGAAGTCTCATCAGCTCTTTCAGCTTTGCAGCACACTTCACACTCGCGGGCTAGTTCTGCCCTGTATGCATCTCTCCTTGGTAGCTATCTATGGCTCTGGCTCCTCTTACATCTTGGAATCTTCAACACAATTCAAGTTCCACTTTTATACTTCATACAATGGCCTTTCAGAATTGCTTGGCCTTTGTGGACCTTCATAAACGGTTTGTCTGAACACATGTTTCCTGCTCTCAGTGGCTCTTTTTAACCTTGGAGGAAGATCCAATAGTCATAATCTAATTACTTGCATATTCTTAATAACTCTAAATTGAGAACCATGAGAAGGATGCTGCCAAGTTTGGCTGCCTACTTGGAATATGCCTAGCTCCACTGAATTACATTTATGGTAGCTTTACTTTGTTTCTGCCTTTTAGGTGAAGAAAATGTCTAAGCTTTTCCCTCACAAAAGTTGGAAACTTAGCTCACTACTGTCTTGCTCCAAAGTCTCTCCTAAAATCACTCTCTAAAAATTTGGATCAGACCTCTTTCTACTCTACTCATTCCTTTCAGCACAAGACTTGGTTCCAACATTAAACTTCCTGGAAGAATTTTCTCCTCAAATTACATTTCGTATTTATTTTTGCCCACCTGCTCTTTTTTGGTGTAGATCTCTATAAAAGTGATCATTAATAATCATGCAACAGAGTCAATAGGCTGTTTGGAAATCCCTTCAACCAATGGTTTAGCCCATTACTTTTCAATTTAGCCTCAGTTGGGGTACTAGGAAAAGTGCAAAGGGTAGGACACATTCTTGGCAAATATCACAAGAATTGTTTCTAACCCTGTTGTTAATATTTTTCCCATCTGACACAGCATTAACTCAGCTTCCATAGTCCACATTACTTTAAACATTATTGTCTTCTGAGTCATAATAGGATGGATAGTTAAAACCCAAATAGAGTTTTCAAAAACTTTCATAGTTCGAAGTCCCCAAATCTACCATATTTCCAAAAGCAATATGGTCAGGTCTGACAAAAATAGCACATCCCTTAGCACCAAGTTGCATCATATTTTTTTCTATTTCTGAGATAATGTACCATGACAAAGGCAACTTATTAAAGAAAGGATTCCAGAGGGTTAGATTCTGTGATAGTAGAGTAAAGGAACCCCTGAGAGTTCATAGGTGAAAAGGAGAACTGAAAATGGCATGAGTCATTTGAAAACTCACACCCCCTTCAATGACACACTACCCCCAACAAGGCTACACCTACAATCCTTCCTGAACAGTTGGACCCACTGATGATTAGATAATCAAATACTGAGCCTATGGAAATTATTCTAATTCAACGCCCCACCCCTCTGTGTGTGTGTGTGTGTTCTCTTTCCTCTCTCTCCTCTTTCTCTCTCTCATCTATCTATCTATCTCTCTGTCTCTCTCTCTTGTGTGTGTGTGTGTGTGTGTGTATGTGTTCTCTCTTTCTATCCCCGCCCCGTGCCTGTATGTGTCTGTGTTCCTGTATCTGTGTATGTGTGTAGATAATGAAATTAGAAAGAGAACTATGAAAGTACAATATGATTATTGAAGAAAGGCAAGGACAGAAAAATGAGAAAGCACAACAGAATATTATGATATGAAACTAGAAAGGAAGCCGGGCGGTGGTGGCGCATGCCTTTAATCCCAGCACTAGGGAGGCAGAGGCAGGTGGATCTCTGTGAGTTCGAGGCCAGCCTGGGCTATCAAGTGAGTTCCAGGAAAAGGCGCAAAGCTACACAGAGAAACCCTGGCTCGAAAAACCAAAAAAAAAAAAAAAAAAAAAAAAAAAAAAAAAAAGAAAAAAAAAAAAAAAAAAAAAAAGAAAAGAAACTAGAAAGGAGACACATAGGAAGAACAAAGAGTAACAACAAAAACTTTGCATGGGGTTGTAAGAAAGCACTGGGGGAGGGGAACTAATAAGGACAATTTATGAAAATGCCATAATCTCATTTCTTGCTATGCAGACTTAAAAATGAATCAGAACATAGCAGTGAGTCCATTAGAAATGTAAAAGTAAAATGGAGTAAATTTTTCTTAGTGAGACATTCAGTTTTTTACACTCTCTGCTCAAATACTGCTTTACTTGAATTTTTATTAAATAGCGATGACTGTGGAATTCTAATGGAACAACTGTCACAAAGATTACAAAGAACTTGTGAAAATAAATTGTGTGCACAAAATACTATTATGTCTTATTGTAATAATCGGAGATAAAAATGACTTGATTAATAAAAAAAGAATAAAAATGATTAAAAAAAATTCCCTTTCATCCTCCATCCCTTTCTTTCCTTCCTTCCTCTATCTGTTTTTTCATTTTCTTTTTCCTCAGTTCAAACTTTTCTAGTTATACTCAACGTTCAGGAAATTTTGGCTAAAGATATAATAGTTACTTTAGATTATAGACTTCATATAATATTCTGATTTTCTTGCCTTCCATTTCTATGAATTTAAGCATCTTAATTTATTAAAGACAATCATATGTAAATCATATATAAAGACATATATGCCTTTCTATATAGAGGAGTCACAGTCTGGATTCATGAATGTGTTAAAATCACCCAAACAGAACCAAATATACCTCCTGACTTGCTAAAGAGAAATGAATCTCTGTTGATTCTGAAACAAAGAAAATGCAGGGCACACTTGTCAGCCTTTAAGAAAGCAAGCAGATAAAAACTGACAATTGTATTCATAACTTTCCAGCTGATTGAGCATGTTCCTTTGGTTGTTCTTGCTGATACACCATCAGACACATGAACATCTTGTACTTCAAGGTCAATGTAAGCCCTATAGTTTCTTGAAAGACCTTCTCAACAAATGTTTTTTTTTTCTTGAATATATGATAGAAAATTACATTTCTCTATGGTGATATATTGTGTTCCCCAATATATTGTGTACCCTAATAAACTTATCTGGGATCAGAGAACAGAACAGCCAATAGATATACAGGCCAGAAAATGGTGGAACACACACCTTTAATCCTAGCATTCTGAAGGCAGAGATCCTTCTGGAGCTCTATGAGTTCAAAGCTACACTGGAAACAGCCAGGCATTATGACACATGCCTTTAATCCCAGGAAGTGATGGCAGGAAGCAGAAAGTTATATAAGGCATGAGGATCAGGAACTAGAGCCTGGTTAGGTTTTTAGGCTTTTAGCAGCAGTTCAGATGAGATTCATTCAGATGAGGACACAGAGGCTTTCAGCTTGAGGAAACAAAATTAGCTGAGGAATTGACAAGGTGATGTTAGATGTGGCTGGTCCAGTTTCTCTGATCTTTCAGCATTCACCCCAATACCTGGCTCTGGGTTTGATTTTATTAATAAGAACTTTTAAAATTCGTGCTACATTTCTCTTATTTTCAGCCCTTGCAAAGCTAGGTAAAATCATGTATTTTTCTCCACAAAGGTTCTTTAATTTTTTTTTTATTATTTGCTCTCATTAACTGGAATTTCTCTTTTTTTTTTTATTAAGTCTTAAATACATTATCTGCAGAGTTGTGGTTGTGATTTTTTTAGAATTAAATACTTAAAGGCTTAACCCCTTCCTGGGTATTTAACATAACCAGATAAGGCCCACAAGTAAGCAATGCATGGATACATTCCCAGAATAGGAGAATCAAAGTAAATTGTGCCAATCTTCCAAGTTGTGTGCATCTTCCACTAGAATGCCAAGACCTGCACGATTTTAGGGATTGACCTGATCAGTGTGACAAGAAAATAAAGGACAATCAAATATAATAAAAAGCTAGGATCTTGTGAGTCATGGGCTCTGATAGAGATGCATTGGTAACTCAGAAAATCAGTGTACTTATAATATACTGCTGAGTTTTGAGGCAGGTTTATTATATACATCCGAATGAGGAAGATATAAGAGCTAATCTTGGAGGGAGGTCTCTATAGATGAATAGTTTCAGGTTTCAGTCAATTGGAGAACAATGCTGTGGTTGACAGTTTCTGTATATACTGGTTTTAGTTAAATGATAACTGTATGTAACATCTGTACTTTCACCAGAGGAAGGTTTGGCCATTACTCTGAGCCTTACCAATGAAAACTTTGCCATTCCCATGGATTTGACACATTAGGTTCCTTAATATGGTTGTGCTCATGTCAATAATACACATTTACTGCAGACTTTATTCACTCTCCACAATTAGATACAGTATTCACATATTCCCCACAAGCGATTGCATGCTCTATGCTTCAATAGTATGAGTTCATAAATGAAAGTAAATCACTTAGACAAAAACATATCCAAAGGAGTGTTTCTTGGTTATTTAAATGGTTTTAAAACCAGCCCTATCTTTTTTTAGTTTGACAGCTATAAAATGGTGTTTAAGACTCTCTAAAGTCAACATGGCCAGAATTGCTGTATTTTTTTCTGTCACACTGAAACTATTTCTTTAAGATGTGCCCTGATTTTGTTATACTACTTCTACAAAAGTCAGTACAATATGTAATTATCTGCAAACACAAAGGTGGCTTCCACATGTGTGAAAGAGCAACCTAAATGCTAAGAGGAATGCCATATATCATTTTAAAACAATTTTTAATCTTTCAATTTTAAATATCCATTCACACATAATAGGATGAAACTTTTTTGTAATTTGTAGAAAGTAATTGAGTAATGAGGAACTTGTGACTTCATAGTACTTATTTTGAAACCACTGTTGGTTTGAGGTCTGTGCTGGATGACTTTGTGTAGCATGAGAGCCACACCATCCCCACACAGCATCTTGAGATGCAGTCAAAAATTACTATATACTTTGATTTGCACTTCCCACTCTGATAGTGCCCAAATTAAATATAGACTGTGGCATATAAAGTGAATTTCAAGTCAAAGTATCCTCAAACACACACTAACATGCTGAGAATTCCTGAGTAACTCACATCCAAAATTTAATGAAGATTGACCATATCTTTTGATTGCTGCTCTGAGTGTGTATGTGTGCGGCGCGGCGATGCGTGTGTCTGTCTGTCTGTCTGACTGTCTTCCTGCCTGTCTGTATCTGTCTGTCTCTGTCTCTGTATCTCTGTCTCTCTGTCACTGACTCTCTTTCTCTCTGTCTCTGTCTGTCTCTTTCTCTCTCTCCCACTCTCCCTGGTGGAAGAAGAACTCATGGTCAACAGTATAGCCTGGGAGCTGTGATTGTTCTGTGTAACACTAACACCAATTTTAACAGCACCTTTAATGATATAGGCTATTAAGGAAAGCTCTACAGTAATACTTCATGGTGTAATTGCCATGACTTTCAAGTTTTTTACTTTTACTCACTTTAGATGAGTTCAGAATTCTGCAACATTCCTTGTGATTTAATATTCTGATCTTTTCTCCACATTCATTGATTTCTTCTAGAATGCTTAGATAGCTGAATGATGACAACAGAATACTAGCTGGTGTTCTCATTCCTCCTCTTTTATTCTGTACTCCATCTTACGTATTCATTTGATATGAGTTTAATATTACACAGTTCTTATGAGAAATATTCCCTGATTGTGATTATATAAAATATATAATCCATGATACTAATTTTAGAATTTTATATCGTCTATATTCTTCAGTGTGTGTGTGTGCATGTGTGTGTGTGTGTGTTTGTGTGTGTGTGTGTGTGTGTGTATGTGCATGAAGGCATGCACAAATGATTTTATGTTTGTTCTATGGCACACATGTCGAAGTCAAAGAATTGATTGTAGCAATCTGCGGTTTCTTCCACACGTGAGTCTGAGGAACTCAAACTGGTAACCTTGGCCAAACCCTTCTTTTCTGGATCTGCCATTTTACTAGCAATATATTCTAGACACTAAACATATCCTCTTCTTTGTTACCTCCATGTATTTAAAACTAGATTAAGTACCCTGGCTTTTCTGTTCTCATTCCTGTATCTTTTGATAAGGTATCATCCCACCTATGTTTTAATTTTTCTTAAACATTTATTTATTTAATAAACACTTGCCCATGAGCTTAATGTTCATGTCTTTTTTTCTAGTGACATTGCTTTTGTTTCTCTCATCTGAACATCCATGATTTCTACATATATGTTTCTTACTAACTTTTTATGTAACATTTTAAATATAATCTGTAAGTCCAATTTGCTGCCTATAAACTATAGGACAATCTATGGGAACATGGTTGACCTATCAAGGGCCACACACTTCCTGAAAACTGACACTTCCCTCAAGAAGTCATCCACTGTCAATAACAGTTAGGGCAAAGGAAAAAAAGATTAAGAACTCATGAGTACCCTCTGCCAAGGTTGGAATGGTGACTGCCTTGATCTTTAAGAACTTATACAAATAACTATATCAACTGCGAATTAATGACTGTGAGTTGATCAGGAACAGTGTACTATTCACAAGACATGGTTTGGCCATGGTCTTCTCTGAACTCTTGTTTTTAAATTCCCCCAGATCAATCTTCCAAGATATTCCTTGATATTTGTGGTGAGGGATATAATATAAATCTACTAGATATGACTGAGCCATATATTCCCAGTAATTTGGCAAATTATACATTCCTTCATTGAGCAAGGATGTATTTGTTTTAATCTAAGTTGAAATACAAATAGGCAACAAAACAAGTGAGATGGTAGATAGTGTCAAGATATTAATGTCTGAGATCAATGTTTGCATAGATATGTATACACACACACACACACACATATATATACATACACACACATACACACACATACACACACACACACACACACACACACACACACACACACACACACACACATATATATATATATATGACAGTGTGATAATCTGTTCACCCAGAAAAACAGATATACTTCAGGGGCCTATGAACTCACAGTAATGGGTCTTTGGCCAAATTTAAAGTACTAAACAAAATTTTTGTGCATGAAACAAGTCATGAATGTAATAATAAATGGTGGTACAAACAATGGTGTCCTTTTCCATATAGAGGCTTTTCAATTTTATGATGTCCCACTTATTAATTTTTGGCCTTAGCACCTGTGTTATCGGTGTTCTGTTTAGAAGTCTTCTCCTGTGCCAAACAGTTCTACTAACCCTACTTTCCCTTCTGTTTGATTCAGGGTATTTGGCCTCATTTGACAACTTTGATCTGTTTGGAGTGTGATTTGGTGTAGAGTGATCTTATCTGTATTCCTTTCCATTCAGCCATCCAATTTCAGAAGCACTGTTTTTTAAAGATGCTGTCTCTTTTACAGAGTATATTTTTGGATTCTTTGTCAAAAATATGTTATCCATAGTATGTGAACCTATGTGAGTCTTCAATTTGATTTCATTGATCAATGTGTCAATTTTTATGACAATGCCATGCTGTTTTTATTACTATAATTTTGCAGTAAAATTTGTAGTACAATTTGAGATTGTAAATGATGATACCTCCAGCAGTTCTTTGAATTTTTAGGATTTCTTTTTTATGGTGATATTTTATTTGTTCTGAAATGTGAATTTATTTGTATGTTAATAAATAAAGTTGCCTGGGGGTCAGACCTAATAGCAAGCCATAGCAGAAGCCAGGCATGGTGGTGCATGCCTTTAATCCCAGCACTTAGGAGGCAGAGCTAGGGAGTTCTCTGTGTGTTCAAGGACACAGCCAGCATGGAGACACACACCTTTAATCTCAATACCAACCACAGAAGACCTGGAGGTCTGTACAGACAGGCAGTGACAAGTAGGTCATATGTTTGGGTTTACAACCAATGAGAAGGCAGAACAGAAAGTTTATAAAAAGACAGACACACAGGCAGTAGCGCTCTTGTTGAGAGGAAGGACAGCAGTGGCAGTGAAGGGTAAGGTTTTTAGCTCTTATCTATTGCTCTGTCCTCTTGGGCTATTAACTCTGCATTTGGCTCACTCTGTGTTTCTTCTTTAATAAGACTGTTCATCTACACTATTTTTTAAAGCTATCCTGAATTATTTTGTGTTTCTATATGAAGCTGAAAATTGTCTTTCCATTTCTGTGAAGGTTTTTCTTTGAATTTTGATATAAATGTCACTGAATCTGATGATAACCTTTTGTAGGATGGTCCTTTTCACTATTCTAATCCTCCTGATCCATGCCATGAGAATGGGAGGATTTTTTCCATCCATCTATTGTCATCTTGAACTTCTTTCTTTAATGTCTTCAAGTTTTTATTATGAAAGTCTTTCATTTGCTTTGTTAAAATTATTATAAGGTATTTTCTTTTGAAGCTATTGATTAAGCTACTGTTTCTCTGAATTCTTTTACAGTCTATCACTTCTACATAGAAAGGCTATGGTTTTTAGTGATTTAAGTTTGTATACTACTTTTCTTAAAGTGTTTATGATCTGTACAAGCTTCCTAGTGAAGTATTTAAAGTTTATTTTTTTATGAAATCATATCTGCAAATAAAGATGCATTGATTTCTTTCTTTCTTATTTGTATCTTCTTGATCTTCAGTTTTCTTATTGGTCTAGCCAAGCCTTCAAGTACTAAATTGTATAGATATGCATAGGGTGGATATCTGCCGTGGATATTGTTCTATATAAATAAAACACTGATGGCCAGTGACCAGGCAGGAAGTAGGTGGGACAAGGAGAGAGGAGAATTCTGGGAAGCGGAAGGCTGAGAGGGAGACACTGCAGCCACCGCCAGGACAAGCAGCATGTGAAGACGCCAGTAAGCCACCAGCCACGTGGCAAGGTATAGATTTATAGAAATGGGTTAATTTAAGATAAAAGAACAGTTAGCAAGAAGCCTGCCACGGCCATACAGTTTATAAGTGATATAAGCGTCTGAGTGATTATTTTATAAGTGAATTGTGGGACTGCGGGGCTTGGGGAACCTGGAGAGAAGCCCTCCAGCAACAGATATCCTCATCTAGTTTCTGATTTTAGTGGAAATACTTTGAATTTTTCTCCATTTGGGTTGGTGTTGGCTGAGGGCTTGCTGTAAATAGCCTTTAGTATGTTTTATCCCTAGTCAGTTCATGACTTTTATCATGATGAAAGGTTGAATTTTATCAAAGGTGTTTTTTTCCCACTATTGTGTTCTTATATAGTTTTATTAACAAGGTAGGATTGACTTTGTGAAAAAGTTTTGGAAATGTTACTACCTTTTCAATTTCCTATAACAATTTGAGAAGTTCAGGTGTTATTTCTTTTTTCACATCTGGCAGAATGTTACAATACATCCAGTTGGCCCTTGGCATTTTGAGTTGTGAGGTTTGTAACATTGTTTATGTATCATTGTTTGGTATAAATATGTTTGAATTACTTCATCTCATTTTGACTTTGTGTAAGTTATGAATATAAAAGTTCATGTATTTCGTATTTTCTAGGACACTGGAATAGAAATTTCAAAGTATGTCCTCATGATTCTCAAAATGTCTTCTGTGTTCACTGTAATGGAAACATTACAGTACAATATTTATTTTGTAGCAACAGTGCAGGTCTTCAAAATAACTAAGAAATATTTACACTTAGGCCTTTGAAACTCAAGCTCCTCATTCCTCTACAGTTTCTGGCTGTGAGAAATCCTTACATAATGTTGACTAAATATCTGATTGTGATAATTGGCATATTAAAGAAGATTTCTTTTCTTTAAAATATGCAAGCATATTATATTTTCCAAAGAAATAATAGAAATATTACCATAATGCCCTTTTTGATAAATTTCAAATGTATTTTCCTGTGATATTTTTCTTGAAGCACTTGGAACATATTTAAAGCAGTCATCTGAAATTTAGCAAATATTTTATTGTTTCTATAATCTTTTTCTTGAAAAGCATGCTGATTGTCTTATAGCTATTGCTTCATTCATAACTGCTATTTTATCAGATTAGTCTACCTATACAAACAATTAAGAATTACCTTTCTCCGTTTCTTTTTGCTCATCTTTCATCTAATTAGTTTACAACCAAGGCTATGAATTCCTCACATAATATACCTATCATACTTTGTAACTAAGCTCTATCCTGCTTATCACAGACAACAGGATAAAGTCTATGGAAAAAAAAAAAAAAACAGGACCAAAATTCCTACAAACTGCTTCCAATCTCCTTTTAGCTTCATATTTTACCATATATTTGCTGAATTTATTTAGGTTTAATGCTATCTACCATATAAAATAATCACTTCTTAGTTGTTCTAGCTTCTGTGTTCTATATCTCCCTTTGCTTCAAATACCTTGTATTTGTCATTCTTTCCAGTACTCACATCTCATTTAATTATCCCCTCATCTTTCTTTCTAATTACCGACTATTGGTTACTGTGTGTCTAATAATGGGTACTTAACATATCTTTCTCAATCAAATCACATAAAAAATATTCTGAACCACTGATTTGAAATATTTGTTTGATTCATTATAATGTTAAAGGTAAATTGTATGGCCTCTGATTTTTATATCAAAAACTATATAACATATCCTGATCATAATTTTCCTTCCACAAATTCCTTCCTGATCCACCCACCTCTCTACCCACCCTACTCCTTATTTCTCCTTCTCCTTGGGAAAAAGAAAAACAACAAAATACCAGAATAACAAAGGGGAGAAAATAAAAATAAACATGTAAAAAAAACACCAAAATACATAAAAACACAAAATAGGAAACATAATATACATGTGAAAAATGAGTAGGACAAAAAAAAAATGTACAAATGTATTTCATGGCCTGTTTTTAATTAAACACACACAAACACAACTTTAAAGTATTTATAATTATAATGTTTCTATTAATATTAGGCACATAAATACATTTCATTGTACCAAAATTTTGCTTTTCTAGGCATCAAGTAAGCCAATACGCATTTATGGTTAAACATTTATGAGAACTTAAAATTGAAATTGCTTTATCCGAGGTACTTAGGTAAAAGGACTAAGGCTAGAAATGTGTAATATTAATCTAGTGTTAATACATAAAATTGTATGATATACTTTTAATGGGTCAAAATACGTGGTTGATTTTATAATCTTGAACTAGTTTTTGAGTGTATTTTTTACTTGTGTGTTATGTCTGTGATTTCTGAACAGCTCAATGTCGTTTCAATTTCCTTATAATTTTATTCCACATGACAAATATATGATTTCTCCAGATCTTAGCTCTGATCAATAACTAGAACTGAATGCCCCATTTAAAAATGTTTTAATCTTGGTTTTAAAATCATTTGTTATTTTCAGTTGTATCAATGAAAACTTGTAATTACCTTTGTAACTTTGAAAAACAACAATAAAACTCTAAACATGGAAAATGTAGAAAAGCATGTTCATTGCAAGACTGAACAAATAGATGTTATAAATATTTCAACCTCACACTCTCTTTTTAACGTTTTATAAAATCTTCATTGACAAACAATTCACATAGTATACTATTTGCCTATTTGCACATATAATGTATGGTGATTACATTACACCTTATTTTTTAAATGAACATAATATTTGCAATTGTAACCATTTTTTGTTCACAATTCAGTGGCATGAATTACATTCAAGATATTAATGACACTCATAATATTAATTACATTTATGTTATTAATTACTTTTGTTGTATTAATTGATTACATTCACAGTATTCATTCACTAACTCTATTTATGATATGATTTATTACATTCATGATACTATGTCCTGATACTACTATACATTTATGGGGCTTTTCCATCACACAAAACAGAAACTCTGTACTTAGGGAATCATTGCTCTATTCCTTTCTTCTTCATCTTGAGATAACGTCTAACCTTTCCATCTCTATGAATTTGTATACATTATATATTTCATGTAATACAATTCTATAGTATTTGTCCTTATTTTGAATGTAAAAAGTTTTATGTACAACTGCAGGAGAAATAATACACAGATAGCTCGAACATAAAAATAGTTTATAATTCAAAAGTCCAGGATTATTTGAAACTGGATAATATTTTCTCTGTAGAAAATAGTAAAAATGATTATATTTCCCAAAAAGCCCCTTTAAGGCAAATAATAGCTGAATTATACATATAAATATTGATTAGATTCTGGGATACAGAAGAAACCTATCTTCATCTATTCAGAAAACTATGTTTTACTTAAGTTGTGTAAGTGAGATTCGTATTCATCTTCCCCTTCTCTGTTTGATTTACAGCAGACATTTTTCTATAGGCTAATCCATAATCTAAAAAGATTTTAGCCTCCCTTCGTGAAAGTACAGCCAGTATATTCTTTCATCAACTTGATAAGTTACAAATTCTTATCCTAATTTTGAAATGTTTCACTAAAGCTTGCCCAGTGATTGGGCAATACCAAAATTTATTATAAGCCACAGCCATCCTAGGGTCCTCCCTGCTAGGTAGCCTCCCCAGATCTGTGGGTTGCAGTCTGATTGTTCTTTGCTTTGTATCTAGCATCCATTTATGAGTGAGTACATACCATGTTTGTCCTTCTGAGTCTGGGTTACCTCACTCAGAATGATTTTTTTTTTCTAGTTCCATCCATTTGCCTGCAGATTTCATGCTATCATTGTTTTTTACAGCTGAGTAGTATTCCATTGTGTATATATACTAAATTTTCTTTATCCATTCTTTGGTTGAGGACCTTCTAGGTTGTTTCCAGGTTCTGGCTATTAAGAATAATGCTGCTATGAAACAAAGACACCTCACACTTTCTTATGCTAAATATGTAATGAAGTCTATCATAAATATTTTTATAATCCCTACTCCCTAGATCTCTCTCTGTTTTCCACAAAAGTATCCAACTTTACTCTGTCTCTCTTATTCTCTTTCTCTCTATATGTTCAATTTTTCTTTCTTACTCTTTACTTCCATCCTTCTGCATCCCTTTACATCCTCCTCTCTGCACTCTCATACTCTCACCTCCTTCTTTCTTTTCTAGGTCATATCCATGTGTTGGGAAAGGGTTCTCTTTCCATTACCCATAGATTTGCATTCTTTTCTATGATGAATATATTCGATGTTGATTGTATCTGTTCTTTAATTTTTCCTTAAAAAATATATCTTTCTTTCTATTCTATCACTTTTGCAATACATGCTGTAAGCATTAAAAGACATCAGATAGGACACACTCAAGACTGTCTTAGAAAAATTGACTTACCTATTATATAGGAGAATGAGTATATAGACACCGAGATTCAGTGAAATTTATATTTCACAACCAAATTGTCCATAATTATATAAGAGTTTTCTATTTCCAGTTTCTTTGCTAAATACATTCTTTTCTTAAAACTTATTAATAAGCCCCCAGAAGAACAGAATTCATTTAAAAATCTATGTGAATTACAAAAGAAATAATGCTAATCATAATTATTTTATGAATTTTTCTTGAAACATATTAACAACTATCAGTATGTGACACTCACAAATGCCCTCAAATTGCCATTCATGTTTATGTTCATAATGACCTATAATGTTCACTCTGAGTAAAACTGAGGAATCAATCATATAAAAATTTTATTAAATAAAAAGTTCTGATTGTTTTTATTACATTGACACACTATTTAAATTAATAAAGTATATGCATCAGAACTTAGCAAGTTACATTCAGACTTTATAAAGTATTTACCTAATAATACATATAGACATATAATAATGTAACACTGTGTAACAGAAAATGTACCTTAAGTCAACTATAGGAATATAAACAAATTAATCAACCTACATCTTACTCTATAAATTTATTTCTTTTATATACTTTAATATATAAAAGTCAAAAGAAAATCAATCTATAGGAGATTGCAAAAATCCAGAAATGATATAAGAACATGAGTAAGAAAGTATTTTAGAAGAATAAAAATCAGGGCCAATGAGATGGCTCAGTAGATTAAGGAGCCTGTCACTATGACCAGAATTCAGTCCCTGAACTGATTATGAAAAAAGAGAACTAACTTCCCTAATTTGTTCTCTGACCTTCTCATACATACCATGACATGCTAGCATACCTGCTCCAAACACACACATAGACATAAAAATAAATAAATAAATAAATGTAATAAAAGCATAAAATCAAATACATAATAAAAATATTCAAAAAGAAACACCCATGCTTTACTAATTCCTAAACTAAGTAGTACCAAAGATCACATTTTTAAAAAGTAACAATTTAAACAACATAAAGAAGGGGATGGTAGGGTACTCATAAACACATCTATCTCAATATCCTTTCTGTTAAATTCTTCCCCATTTTTACAGAACTGAGACTTTTCACCCATAGCACTTTACTCCTTACGTATGCTGTATTTGACTTCAGTGTATCAGCTGAAAGCAGATGCATGAAAAGACTAATACTGCCGGAGGAAGCACTTACTTATTTGTCTCTAGAAGACTCTTACCTACCTTTTAACTAGCATGAGTTTCTGACCTGTTACTTCCCTGAGGTATCTCAATTACATATATTCCCTCTGTCCTGGAACAACCTTTCCTCCACTGAGAGTTCAAGGCACAGATAAAGATTGATAGGGATTTTTTTTTTTGGGGGGGGGGTTCGAGACAGGGTTTCTCTATGTAGCTTTGGCACCTTTCCTGGAACTCACTCTGTAGGCCAGGCTGGCCTTGAACTCATAGAGATCTGCCTGGTTCTGCCTCCCACGTGCTGGGATTAAAGGCATGTGCCACCACCACCACCTGGCTAGGGAAATATTTAAAGATATTGTATATGTGTGAAACCCAACAAAGCTCTGTTTTTGTTTTTGTTTTTTTCCACAAAATCACTTTAATAGGAAAAGAAATATTAAAAACAGCAATATGGCATCCTTTGTTATCGGCCTATGTTCATGGAGAAGGAGGTGAAACGCATACTAGATCTAAAATAAGTAACCTTAGGTGACTGACAGATCTATTCATGGAAGAAAAATGCCTGGTTAGAAGGCCCGTGAACGTTCCCACAAACTACCTTTGCCAAAAGTGGGGGTGTTAACCTAGATCAAGAATAATTAAATATTTTATCATTCATATTTTGTCTCAGTAGGAAGGAAAACATCATTACATGTAAAATTCCATTATTAAACTTTCACATGAGAGTTTTAAAACACGTTCTCAGGAATGTGCCTTTAGAATTTGTGGCAGGGGTAATTATGAGTACACTATATAACTTCTTGGCTCTGTGTCAATCTTTATATGTTAATAAATTAAATAAGTTGGCTTTTAATATAATTTAATTATTGGTTCAATTCACTTGCATTGTTTTTGCAGGTGCAATGTTCAAACTAAATCATTTCCTGTGCTCTAAGCTAGATATCTGTCCAAGACTCATATGTCAATCCAGAAAAAGTTTCACACAGTTTCATCTGCTTTTAGCATACAATCTATTTGTGTTATTATGGTTTATAGTTCCATTAATTTTTTGTCACGTATAAAAATTTTGAGATTATTCCTAATCATAATACATTTAGAATTCTTTTTATAACTACCCAAATCACATTATTCTTTTTGTATTTAGATTATATTGCCTAAATTTAGAGCATGTGGTTAGACTCTTAATGTGCCAAGAAACCTAAAAAAAAAAAAAACTTAGTCTCAGAAATCTAGTGCTGAACCATCTGCTCAAATTTTCTTTCTCCTAGCTCCCTGAATCAATTAATTTGAGCACGGTAAATAAAAAGGAAGTGTAGATGTAACCAACAGTCTTATTAAATAAGAAAAACAGAGCCAATACAGAGATGAAAGCCAAGAGGTCAGAGCAATAGCTAAGAGCTAAAAACCTTATCCTTTACTGTCGCTGTTGTCCTACCTCCCAAAAGAGACCCACTTCCTGTGTGTTTGTGCTTTTTATTGACTTTCTGTTCTGCCTTCTCATTGGTTGTAAACCCAACCACATGACCTCCTCATCACTGCCCATCTGTACAGGCCTCCTGGTCTTCCATGGTTGGTATTGAGATTAAAGGCATGTGTCTCCATGCTGGCTGTATCCTTGAACACACAAGAGATCTGCTTAGCTCTGCCTCCCAAAAGCTGGATTAAAGGTGTGCACTATCACTGCCCAGCTTCTGCTAAGGCTTGCTATTAGCTCTGACCCCCAGGCAACTTTATGTATTAACATACAAATCACATTTTAGTATAAATAAAATATCACCATAAGAAGAAAACTGAAACTTGTGGAAATATTTATGTATAGAAAATATAATTACAATTTGATTTTGAGTTTTTTAAAATAAGCTCTACAAAGTTTGCAGGAGTGGTGTACACCTGTAATCCCAGAACATTGGAGGCTTAAGCAAGATGATTGCAGACTAATGCTATTGGACTAGTCTGACCTATAGAGCAAGACACTATTAAGAAATAAAGAAAGAGAAAGGGTGAGTAGCAAAGAGTGTATAATATATTTTCAAGGACCAATTTATAGTATCTTTGGAGATGCTTAAAACTTAAAATAGGAATAGCAAATATAAAAGAATTCCCCTTTCTGCAGTAGCTTACTTGACACACACCACTGAGAACTCAAAAAGTCAATTATGTTCAATTGTCTATAAAATGTTGAATAACTCCAAGAGAGAAAACCTTATTTCAGGTCTTCCAAAGCAATATTTGACAAAGTTGGATATTATATTTTGATTTACAAATATATAATTCTGTAGCCTTTGGGCTTCTTCAAGATTTCTTTTCATTACTAAAAAATAGAGATGAGTATTTCACAGGAGCATGTAAACACTTCACTGCCCACAGAACTGGTTGACTATAGTACCTCCTTTTTAAGTTTGTCTACTATTGCAAATCTATGCTTATGATAAAATGAAATGTCATTCATATGAAATTCTCAGTGAAGAATTGCCATATATCAGGAACATAATTTAAACTTGAGATCTTCACTACTGGTGTGATGTACTTGCAATAGTTGCACATGTGTCTGTCACTGCAATGATGAGAGATATACCCATCAGAATACTAGAAGGGCTTTATTATATAGTTTCAAGCATCATTGCATGAGTAGAAACCATCATCAAACATTCATTTTCATCTAGAACATTTATGACTTCCTCTCCTTGCTCCTTTCCTATCCTTTCTTTATCCTCAAGCCCTGTGCATCTGAATGGCAGATCAAATTATGAGAAATTATTGCTTTCCCTTGATCGGATTCAAATCTCATTTTAAGTGTTTTAGTACTGATAACACTGACAATACCGTCTTTTGTGGATAACTCCCAGAATAAGACAACAAACACCTAATTTAAACTTGACATTTTATTAGCTGCTTAGATCTAGAGACATATAATTTTTTGTAAGTACTCCGGGAAAAAAAAAAATGAAACATAAGACAGTATTTCAAATATGATAAAGGATAAACTCATACATCTGAATAATATATAAAACATAGACTCATATGAATAATAGAAAGAAAAATAAATTATAATTTACAAGAATGTGATGTAACAGTAGTCACAAACTTCAACCAGGGGTTTCCTGAGTATTTCTTCACATGGTGGATTCATTATCAAGCGAGCTGATTTCTGATGAACAACTAGGTGTTCTCATAGCAACTTCTCATCCCCTTTCTTGCTTTAAGTTTGCATACATGCTGCAAAATTATATTAGCATACCCTTACCTTATATCCTGACTTGTATTCTAAGCTTATATACAACCACTATCACAGCATCTTAAAGTCTTATTCCTTGGCAAGAGATTTATTCACTAAAATGCTATTTATTCAATCTGTTTGTATATAATTGCTCTGTCTTTATCATTGTCAACAACTGTAACAACTGAAAAATGAATGTCCACAGCCAAGTTGTCAAGTAATATCTGTACAAACAATTGTATCATATTTGGGAAGCTGAGAATACCGGCAAATATAATATATATTACAATCTTTTAAAGCGCAGTAGTGGGAACTATAGAGAAGTTAGGAAAGAAAATGAAAATCCCTCTCTCTCAAACACACACACACACACACATACACACACACAGGCACACACACACACATACACACACGCAGGCACACACACACACAAACTTGTGTTAAAATAGAAACCCCATCCTTCATTATTTCACACCACCGAGTGCCTTCCATCTTTTAAAGCCATTATATGCTTCTAATTGGACTCTGGGGACTTGTCATTTTTTGTTCTCAAAAAAAAAAAGAGAGAGAGAGAGAGCTCTACTTTTATGCTGAAGAGTATTTTCTAAAATTTAGTGCAGTTTTTCTCTCTTTATCAATACATATTTGAGATTGTTTTAAGACTAGTTAAATAAAGTAGCATCCATCAATGTAATGCTAATATATTGTCCTTAGTAGAGATAACACAGATGATATCTTAATGTTTTCCAAGAATGTAAATCAAGGCTTTTTAGATTCTCTATAATCAATTTGAGGATAACTCACTGCAGGATTCAATGTGTGATGGTAGTAATTAGCACTTGGTAATTAATGCCAATGTTCCCATGAGTCCAGGAGGCTCTGTATTGCTTCACAATATTTAGGAAAGTTCTGTCATGTGAATTTATCACTCTGCTGCCATTAGCACAGTAATAGATCACTTCTTTTTCACATTTCTGGAAATATGCAATTGTAGATGGAACAGGTAAAGAATCAGTGTCCTGTTCTAAGCCTGGCTCTCAGATTAACTGTTTATTCCTAAATTAGACTATGTGTTCAGGTTCTGGTCACCAAATAAGGCATTTGAATAATCAACATTTCTCAGGTTGGACTCTTAAAAAGCTGCTCAGAAGCCCTTATGTCATTGAATATGCAACCAAGCACTACTACGTTATGTTGGCTTGCTGGGGGCATTTGATCTGGAATCTAATCCAAATGTGCTGCCGAGAGACCTTATACATATTAAATTAGGTAAAGTTTTATTGAAAGCATTTTTTTGTGTATATGTACCACATTTTATTTATCCATTCTTCAGTTGAAGGGCATCTAGGTTATTTTCAGGTTCTGGCTATTACAAATAATGCTACTATGAACATAGCTGAGCAAGTGCTCTTGTGGTATGATTGAGCATTCCTTGGGTATATGCCCGAGAGTGGTATAGCTGGATCTTGGGGGAGATTGATTCCCAATTTTCTAAGAAAGTGCCATATTGATTTCCAAAGTGACTGTACAAGTTTGCATTCCCACCAGCAGTGGAGGAGAGTTCTCCTTGCTCCACATCCTCTCCAGCATAAACTGTCTTCAGTGTTTTTGATCTTAGCCATTCTGACAAGTGTAAAGTGGTATCTCAGAGTCATTTTGATTTGCATTTCCCTGATGATTAGGGATGATGAACAATTTATAGTTGGATACTAAATGTAAAACAAAGGATTACTAGACTGCTACTCACTCCAGGGAGACTACCTAGTAAAGAGGACACTAAGAAAGACAGAGAAATGGATGAGATCTACATGAGCAAACTGGACGTGAGGGTGGGTAATGAAAGGCAAGGGGTCGAGGGAAAGAGAGCTTAAGGGAGCAGGAGATGCCAACTGGATCAAGAACAGAGAGGGAAAGCAAGGAAAAAGAGCCCATGATAAATGAAGACCCCATGGGAAGAGGAAGAAGCAAAGTGCTAGGGAGGTCCCCAGAAATCCACAAATATACCTCCACAATAGACTACTGGCAATGGTCGAGAGACAGCTCAAACTGACCTACGATTGTGATCAGATGGCCAAACACCCTAACTGTCATGGTAGAACTCTCATCCAATGACTGATGGAAGCTGATGCAGAGATCCATGGCCAGGCCCCAGGTGGAGCTCTGGGAGTCCAATCGGCGAGAACATGGAGGGATTATATGAGCAAGAGATGTTGAGACTATGATTGGAAAAAGCACAGGGACAAATAGCCAAACTAGTGGAAACACATGAACTATGAACCAATAGCTGAGGAGCCCCCAGCTGGATCAGCCCTTCTGGATAAATGAGACAGTTGATTAGCTTGAACTGTTTGTGAGGCCCCCAAGCAGTGGGCTCAGGACCCGTCCTTAGTGCATGAGCTGGCTGTTTGGAGCCTGGGGCCTATGCAGAGACACTTTGTTCATCCTGGGTGAAGGGAGGAGGGGTCTGGACCTTCCTGAACTGAATCTACCAGGCTGAGCTGAATCCCCAGTGGGGTCCTTGCCCTGGAGGAGATGGGAGTGGGGGGTGGGATGGGGGACGGCAGGGGGGCGAGAGGGGGAGGACAGGGGAATCTGTGGCTGATATGTAAAATTAAATTAAATTAATTAAAAAAAGAAAGCATTTTTTGTATGTGATAAAGGACTAGAGACAGATGTAAATGGGGATAATTACACTAGAGAGATAAGAAAAGCCCTCAAAGGCTAGTCAGAAAGATTGCTAATAGATAAATAAATGATTTAAGAAAGAGGGTAAAAGAATGGGTGGAAGAGGGAGAGGGAAAGCAGGAGAGGGAGAGGTCAAGGAGTGAGATGAGAGGTAGAGCTCCTGAGGGTCTTGAACTTGGGATTGTATTGCCTCTGCTTTTAAATTCTATGAGGGCAGGTGTGTGCCACCATGCATAGTTATTCTAATTATTAACAAGCCATTTCTCCTGATGGATCAGCAGACAGAAACCCTTCAGCTAGCCCTTATGCTGCTGGGGTTTGTAAAAGAGCTGAGTCTAGATTTGTCAAAGGGGAAGTCTTTCTTTGTACTAAGCTATTTTCCAGTGTGTGTGTGTGTGTGTGTGTGTGTGTGTGTGTGTGTGTGTGTGTGTATGGGGCTATTTCCTACTATCCCTATTTGATAGGCCTCATTTAGAATCCAGCACAACCACAACAAAAGAAAGAAAGAAAGAAAGAAAGAAAGAAAGAAAGAAAGAAAGAAAGAAAGAAAGAAAGAAAGAAAGAGAAGAAATAGAAAGGTGAAAAATGAGACCTTTTGGCAATGTCAGACAATAATCACTAAGTTTCAGAACCCCCAGGAAGGTGTTGCTGAATTCACTTCAGAGATAAATAGTAAATTTTTCAAACACAGGGTGGAGGTCTCAGTTTATTCTGACAATAGTCCTCTGTGGGTGCTCCTGTGTGAAAACCTCTGGCTATGTTTCTCTCCTACACCATGAGCCAATCCTTCTTTAGGTGAGGTAACATGCTTGGCTTTGGGGCAGTGAGGTATGTGTGTATATAGATCAGCTGTGACTCAGTACCATCAAGTGCAGAGAGCTGCACATTTTGAACAAAGGAAGAAAATCTGGGGCACCCTTCCCCCATAGTGCCAGGAGCTGAGGCTGAGAAACCCTGCAAAGCTAAGGAAAGCATTAAAGATTTACACAGCTGCTTGGTATCAAAATTGCTTATCTTGTACTTTTTAATAATAACTCCTTTGGTTTCCTGTAGTTCATCATTGTACTTAGTAGGAAAGTAATACAGTTTTCCTGAGCTGTTTCTTCCTTTTGCTGCAGTGTGCATTTACTGCCTTGTTCCACTCACACATGCACACACACGCGCGCGCGCGCACACACACACACCACTCACACACTTAAACACACCATAACCATAAACACACATTCAAACATATGCACACACAAACACATGTACAAACATATTTAGTCAAAACCAAAACCAGAGAGCAGCAAGCAATATGAGGAGTATCTGAGCCTCTCTCAAAAAACTGTGCACTGTTTATATCTGGGGCTTGACAGTTTATACATTACAAGTTTTATCTGCACCATGTATTTGGTTTATAGTATGAGTAAAACTTTTTAGAGATATATTTGTGGTGGTCTTTAAAAAAATCTTCTGGGACTTAATGAAATGGTGCAGTGGATAATTGCTGTACAGGGAATCATGGAATTTGCCTCACCTAGCTGCCTTGAGGTTATTCAGATTAGTGTCCATGGCTTCCTGGGGTACAAAGTGCATTCCAGTTCCTGAGAGACGGATGGACTCCTTCAGGCAGTGAAGCATTCAGGCAACTTTGTATTTCTCTGTATGTTTCCTTAGTAATCAAGAAAGCATGGAGCCCTGACAGGACAATTGATCTTAGACATTAATCTTGTGCACTTTGTATGACTTGCAAACTTCATTGTATCCTGGCAACTACAACTGTATTGATCCTGGCAATTGTCATTATATTCTGTTTCTGATAAAGGTATAAAAAGTCTGATTGCTCTCAACAAAATTGTCACAGCTTCAGTCTTGCTGTGGCCCCTCCAATCTGCATGGTTTAATGCCTCCTGGCCAGCTCTGGTAATCTTGACCTGGTAAGTAAGTGAGTCAGCTTACAGTGTTTTCTGGACAAGTATCAGGCCCTGCATTCAGATGCTTAAAACCTACTAAAGCTAAACATATAAATATGCCTTTAATGCCCCAACACTCTAACAGCAAGATGAGGGATCAGCTAGGTTGAAATAGGAAGTAAAAATTATAAGTGGGAAAAAATAGTGTCCTGTTCTCAGATAAGGCAAAAAGTGGAGACCAACACCCAACTATTGTCCTCTTACCTCCACAGAAGCCATTGCTTTGGTGACTACAGACAAATACTCAATACACATAATGAAACTCACAAACACAAGAATTTTCTTTCTCCAGGATAAGATACTTCACTAATAATAATTCACTTGATCTCCTTGAGTTTCTCATCCCACATAGCAGGAAAGAAATGCAGTTTTCCTTAGTTTCATTGAGGTGAAATTTTAATATTCCTTGGAAAGCAATGCTTCAAAGTACTTGCATCCTGGCCTTGATGTGCTTCAAAGAAGTTTTTCAGTAGTTATTGGACAAATATAGAAAATGGAGCTCATTTAAATATTGCATAAAGGTTTATAATTTGTTACTGTATATTGATTATATTAACCTTAAAATACATTGATAATGATGCTTTGCTTGACCACCATTTCACTGTGTTTTGCTCAGTTTATTTGAAAACCTGATTGGATAAATATTATTTAATGAATTTTCATATAAAACAAAGGTAGACCAGCTGTAGAGTTTTATTGCCTGGATTAGAATCTGAATTGTAACAATGAATCATATTTAGAAACTTTTGACTAGTGAATATAATAGTTAACCTGCCCATATTAAACTATATGTTACTAAGTTAAGCAAACCAAGGGACCTTATTCAGGACTGTGGCATTAGAGAAGTGACAGAGTCTGTGTTTTAAGGTAGAGAGGGGCTTTTTGTGAATTGGCCTTTTCTAAAGGCCAAGCAAACTTGAACTGCAGTGGGACAGACTGTTGTATCACAGGCACAGGTAGTCAGTAAGTCAAATTTTAACCTCCCAGCAAACATTGGGACAGGGAAAGTCTCCTGATCATTGCCTTTCAAAGGGACAATTTATATATGCTTGAGAAAGTTGGTTCTGTCTGGTAAATTTGGCAAGGAACATCTGGTATTTTTTTTTTTTTAGGTGTTAGATCTCAATGGGTCAGAGAGAGAGAAAGAATTCACATCATTTGTTGCTGTTGTTGTTTTTGTTTTGTTTTAAAATGTAATTGTTTACGGAAAACCAAATCAGGAAGAAACCTCCAAAGATTAGTCAAAGCCAGGACAACTGAAAGGCAGGTTTGCCTACAGCACACAGGACATTTTCATCCTAAGGAGCACACCACTATTTTTAGCTGATTCTGTCAAAAAAGTGTTTCATTCACAGTCTCACAAGTTGAGTTCCCAAGTCAGGACTGTGAACCAAAACCTCTTGTTTTGATTGTCAATGGTCTTAACCTCTATGCTAACTTAATTCTTCAGTCAGGATCTAATCCTCTTATACATTCCTGAGAGAACACAGTACTGTGACCCACACCTAGCATTATATTTATTTTATTTTGTTTATTTTGATGTTTATACTGTGACCTGCACTGCTTCTCTAGAAGTGCAAGCCAGAGAGTGCCAGTTGATAATTTCCATGGAATTCATGGACGTTATTTTAAGTAGAAATTTCCAAAGACCTTTGCACAATAGTTCCCATTCATTAAGTGAACTAATCTTGAAACAATAATTATCTTCCATGTTTAATCTAATGGCATGGAAATTTTAGCCAGTGACAAGTGGGCTTTCCAAAGGATAGTAAGATTAAATGGTGTACCTATGGAAACAATTAGAAAGGGGCCATGTGTTTGGGGAAGGGAGAGAGATCTCAAGGGAAGAGAGATCATTTAACAGAGGTGACATGAGAGGGAAGAAAATGAAACAAAGTGTAGTGTTCTAAAAAGTGAAGGGGATAAGAAAATCAAGAAGAGAAAAGGGTAGGACGGAGGGCTGACTAGCACTAAGGGTATTTGGGAAAATATCCATAAGGAAGCCTATTGTTTTATAAGCTTCTAGCCTTGTATTTGATGGTCCATATCTTTTCAAGGTTTTTAGTCAGGGGTATTTATTCCCCATGACCCTCCAAATTGTACAGGCTCTTACCACTGCTCTTAGTTGCCAATGTAATACAAAATTATTGAACACAGAACACACTTTGGTCACAAAGTTTAGAAAAAATCAAGCTGGTACTGACCTGGAAGTTTCTTTGCTGCTCAATATATTCATAGTAATGGAACGTGTTTTGCAGGCTACTTGGGGAGAAGAAGAATAAAATGTCTCAACATCAAAATCAAAAATTGAAATAAAAAACTGGTGAATCTGAAAGCTACAACAATGATCAGCATTGCCAGAAATATCAATGGGTGCAATATTGGGACAAGTATGACAGGGGTAACCAACCATGTTCTAATTGGATTTAGATTCTGCTCCACAGAATAGGGAATCATGGCTAGTACTACAAATTTTGCTATGAACCCAAGGCTGTGGAGCTCATATGTCCCTGGATGAGCTACTACTCTGGTTTTGTAAATGTTTACTACCAAATCGCATTCTATATACCTAATTCTATACCCAGACTAGAACAGATTTCAGTCATTATCAGAGATACTTGTGTGTTTTGTGTGTGTGCGTGTGTGTACACGTGCGAATGCACACTGGATAAAAATTAATTACAAAGCTTGTATCAGCACAAAGCGCCGACAACAAATTTCTATTTTGTGCTCATTCATTAATGGGACATCTCTATCACACACATATCAGGTTCAGATCTGATACTAATCCAGCTGAGATTTTAAAAGTGCAGGCAGGAGATAATGCCTAGAGGAGTGTCCTCCAGAGCAAACAAGACCACAAGGACATGGACATGCTGAGGGAGAAACTCAGATAAAGGGCTCAAGAGACTGTTTGCTCAAGCTCTGCTTTGCAGGGTTATCTTTAATCACTAGCCAAACAATATGTAAATATGAGTGGAAAATTAACAAAAAATGTTCAGTCCTTAAGTGAATCTATAGTCCTGGGTCTCTGTCTAACTTTACCCTCCCTCCCAGGTTCTGGGTTGCCCGTGGCTGTTCTAGAAGGTGCACATGAATTCTCTGCCCAAGGTTTAGGAAACAGAAGAAGGAGGCGGAGAAGAAGAGAGATTATGAATGTCAGAAGTTAAGGAAGCAAGGAAAACTGGAACCAAACAGTGCTTTGTGGACATGGTAGTACCACATAACCTTATGTATCTACCGCACCTTTAGTTGCTTCCTAAGATTTGCATAAGATAAAACCTGTCAATATTCCATTAAAAATGAAGGCAGTACAGAATCTTCTTATCTATATATCATTAGGGTGATATTGACAGTTCATGCTACTAGGGGAGGGGAACGTAGTGTTCTTTAGATGTGCGATTTCCAGTAAGTTGACCATGATCCGGAGGAAGGACCAAAACCCTTGAGTATATAGGTAACAGTAACTGTGCTTAGTGACTTATTAAAAAGAAAAAACGGGACAATTTTTGGATGGAGCTTGGAGAAGTAAAGGATAAAAAGTATGGGAATACGTTGTATGTGTGCATAAACTTTTCAAAGAATAATCTTTCTAATGTGATATTTATTTAAAGAGAATAGGTATTCAAAGAATGGAATGGATAAGCATAACTTTGTTCTGCATTGTTTTGTTTTGGTTTTTTGGTCAGGTCAATGGAATGAAAATTTCTCCTATAGTTTTTGATATTGTGGATGTAGAGAAACAGCAGAAACTTAAAAGGAGCTCTTTCCCAGGTGGGAACCAGAGAAGAACCCTGAAAAACAGGTACATCTATAATGAGAAGTGTAACCTTAATACAAAATGGACCCACTTTCTCCCCACACAATATACTGCATAGAGTTGAGAGCTCTTCTAGTCCCGTTGGAGGGACAATGGGCTTCAGTTAGCAGTCTCAGGGAGTTACAACTCCTTTTACATTTCTCAAGAGATGTAAGAGTTCCTGAGAGAATTCTAACTCTGTAGTTATAATCTGAGTGAACATTTCCACCTGTAATTTTGACCCTTTTCTCCTGATTACTCCAAAAATTCTATCAATAAAAACAGAAATCTACAATTCTTCCCCACTAGTTATTTTCATATTCACAAAGCTTTAGGACCACTGATGGGCCTGTAGCAATCAATGTTTTTTCTATTCTGTCAGCAGAATCAAGGTGTTATTTTGAAATTAATTTACATCATTTTTCTTTTGCACTATTCACTGAGATCCATCTTGTCACCCACATTTCAGACTGTGACATCTTGTCAAAGCCATTTTGCTTGAAGCCTTTTGAAACCAATTTCTCAAGTCAAGTGACTGGTCTATATACCCGGAATAAGAAATCTCTCCAGTCAGCTAAAATGTTGCTGTTGTCATTTTTAATGATGTTGTGTTGTAAGAGCAAAACACATCAAACTGACAGGCTCACAAATCCCTGTATAGACAAAAGACAAATTTACATGGATATAGCTTTAAATAATAACTGGGAGAGACTGCATATTTAGATGAAAGTCAATTAATAAACCAATGAAATACTTACAGGTGCTACGAATTATGGTTCTGCAACTATTTGTTGCAGTGCCTTCAAAATGACAAAATAGGAGGAAGTTTGCTGGTAGCATGTGAGAGAAGATCAGCAAATTGTCATCCTAGACATAATGCAGCGACAGCACTCTCTCTATCCCAATCAATCAGCAACAATATTTCAATTATTTCCATCACAGTCTCCCTCCATTGGTACACCTGGATGTAATCTTTAATGGGTAAGTTTCTCTGATTAGACTGGAGCTGTTTATCATCCAGAAAGCAGTTTAATGAATTCTCTAATTTTCTAATGTCTTCTTAAAGAGGTAAAACAGGCAAAAAAAAAAAGAAAAAGAAAAAGAAAAAGAAAAAAATCATTGAATCATTAGTAAAGAGAGAGTGGAAAATAAAAATGGAGGGTCATAGAGATAATTGTCATCAAATGAGCACCTCTGAGACTACTTGCTTTTCTCACTGTAGAGGAAAACACATTCTACTTTAAGTAGTTCATTTGACATTTTGTTCTTGAACAAAAATAAAATTCTGTCATGTACTTGGTCAGAAACTAGCATTTGTCCCATATAAGTAGTGATTTATTATTTTCACAGTTCTTAAAGGGTAGAATCAGTGAACAGGAAATCAAAGCATATGTTCAGGAAAAATTAGAAAACTCTTATTTTGGAGTGTTGACAGGAGAAACCAACACAATATACAGGTCAGTTTTCTATAGTAATAATACTCGATTACAAACATTTCTCCTTTTTGTAAAAATAGAGAGGTATGTTACCACCCACAGGACATTCAAGGCTGGGTACTACTGATTATTTTAATTTACATTCCAAACTTTAAAAGCAAGATTTTTTTTTTAAAATTTTGGATCTTTAAATGATCACAAACAATAGTTGCTCTATTTTTACAAAATATTCTCAAATTTGCCAGTTGGCCACTGAAGAGTAACTCTACTATAAAATCTTGGGATGAACATTGGTAGGTCCTGCTTGAGGACACTGTCCTGAGTGTAACTATATTCATCACTTATCAGATAAATTTCTGATTATTCTATTGGGAGGTAATGTCCATTGAAAGATTCTCAGGTAAGTCTATAACAGCTCATGTGCATTCTGACTTTGAGTTTACAAGGTAATTTGGAATGACAGAAATGGATTGACAGCTTTCAAATATTCTATTTGTACAGAAATGATTGTATCATGTCCCTCCATTAATTTACAAATATGCTAAAATGCTGTCAAGACATTCTTTTAATTTTTATAATAAATATATTTTCCTATGATAAACTATTATTTTGATATTAATTTAAACTTGCTTAATATTTTATTTATTTTCCTACAACCACGATTATAGTTGAAATTGAAGCTCTCTCTCTCTCTTTCTCTATCTCTCTATCTTTTGGTTGACTATTCCCCACTGTTTTGCATTGTATCTTTCTTCATCTTAATAGTTAAATGAATCATTAATATAGCTTTGATTAAAATTATCTTAGTTTAGAGGCCATTTACATCTTACATTTTCTCAGAATAAATCTTTCTACATGCTTTAGTTTGTAGATGTAACCAACTATCTTATTGAATAAGAAATACAGAACCAATGCAAAGAAGAAAGCCAAGAGGTCAGAGCTAAGAGCTAAAAACCTTACCTTCCTCTCGTGGTGGTCCTACCTCTCTGAAAGAGAGCTACTTCCTGTGTCTGTCTTTTTTTATATTATATATAGAGAGAGAGACTTTCTGTTCTGCCTTCTCATTGGTTGTAAACCCAACCACATGACCTCCTAGTCACTACCTGTCAGTACAGATCTCCAGGTCTTCTATGGTTGGTATTCAGATTAAAGGCATGTGTCTCCAATGCTGGCTGTTTCCTTGAAAACATAGAGATCTACCTAGCTCTGCCTACCAAGTGCTGGGATTAAAGGCATGCACCACTACCGCCCAGCTTTCCTATGGCTTGCTAACAGTTCTGATCCCTGGGCAACTTTATTTATTAACATACAAATAACATTTTAGTACAAATAAAATATATAAAAATATCACTATATTAGTTATAAAGGAAATGTAAAAATATCTGTGCTTGAAAATATTTTTTTAACTGGGAGACACAAGTGTTATTTATTGCTGTAAAACTGACCCGGGGTTGGAGAAAAATATTTCAAAAATACTATTGTGTGTTTCATATAGTTAAGACTTCCAAAAATAAAGCTGAGTATTGATTGTGCATGCCTTTAATCCCAGGACTCGGGAGGCAGAAGCAGGCAGATCTCTGTGAGGTTGAGGCCAGCCTGGGCTACACAGTGAGTTCCAGAGAAGAGAGAGAACTTCTGTCTTGAAACCCGGCCCCACCCAAAGATTTCCAAAAGCAAATTGATAAAATTTAGACACAGTTAAAAGTACAAGTCATAGAAGTGGTTTAAAAAAGAGAAATACTGAAAATTTCACAGACAGATAAATCTCCAGACAAATACATTAGCATCTAAGGAAATTAGTAATATACAAGTTGTTCAAGTGAGGCAATGATCTTTAATTTTTCCTTGAGAAAATTATAGAGTTCTATTATAATAGATTAGGAATATACAAGAAGATCACCTCAGAAGTGTTGTGTTACTCATCTCCACCTATGCTCTATTATCTAAAATGTTTTGCCATTTCCTTGTTTACACACATATATGTTAGTATACAATATTTTCTTATCCTCTACTTTGGCTCTTATGATAATTCTGGGATATTCATGCAGTTTCAATTGTCTCTATTATGTGCTGAATATGGATTCTTCTTTGTATATATCTAGGAAGTTTAGAGCTGTGTCATGCAGCAGTTATATTTCTAATTTCTAGGAAATCCCATACTGATTTTGATAGATGTTAGACTAAAATACTTTCCTATCCAGTGTATATAAGTTCTTCTTCTTCTTCTTCTTCTTCTTCTTCTTCTTCTTCTTCTTCTTCTTCTTCTTCTTCTTCTTCTTCTTCTTTTTTTTTTTTGTTTGTTTTTCGAGACAGGGTTTCTCTGTGTAGCTTTGCGCCTTTCCTGGAACTTGCTTTGGAGCTCGAACTCACAGGGATCCACCTGCCTCTACCTCCTGAGTGCTGGGATTAAAGGCATGTGCCACCACTGCCTGGCATAAGTTCTCTTTCCTTTGAGTTACCTCTAACATTTGGTTTCTACTATTCACTTGATGATGATAATTCTTTCTACCATTTGTGAGAATTCCAGTAGTTTTAATGTGCATTTGCATTATACAGATAATGGAAATTCTTTATATAAAAGCATTTCATGCATTTTAAATTATTAAAAAATTTTGATTATAATTAAATTACATTATTTCTCCTTTCTACCCCAAACACACTCATACATATGTATTCCTAAATATATAAGTACAACCTGCTCCATCTGTATAATGTTTTGTATACACACACACACATGCATGCATACACATATGAACATGCATATGTGTATATGTATGTATGTATATATGTATTATGGTTTTAGGGTTGACCATTTGTTATTGAGGACCTAATTGTTGTGCTCTTATTTCTCAAGCTCTCAGCATTCATTTTTGTCTATATTCCTTTGTTTAGGGTTAAGATCAACAATAGGGAAATAATGCCTGTTTCTGAAAACCTAGCTAACCACTCTTGAATAGTGAAGACATGGCTATTGGAGAAGAACGTACAATCACCACTCTACTAAACCAGCATAATTGCTAACTATGTTCTAAATATTTGTTTTATATTCACATTTCATGCATTTTTTTACTGTTCATGCTTATTCATTTGGACAACAACAAAAATGCCTATTCATTTTTTGCCCATTTATTATGTATTATTGTTCTTTTATATTAAATTTTTGAGAACACTGTATATTTTATACACTAATTCCCTGCAAAAGAATAGCATACAAGGGTTTCCATGCATGGTTTAGGCTGTATTGTCACTCTGTTGATAATTTCTCTCACTGTGAGAAGATTTTAAAATTTGATGCAATCCAAATTGCGAATTTCTGTCACTATTTCTTGGACAGTAAATTCCTCGTCATATACTTGGTCTTTATGTCTGTATCTTAGTGTTTCTATGAAGTTTTCCTTGAGTGCTTTCATGCCATAGGGATTTACATTAAGCCCTAGGGCCTACTTGAGTCCATTTTTGTGCAGAATGAGTGATGTGTGTCTAGTTATAGTCTGTTAAATGTGATGGTATATAATTAAACCAAACAACATAAACTACATGATCATCTCATTAGATGGAGAAAAGGTGTGTGATGGGAATCTACCACCCTTTATGATAAAATTATTGGACAAACTAGGGATATAAGAGACATAACATAAAATAATAGAAGTGATTTACAGCAAGCCCACAGCCAACATTAACCTAAATGTAGAGAAACTCAAAAAATTTCCACTGAAATTGGGTGAAAGACAATGGTGAGCAATCTTTCTCCATATCTGTCAAATATAGTACTTGAAGACTTAGCTATAATATAAGACCACTGAAGGAGACTAGGGGAATACAAATAGGAAAGGAAGAATTCAAATTATCTTTATTTGAAGATGATATGATTACATACATAAGTGGTCCGACAAATTCCATGAGAAACTCTTATAGCTGATAAATACATTCAGCACTATAACAGGATACATAAAAATCAGTAGCCCTCCTATATACAAATGACAAAGAACTGAGAATGAAATCTAGGAAACAATAACAATCACAATAGTTACCTAGGCCTGGTCAACTCAGAGTTCATGGAACAGGACCAACAACAAATGGCCTTATGAACCCATAAGTCATGAAATAGAACCAACAATGAATGTTCTCTTGCTCTTGTAGGGAGCATTGTTAGAACAGATGAGAAAAGTTCATTTAAACTATATATGTATATTTGTACATAGACTTACTTGTATTATAGATATTTTTAGAGAGTTAGTTTTATGATTCCTAATGACTTTTTCAGACAACTTTATTAAACCAGAATTACCCCTAATATTATTCTACATGTTTTTCCTTTTATCCATAGATAAGTATAGTACTGAATCCACATTAAAGAAACTCTTCTTTGCAAGAGACAGAGCCAATTACATAAAACCACAGCCAATCAAAGTGCAGAGTTTTGGAACCCAGTCCAAAAGGATACATCTCCAGTAAAACTTCAGGGATTATTATTAAAGAGAGGTCAGGAAGACTATAAGAGCCAAAGAAAGCTGGGTAATGGTGGTACATGCCTTTAATCCTAGCACTCAGGAGGCAGAGACAGGCAGATCTCTATGAGTTCAAGACCACCCTGGTCTACAGAGTGAGTTCCAGGAAAGGCACAAAGCTACACATAGAAACCTTATCTCAAAAAGCAAAAAAAAAAAAAAAAAAAAGCCAAATATGAGAGTTTGCTGTGCATTTATTTCACATAGGAATTTCAGAATCTCCATCCATAATGCTTCACTGACATGAATACCAAAATATGAACTGAACAAGGAAAACTTTAGATATGCTAATGTAGATGGATCAAAGCTCAGGAGAACTCAAGTCTACAGAAATAACTACAGGCAACTACAGAATGGTGAGGGTGGAAAAAAATAAAGAATGCACTATTTGGTCATCCAATGCCAACTTCTGAGCCTGAAAATCACATATACAGATAATATTATAAGGTTGAGCAAGTTATATTTATGTATTTATGAATTTATATACACATATACATATATCATTATGACAACAATTGATGAAAAAATCATGAGTTTGAAAGTGAGCAAGGAGAGGCATACGAGAAGTTTTGCAGAGAGAAAAGGGAAGGGGAAATTACATAATTATAGTATAATCTCAAAAAACTAAATATTTATGAAAATCATTGACTACTTGTGTGCTTTTTATTTGTTATATTTTCATTCTCACTTAGAGTTGGATCTTGAAGGGAATCAGTAGGATTATTGTTTTATATCCTCCTGATATTATAAAGTAGACACTATATATATTTATCTCTTAGAATTGTTTGTTTTATTATGCCTGTTATGTGGTTCCTTCTCAGTTTTCATTTAAATGTAGAACCTTTAAATTTTATACTGCTATCTTGTGAAATTCACTGGATACTTAAAGGTATGTTGTTCTAGCTCTGTAATTGTATATTTTCTATAATTTTTCTTGTTGCATGTATTCAGTGACATTACTTTGGTGGTTTGCCAGAAAGGAATCAATCAATTCTTCCTTCCTCTCTTCTTTCCTTCCTCCCTCTCTTCCTCCTTCCTTCCTTCCTTCCTTCTATCTTTTCTCAATTCTTTTCTTCCATCCCCCTTTGTGTTTATCAAATCATAAGAAATTTAAAAAAGAAAAAAGAAAGACTTCTTTTCCCTATGTCAATTAATGCAGAATTACACTAACAATAAGTCAAAACTGCATAACATATGTGACTATGCTGATTCAGGACTCTTTAAACCAATGACTGTGCTTCAGAAGGAAACAAGGGTGATACTCAATATTTTAATAATAACATGATATAGGAAGTCCTTTTGTCTGGTCACGTTTATTTATTGCTCTAAATTTCTCATCTCTCTGTATGATTGTATCTCTCCTCTCTGTATGATCACATTTTACTCAAGATATCGATTATATTTTCCTTCTTTGCTCTATATCTTAGTACCTTCTTGTTCTTTGAAAACGAAGATTTAGTCTTTCATGAAATTACAAGAGTCCTCTAATATTTTATTGCTAATATCATTTTTTATTTATTGTGGTAGAAATGATTAAATTAATCAACATTTTGTTAAAGTTCTGGAATTTTCTCTTCTGTTGGATCCAGTTTATTGTGGTTATTTGGATAAGAATGGCGCCATAGACTCATATGGTGGAATGCTCTAGTCACCAAAGAGTGCAAATGTTTGAGAGATATTAGTAGGTATGGCCTTGTTGGAGTACTTGTAGACTTGTTGAATGAAATGTGTCACTAGTGGTGGTCTTTGAGATTTCAAAATGGCAACAACTGTCCCAGTGTTTTCCTCTCTGTATAAGGATATGGATATTGCTCTGCAAATTAGAATGTACCTCTCAGCTACTTCTTCTTCATCCCTGTGTCAGCCTGTGTGCTGCCATGCTCCCTGCCATGATGATAACAAACTTAGCCTCTGAAACCATAAGAAAACCTCCAAATTAAATTTCTTTTTCTTTTGTAAGAGTTGCCTTTATCATGATGTCTTTTCACAGAAGTAGGACACTGATTAAGACAACCAGTAATGCTCTCCACTCTGTTTACTTTTTGACTTATTTATGTTTTTGCTTCCAAGAATTATTCTTCTAAAACAGGTCTTTTATGACAATTTAATAGTTAATTTTTAGCAATTTCTTCCTATGATTTGTACACACGTGCATATGCACCCTTATGTCATGCATCACCTCTCCTTTCTCACCTGTCTTGCTGCTTTTTTCCCTCTCTTCAGAGATTTCATTCTAGCCATGTGAATTCTTCCTATTATGGAAACTCTCATTCATTTGTTCACTTTATTGTCTTATTTGGCTTGTTCAAATACCATTCTCTTAATTTTTGAAATTTTAAGTCATTCTGCAGAATTTAGAATCCCCCACATTTAAGTCACTTTGGTGAGATTGAGAGCTGTCATTACAGAGAATGAGTTTCTGATGGATTTCTAAAGTTATAACTTAAAATTTGTTTTGTATAGACATTAAGATTAGTAATGCTGTTGTGATGAATATCTCTTTAAATTTTATGTTAAAGGCTTTTCTTCAACACACACACACACATATATAGCAATTTTGGATTATTATGAAACATAATACATAAAAGTATATGCAATTATATATATATATATATATATATGTATATATATATATATTAATTAGATTTGGTATTAGATTTTTCCCTGTTATTGTGTTGGTTATTTATATTTTTTTCACACAGTGAATACTAGGCTGGTGCTTATGGAAATAATAAAACTGATTTTCTTTGGTAGATCAAACAGAAGTAGTTTTTAAAGACTATACAGGGTTTACTTCCATGATTACTCTTAATGTCTTATCAACAATATATGGTTTATCCATACATGAGAGTATCCTGTGTTGTAGTCTTACTTAGGTGATGCTGTTGAGGGATAAAATAAATCAACAGTCTTATCCAACTGTGATTACCGTGAATTACTATAATGACCAGCCTGACAAGAAAAGTCTAATGGTTAAAGCATTATCATACATATTATGGGAATAACTGGCATCTTTCTGGTTGACTTTTTAGCCTTTCTTCACAGGAGAGACTCATCTTTTAGATTGTAAACCTTGCCAACAACCACTGTCTGAGATATAATTTTCTTCGGTGGCATAGTCACTGATCAGTTTAAAATGCACCTGTAAGTAACCTCCCATTCGTGTTCATGACACAACTCTACTCATACCTATTTGATCAGATACATAAAATAAATGCTTTGGGAAGGGGACTCATTTTGAAAAAAAAAATGTTTCAGTAAGAGAAGGAAGGAAGATGACACAGGTAAAGAGGTGAGATGGACTAAAATCCACGACACACATGCTAAGCTATCTATAAACTTTATTAAAAGTAGTCTTTGTGGGCTGGTCATAGAGGCCACAGTAGATGTTCACTATTTCTGTTGATCAGCCCCCTTTCCTGTGCTTTTATTGGAGTGTATACTCTTTGAGACCAGAAAGATTGGTGGATATCACTTCTTTCTTTGTTTTGTACTTGTGATCAAGTGCAAATAATTTTGACCTGAAGATGAAGTAGCTTTGTTTCCCTTCTCTATATTTCAATTTAGCATGGAATCAAAGTTCCTTCTTCCAGAATTTACTCTAGACAGAGAATAGAGTATACTCAGGGCTTATCTGATGTTAGGTTTTATGTGAATCAGGGTACTGGGAATTTCTGAGACAAGAAAGCTTAAAAGAAAGAAGGAAATAAACTAAACCTGGATTAGAAGGAATAATTCCCATACTTTCATTCTTTGATGTCTTTGGATTTCCAAGGCCTTGTCTGGGCATAAATCATCTGAGTCTCATTTATCTGGCTCTCTTTAAGAACTATTGACCAAATCAATGTCTAAAGAGAAAGAGCTCCATGGCCTGCTATGTCACAGGCCTAGAGCAAACTACATGCAGTTTTCAATGAGGTTTCCTTAGAAGTGTTCCACTAGCACATGGTTAGAGAATAGCAGGAATACCACAGAAGTGTTTTCTGGAAGTTTCTTCAGTGGCGGGGGAGGGTGAAAATTTAGTCTTCTACTTCATAAAGCAGTAAGTTTTTATTATGGAAGCACATAAATCTTCTTAGTTCCTGAATCACAGTTAGCTCTCACATCAGACTGTGTTTCTGTGCTTCATGTATGCTCCTGTCAATTTACTCCATCTTAGCCACTACCTTTAAGACTTTGCCTTTTAAATGATGAAAACAATGTTTTTTTTTACCTTGTGTAAACATAATGTAATTTCTTGTGTGTATATGTGTTGTGTTTCTGCATGTATGTCAATGTATCACTGTGTGTGCATATACGTGTGTGTCTAAATGCTTGTGTGTGTGTGTGTGTGTGTGTGAAACAACTAGTTTTAAATTTTTCTTTCAGTAATTCCATAGAATCTATTTATTTTGCTCTGTTGAAATCATCTTGCTTATTTAGAATTGTACTCACATGTTTAAAAATAAATCAATTTGCTTTTAACTGGATCACAATAAGTTTGTATGTTTGTGAAGTAAAAATATAGTTTTCCATCATACATGTATTGGGTTGTGGTTAAATAAGATCCGTTATCACTGCTTTTTACCTAAAATGAAGTATATTAGTTTCTTATTATAAATAAGAATTCTCTTTTCTAAGTATTTTAAACTATTAAACCTGATGTAGCCTTAGAATACTAAAACTTTCCACCCAAACTGAGGGGTAGTTTTAAGCTGATATCTTCTGTGGAAGGAACAGCCAGCTTTCTTCAAGTGTCTTTCTTGCAGAAGGTCCACCATGCTGTAATGGATGGTCTCAGAACAAGGAGTTTATAAACAGTGCAAATTAAAGTGATAGGTTATGAAATTGAGAGAGAGATGGAGAAAGAGAATGTAGAGAGAGAGAGGGTGAATTGGAGAGAGAAAACAGAATTGGGAGATAGGGACTTTGGTTTGCATCTGGGTGAGTTAAGGATATATATATTTATATATATATATATTATATATATATTATTATATACACACACATATTATATATATATCAGAAGACTAAAAAATGGCAAATAGATATGTGAAAAAAAATGTGGACCACATAGATGTTTTTGCGATTTATGGCACTTGCTGCCAAGCCTGATGCTATGAGTTTAATTCCTGGGATTCACATGGTGGAAGGAGAGAAAACAGTTCCAAGAGTTGTACTTAAACTTCCACAGAGATGAGCATACACACACACACACACACACACACACACACACACACACACACACAAACACACACACACACACACACACACACTGCCAAAAAGAAAGTATTAACCGTCAAACAAATGCAAGTTAAATCCACAGTGTGCTTCTTACTTCCCAAATTAGAATAGAAATATTAAAAATATGCTGGTCAATATGCAGAAAAACATAAATTTTTATGCATCATTGGTTGAAGTATAGAAGTTCCTAAAACAACTAAAATTTGAATTTTCATGTGATCTAGAAACTCCAGTGCTGTGCACATTACCAAAGTGAAAGATATCTATGGTCTATTTTTGAACATACAGCATAGCCAAAGGGTGTATAGCTAACGTAAATAGGCATCACCAAATAAACAGGTAATTGAATTGTACCAAGACTTAATAAAATACTCTCAGCCATAAAAATTATATCTGGTAATTGCCACAACATACATGGAGGCTGTAGATAAAATATGTCAGGTATTGCCACACACTTATTATCTCATGCATGTGTAACTTGTCACTGCTTTTGTATCTGAAAAGTTTAGAATAAAATGTTGATCGTTCACATTATTCAAATTGAAAGCTTTTTCCTAATGTGCTAATATTAAATGTGACATAAGAATACTTGGGCTTTATCTATTCTTCTGTCTCTCTGTCGTTTGCTTTTTCTCTAGAATACATTTATTTATTTATTTATTTACTTACTTACTTACTTATTTATTTATTTATCTATTTATTTATTTATTCCTTCATTTATTTACTGTATGGGGGTGGGTACAGATACCTCAGTGTACATACAAAGGTATGAAAACAACTTGAGAGAATGGACTCTTTCCTTTCACCATGGGAGTTCCAGGGATTAAACTCCCGTCATCTGGCTTGGCAACAAGCACCTTTTATATATCAAGCCATTTAGCTGGTCTCATATTGGAAACTTTTTAAATAATTTTTGTCTGTAACATTCAATGAGACTTTGCTGTCTTGTGAATATGACAATGTGCAAAACAACTTGCATTTTGTGGTTACCTGTGATTAAATAAATGTAAACTGTTCAAAGATTGCTGTCTTTTGAATAATGACCAATGCTGCAAAACAAAGCTTGCATTTTGTGGTTACCTGTGATTTTCTTTTCTTTTACTTTTCTTTTATTTTTAACCATAGATTTTGTTATCATACAAAAAATAAAATCTGAATCAACAGCCAGTAGATTTTTTTCTCTGCCCTCATACAACCATCCCATAACTCTGCACACTACCAGTTCAATTCTCTCCATCATCTAGCATACACTCCATTTCCTAATCCTCAATCTGACAGAACAGGGGGTTCTCTCATACTAGCATCAACACATACCAAATATTTCAAAATGTTCATTGAGAACAAGGTATCCTAAAATGCAACAACACATCACATCAAATTGAAATTAATTAAGATAAAATACCAGCCAAAGAAAACAATAAAACAAGATCTCGAGATTTCTGACAAAAATCAAAAAAAAAGAGAACCCAGCTCGTTTACACATTCAGAAGGTAACTACATTAAAAGATGACCTACACAAAATGCAAGAGGGGGTACTACGTCATTATACACATCCAGAGGAATGGGTCTGCAGAACTCAGGTGTAGTAGCTACACTGATGATATGCTGCCTCATAGTACTCTGATGAGTTCATCATGATGAGTTGGTGCTCAGCATTGGTTACTCATGTAGTAGTTTGCTTACCTAGTAGATTTTGCTGCCTATCCTAGCAAGTATCTCTGTAGAGTATCAGTTATGTATGTTCCCTCTTGACTCCACGTCCATGTCCTTAGAAAAGCCTTCATTCTTCTCTGTGTAATCGTAGATACCTCATTTCAATCCCTCTTACTGTAAAAACTTATTCTAATTTCCAACACAACATTTTGCATCATAAAATAAAATCTGAATACAGATAAAACTGCTCATTTACTCTGGAATTTCCTCTGAACAGACTTTCTCTGCAACAAGAACACTATAGCAAAGAATCTCATTAGACAAAAAAACAAGGTTTCCTAAAGGCAACAACACATCCAAAATAAATGTAATACGATTATAGGAAAACAATCAAAGTTGAATTTTGAAAAGTACAGCCACAGTAAAAAATAAAGTCCTAGGGGCATCAAACATCAGAGAGCCCAACTCGTATTACACAATCAGAGGTTATAAAAGTACATAAACTGAGAAATATAGTGTATATACATCCAGAGGAATGGTGCAGACTCATGTAGTAGGCGCTGTGATTGACTGCCTAGTCTCTGTGAGTTCATATGGTTTTGCTCATGTTCGTCTTAGAAAATCTCTTTGTTCTGCTAATGTCCTCTATCCCCTCTGTCTCCCCCACTTTTGATTCCTCTTCTGAAGGGTTCCCTGAGGTCTGAGGAATGGGATTTGATGAAGACATCCCATGCAGAGCATTATTTTAAAAGCGCTCTCTCTCTCGCTCTTCTCTCTCTCTCTCTCTCTCTCTCTCTCTCTCTCTCTCTCTCCCTCTCTCTCCCTCCCTCCCTCTCCCTCCCTCCCTCCCTCTCTCTCCCCCCTCTCTCTCCCTCCCTCTCTCTCCTCTCTCCTCTCCCCCCTCCCCTCTCTCTCTCTCTCTCCTCCCTCTCTCTCTTTCTCTCTCTCCTCCCTCTCTCTCTCTCTCCCTCCTCTCTCTCTCCCTCCCCCTCCTCCTCCCTCCCTCCCTCCCTCCCTCTCTCCCTTTATCTCTCTAGCATAATGACTGGCTGTGGGTCTCTGTATTTGTTCCATCCTACTCAGGACAAATCCTCTCTGATGATGACTGAATGAGGAATGAATCTATGAATATAGCAAAATATCATTAGGTCATTAGGAGTCATCTTATTATTACTTTTATCTTTTTAGATTAGTAATATTTGGTTTTATACTAGGTCTCTGGGATATCTAGTCTTTGGTTCTTGATCATCCAGGCAGTTTCCAGTATGGTTTCAATCTCATGGAGTAGACTTTAAATCAAATGAGACATCAGGTATTTACTCCAACAAGGTTTATGCCACCATTGTCCTTGCAAATTTTACAGGGAAGAAAGGTTATAAATCAAAGGTTTTGTTTGAGTTGGTGTTTACTACTGTTCTGTGTCACAGATGCTAGAACATGGTGGGGAAGTTTCTGTGTAGGCACCAGTTCAACAACTCCTTATTCAATGAGTTGTGTGGGTGTTCTCTTCAGTGACAGAATCTTTCTGTCAGCTTGTGGAGAGTTACATATTATTTTGTCAATAGTTTGGATTATTTAGTGATTTCCTTGGGACACTTTCAGCCAAAAACTTTATTGGACAAAATGTATTCCTGACACTGGAAGCTTAATTTGTTTATGGCAAGAGATGGCTAGTAGGGGTTCTGCCTCCCTCAATTTAGAGGCTTCATTTGGATCACCTTAATATATTATAGGTAGTTCCCAAAGCACTGGGTTTCCATACGGCCTCTCAAATGTCCTTCAATTATTCCTGTCTCCCTCTCATTCCCTCTCTCAATCATATTACCTTCCCCCTTCCTCTCTGATCCTCCAAATCTTGTCCCTCCTCCCCAACTCTAATCTACACCCCCCCAAAATCTATTCTATTTCCCTCTTCCAAAGATTTCCATATATCTTCTTCCCTTTGTCCCCTCCTAACCTCTCTGGGTCTATGAATTTTAGCTTGGTTACCATTTATTTAATGGCTAATATCCAGATATACGTGAATACATACCATATTTATCTATCTAGGTCTTGGTTAATTCACTCAGAATGAATTTTTCTACTTCTATTAATATCCCTACAAATTTCATGATTTTCAATTCAAGCAAGGTGTGGGGCACTTGCTGGTGGTTCAGCCCCTTTTCTCTCTACACATTTTATATGCAATTAGCTTGAATACATCAAAAGGCAGTTTAATTTTTGCTGCAATCATCAAATATTTAGAAGCCTCATTATTCAAAGTAACTTACACTTTCACTACTTTCTCTTTTCTTTGGGCTCCAGGTTTTGTTTTGCTATTTTCTTTTGTGAATGGAAGAGTTTCAGCTATTGTATAAATAACCAAAACATTTGACATGATGTCAATTTTAATATGAAAGAAAGCTTTGGTTGATTTTACCATGATTTAGTAACGCAAAAGCAAAGTTAAAAAATTATTTTTTTCCAAAATCCAAGTATTTTTCTTCTAAATATTAGATATTTGAATGAGCACAAAATATCTGAATTTTACCTTTTGTAATTTTTATACACAAGCCTTTGTGCCTTTGATAATCACTGGATATAGATTGAGAGTCTATGTGTGATGTTAGATATTTTATTCTAGACTTAAAACTTTGTTTCTTGGTCTTGTGAATTCTTCCATTATTCATTCCTACATCATCCATGCACTAGTTCAATTAGTTCACAAAAGGTATTTTCTCATCACGGTTTGTTGTTTAACTTTTGACACATTTCATCAATGACAGAAATTGCTGGAATTTAACTGCTTTTAAAAACAAAACAAAATTGTCATCCCGTTGGGTAAGTTTTCCTTTATTGGACCAGTTGATTTACACCTTCTTGAGATAAAATCTATAATTTAATTTTATGAACCACAGGGTAAATTTGTTCCCTAAGTTTCAATTTTATTTTTTTTAGAAAAATATGTGGTCTATGCCAAATAAGTGACTTTAAATACTCCAAACATATGAATCTTAGAACTCTATAATTTGAAAATTGAGATTGAGCTCAGACAAATGTTTTCTTTTCTTTCCTTGTCACATATAATCATATAATGACATAGCTGTTGGCCCTGGGGTTCTTTGGCTGTCCTCTATTTTCTTCTATCCCTCCTCATCCAGCCAGAAAGAACACCTCCTATATATCATGCCAGGATCATAGGATGAAAAACACAAACACAAGTGTCATTTGGTTTGTGTTCTATAAACAACTGTAATCAAACACAAAAGTAAAATCAAAAGGAGAGTGAATAGGTTACAATCATATAAAATATACCCATCAGCCTACAAGTGAACTCACATTCCTCTTCTTAACATGCCAATATGTCTGAGAAAGCAGGAAAATTCTATGATTCCTTTATAAAAGTCCTTCAGTTTGCTCACTCCCCTAAGGAGCTCAGTGTAAGCTCTCAGATCAGGCTATTAAGATTACCTTAACTGTAGTCCAGGACAAAAATATTTGCAGGAATTACCAAGATTCCATGTAGCAAGCTATCAATGAGAATTTGGAACTTTGTGCTGTATTTAGCAACCATGTTTATACAATTTATTTGTGAGATTTTCTTAGTCATCTGTTGTGGGATAATGCTCTTGTACACTGGTTTAATAAAACTCTGATCAGCCAGTAGCCAGGCAGGAAGTATAGGTAGGGCAAGCAGATTAGGTGAATTCTGGGAAGAGGAAGGGTGGAGTTAGGAATCACCAGCCAGATACAGATGAACAAGATGACAAGGCAGAAATGAGAAAAGGTACCAAGACACATAGATAAGAATTATGCTTATTATGCATCTGCTTCCATCAGTTATTGGATGAAGGCTCTATGGTGACAGAGTATTCACCAGTCTGATTACTGGGGTAGGCCAGTTTCAGCACACTCTCCACTATTGCTAGTAGTCTAATCTGGGTCGTCCTTGTGAATTCCTGGGAATTTCCCTAGCACAGGTTTCTCTCTTAATTCATAATGGCTCCCTCTATCAAGATAGCTCTTTCTAAGAAAGCACCATATTGATTTTCAAAGTGGTTGTACAAGCTTGCATTCCCACCAGCAGTGGAGGAGAGTTCCCCTAGTTCCACATACTCTCCAGCATAAAGCATCTTCAGTGTTTTTGATCTTAGCCATTCTGATAGGTGTAAGGTGGTATCTCAGAGTTGTTTTGATTTGCATTTCCCTGATGATTAGGGATGTTGGGCAATTCCTTAAATGTCTTTCAGCCATTTGAGTTTCCTCTGTTGATAATTCTCTGTTTAGTTCTAAAGCCCATTCCTGAATTGGACTGTTGGTCGTTTTGATGTCTAATTTCTTGAGTTCCTTATATATTCTGGATAGCAGTCCTCTGTCACATGTGGGGTTGAAGATCTTTTCTCATTATGTAGGCTGTCACTTTGCCTTGTTGACTGAATCCTATGCTCTACAAAAGCTTCTCAGTTTCAAGAGGTCCCATTGATTGATTGTTTCTCTCAGTGTCTGTGCTACTGGTGTTATATTTAGGAAGTAACCTCCTATGCCAATGCGCTCAAGGCTCCCTCCTACTTTCTCTTCTAGCAGGTTCAGAGTAACTGGATTTATGTTGAGGTCCTTGATCCACTCGGACTTAAGTTTTGTGCACGGTGAAAGATAGGGATCTATTTGCAGCCTTCTACATGTTGATATCCAATTATGCCAGAACCATTTGTTGAAGATGCTTTCTTTTTTCCATTGTACCCTTTTGGCTTCTTTGTCAAAAGTTATATGTTCATAGGTGTGTGGGTTGATGTCAGAATCAATCTCCCCCAAGATCCAGCTATAGCACTCCTGGGCATATACCCAAGAAATGCTCAATCATACCACAAGAGCACTTGCTCAGCTATGTTCATATCAGCATTGTTTGTAATAGACAAAACGTGGAAACAACCTAGATGCCCTTCAACTGAAGAATGGATAAATAAATTGTGGCACATATACACAATGGAATACTACTCAGCAGAGAAAAACAATGACATCATGTGGTTTGCAGGCAAATGGATGGATCTAGAAAAAAATCATCCTGAATGAGGTAACCCACACTCAGAAAGACAAATATGGTATGTACTCACTCATAGGAGGATTCTAGATGTGGAACAAGGATGACTGGACTGCTACTCACATCACCAGTGAGGCAACCTGGAAAACAGGACCCCAAGAAAGATGAGATCTACATGAACAGCCTGGACATGAGTGGGAGCAATGAAGGGCAAGGATCGAGGGAAAGAGAGCAGGAGATCCTAGCTGGATCAAGAAAAGAGAGGGAGAACAAGGAATAGGAGAACATGGTAAATGAAGACCACATGAGAAAAGGAAGAAACAAAGAGCTAAAGAGGCCCACAGAAATCCACAAAGATACCCCCACAAAAGACTGCTGGCAATGGTCGAGAGACAGCCGGGACTGACCTACTTTGGTGATGGGATGGCCAAACAGCCTAATAGTTGTGCCAGAAACCCCATCCAAAGACTGAGGAATCTGGATGCAGACATCCATGGCTAGGCCCTGGGTGGAGTGCTGGGAGTCTAATTAGTGAGAAAGAGGAGGGCTTATATGAGCGAGAATTGTTGAAACCAAGGTTGAATAAAGCACAGGGACAAATAACCAAATGAATGGAAACACATGAACTATGAACCAAAGGCTGAGGGACCCCCAACTGGATCAGGCCCTCTGAATAGGTGAGACAGTTGATTGGCTTGATCTGTTTGGGAGGCATGTAGGCAGTGGTACCAGGTTCATTGCATGAGTTAGCTGTTTGAAACCTGGGACTTATGCAGGGACGCTTGGCTCCATCTGGGAGGAGGGACTCTAGACCTGCCTGGACTGAGTCTATCAGGTCGATGCCAGTCCTCGGGGAGACCTTGATCTGGAGGAGGTGGGAATGGGGGGTGGGCTGGGGGAAAGGGATGGGGGCAGGAAGGGAGAGAACAAGGGAATCTGTAGCTATTATGTAGAACTGAATAGTATTGTAAAATAAAAATAAAATAAAATAAAAAAGATATCTCTTTTATAACTCTCCCCCCCCCCCCTCCCCACACCATCATGTTGCCTCATGGTCTCATCCCCATCCCCTCCTTCTATTGCCCCCCCCTAGCATTGTACCCAGTTTACTTATGGAGAGCTCATCTGTTTCCCCTTTCCAAGGTAATTCATGTGTCCCTCTTAGGGTCATCGTTGTTTCCTAGCTTCTCTGGAGTCTGAGGGTTGTGGTCTGATAATCCTTTGCTTTATATTTATATCCATTTAGGAGTGAGTAAATACCATGCTTGTCTTACTTAGTCTGGATTACCTCACTCAGGATGATATTTTCTAGTTCCATTCATTTGCCTGCAAATTTCATGATGCCATTTGTTTTTCAGCTGAGTAGTACTCTATTGCATATATGTACCACACTTTACTTTATCCATTCTTTGGTTGAGGGACATCTAGGTTGTTTCCAGGTTCTGGCTTTTATTAATAATGCTACTATGAACATAGTTGAGTAAGTGTCCTTGACTACACTATTCTCAACCACATTCTTTCTTTCATTTCCTGTACTATCTTCCTGTGTGTCTAACTGATAGTTACTGATGCAGATGAAATTTGCCCTCAGTGTAGGAATCTTCACCTTCATCTACTTTACACAAAGGTCAATTACATGTTTTTCCATGTCCCAGTCCTCTTTGTAGTCTATTTATCTTATGGAACCAAGATTTTTTGTCACCTTTTAATTGACAATGAGTCTTAACACATTTCTCTAGTACCCTACTTAATCTCATCAAATACTCCTGTCCAGTTCCTTTCCTCACAAAAATATGAAGAAAAATTAACCACCAACTATAAACTGAATGTGATGACCTAGTTTCTTTTAACATTTCTCACTAAACTATAACTTGATAAAGGAGTTGCTGCTCACCCAGTCCAAAATGACTGAATTCTCCATATATATATATATATATATATATATATATATATATATATATATATATATCAACACATCAGAGAGTTCACATCCTTGGTACAAAAAAGCTGAAAAGACAACTCAACTCTGATGGTAGTGCTATGTCAACAAAGATGGAACACAGATTTCCTAACAGTCAACCCAAATGGGTTCTAGAAAGTGCTTTGAAAACAGTATAGCCATTCTGACAAGCCCAGACAAGAACAGAAGAACCTTAAAACCATCATAAAATATTGATGGCAGTGTAGAAGAGGACAAAACATTGGGCTCAGACTGGTTTAAATGAAAGTGAAATATTTATTTTAATTCCTTCCTAGAACTTATCATTTCCTTGTTCTTTCTTTTTCTGTCCTTCTGATCATGTCTCTTCAGATACCTTGTATTCTTTATAAAGAAAATATCTCCACGTCTTCCAACATGAGTACACAAAATTTCAGCCTCCTGAATTTTGATAAAGAAGCCAAAAACATAGAATAGAAAAAAAGTTGGAATCTTTCCTGTGCTGTGGCAATTTGCCAAGCATCCCTGCATAAGTTCCAGGATTCAAACAGCCAATTCATGCAATGAACACAGGACCTGGTACCACTGCCTAGATGCCTCCCAAACAGATCAAGACAATCAACTGTCTCACCTATTCAGAGGGCCTGATCCAGTTTGGGGCCCCTCAGCCATTGGTTCAAAGTTCATGCATTTCCATTCGTTTGGCTATTTGTCCCTGTGCTTTATCCAACCTTGGTTTCAACAATTCTCACTCGTATAAACCCTCCTCTTTCTTGCTAATTAGACACCCAGTGCTCCAACCTGGGGCCTAGCTGTGGATCTCTGCATCCAGATTCCTCAGTCCTTGGATGGGGTTTCTGGCACAACTATTAGGTTATCCCATCACCAGAATAGGTCAGTTCTTGCTCTCTCTTGACCACTGCCAGCAGTCTATTGTGGGCATATCTTTGTGGATTTCTGTGGGCCTCTTTAGCACTTTGTTTCTTCCTTTTCTCATGTGGTCTTCATTTACCATGGTCTCCTATTCCTTGTTCTCCCTCTCTGTTCTTGATTCAGCTGGGATCTACTGCTCCCACAGGCTCTCTTTCCCTCAACCCTTGCCCTTTATTCCTCACACTCATGTCCAGATTGTTCATGTAGATCTCAGCCATTTCTCCATCATTGGGCAATCCTTGTGTCTTTCTTGGGGTCCTTTTTTCCTGGTAGCATCCCTGGTGATGTGAGTAGCAGTCCAGTCATCCTTGTCCCACCTCTAGTATCCTCCTATGAGTGAGTACATACCATATTTGTCTTTCTGAGTGGGTTTCCTCACTCAGGATGATTTTTTCTAGATCCATCCATTTGCCTGCAAACCTCATGATGTCATTGTTTTTCTCTGCTGAGTAGTATTCCATTGTGTATATATGCCACAATTTATTTATCTATTCAATGGCAAATTTATCAAAAGCAATCTACAGATTCAATGCAATCCCCATCAAAATACCAGCACAATTCTTCACAGACCTGGAAAGAATAATACTCAACTTCATATGGAAAAACAAAAAAACCCAGGATAGCCAAAAGTATCCTGTACAATAAAACAACCTCTGGAGGCTCACGATCCCTGACTTCAAACTCTACTATAGAGCTACAGTAATAAAAACAGCTTGGTATTGGCATAAAAACCAACATGTGAAACAATGGCATCGAATTGAAGACCCTGACATTAACCCACACATCTATGAACACACAGTTTTTCACAAAGAAGCCAAAGGTATACAATGGAAAAAAGAAAGCATCTTCAACTGGATATCAATGTGTATAGGGCTGCAAATAGATCCCTATCTTTCACCGTGCACAAAACTTAAGTCCAAGTGGATCAAGGACCTCAACATAAATCCAGTTACTCTGAACCTGCTGGAAGAGAAAGTAGGAATTAGTCTTGAACGCATTGGCATAGGAGAGCACTTCTTAATTATAACACCAGTAGCACAGACACTGAGAGAAACAATCAATCAATGGGACCTCTTGAAACTGAGAAGCTTTTGTAGAGCAAAGGATTCAGTCAACAAGGCAAAGTGACAGCCTACAGAATGGGAAAATATCTTCACCAACCCCACATCTGACAGAGGACTGCTATCCAGAATATATAAGGAACTCAAGAAATTAGACATCAAAACGACCAACAGTTCAATTGAGAAATGGGCTATAGAACTAAACAGAGAATTATCAACAGAGGAAATTCAAATGGCTGAAAGACATTTAAAGAATTGCTCAACATCCCTAGTCATCAGGGAAATGCAAATCAAAACAACTCTGAGATACCACCTTAGACCTGTCAGAATGGCTAAGATCAAAAACACTGAAGACATTTTATGCTGGAGAGTATGTGGAACTAGGGGAACTCTCCTCCACTGCTGGTGGGAATGCAAGCTTGTACAACCACTTTGGAAATCAATATGGCGCTTTCTTAGAAAATTGGGAATCAATCTCCCCCAAGATCCAGCTATACCACTCTTGGGCATATACCCAAGAAATGCTCAATCATACCACAAGAGCACTTGCTCAGCTATGTTCATATCAGCATTGTTTGTAATAGATAAATTTTATTTTTCAAAAAGCTTCTGTAGTCCATGCCAAACAATTGTGTTTAATGTAGTTTTTCCTGAGGAAGTTTTGGAAAGGGCTCTTCTGTTAATATTTAGAAAATGCTCATTAACTTTAACTCACATGTTTTTCTAAACATATTTTCTATACTCACATAATGTCCCTGCCTTATTTTGTTGCATTTGTGTATAAAAGTACAGTGAAAACTAAGTAAAGTTTTCTGTAGCATTAGTTTGTAATCTTCCTCATTTCTTTCAGCTACATTCATCCTGAGATTCCCTCCTGCTTTGAAAGGAGTTAATTTATAGGAAAATATTAGTGAAGTAACTAAAATCCCCACAGAGTAGGAGGAAATCTTTGTCAGCTCTCTATTACATAATCAGTATCTTGAATATATAAAAGTACTAAATAGAAAACAATCATCAATAACACAAATAATAAGAGCAATGGCTATGAATATATGACTTGTGATATTTTGATTGTGTTCTGACAAAGCTTGGTTGGAGTCAGAGGGTGGAGTTAGCAACTGGCCAACCAAAATTAACCAAAGAGGTTTGGGAGGACTAAGGACAGATAGGACAGAAAGTAGTAAGGCAGGACAAAAGGGATCTCACCTCCTTTGAGAGGAAGAAACAGAGCTGGAAGGAGAGGACTGATGGCTTCTTTGCTTCTCTGATCCTTTAGGTTCTTACCTTGATATCTGACTCCCAAATGTTTATTGATAATAATTATATACATATACACTTAACTTCTCCCAGAAACGATCTTCCTAATTAGTTGCCCAAATATAAAATAAGTTCTGAAATCACGTACGCAGAATTCACACTAAAGGTTGAATTTATGTGTATATATGTAACAATAATAAGGAAAAATAGGGCAGAAAGTTGAGAAGAGTTTAGAGGGAGGAAAATGAGAGTATGGTGAAATTTATATTTAATTAAAATTTTCAATTAAAAATAAGCTATGGATCTAAACATAGAGTGCTTAGAAGAAGTAAAAATGGCTAATAAATATCTTAGAAAGAGTGAAAGATCATTAGCAATTGGGGAAGTCCAAATTGAAAAAAAAAAACATTGAGTTTTCATTATACTGAATTTCTTAAGTCAAGAAACCAACTGATAAGAAATGTTGATGAGGATGTGTGGAAAGGAAAACCCTCATTCACTGTTGTTAGAGTTGCAAACTTGTGCAGATACTATGTGAATCAGTGAGGATAGTTTTTAAAAAGCTCCCCAAAAATAGTTCTTCCATACAACCCAGATACACCACTCCTTGGTGTGTATCAAAGGACTATATATCCTACTTGTTCATCAGGCTTCATTTCCATTTTATTCACAATAGCTAAGAAACACAAGTAGCCTATGTGTCTATCAATTCACATGAATAAATAAAATCTGAAACGTCTACACAGTTGAATTCTTGCCATTGTTTTGGGGGGAGCCAGAAATTGGAAACCTCAATTTGGGTTGTTGGTCAACAGTATTGAGTATTTATCATTGCCCTTGCTTGCCTACCAGGAGTTGAAGGTAAGAGCATGGTGTTGAAGACACCACACACTTTGGACAAAGTGTTTGGAAAAATTGAGCTGGGGATGATATGGAAGCTTCATTCCTGAGGACTAAACTTCATAGTATCAGAATTTGAAAGCTGCCAAGCAATACTTCTACCCAGCTGTAAGCCTATGAACCACAATAATGGTAAGGATGGCAAGGTAGACTCAATATTGTAGCAGTGTCATTTTATCTTATGGATGTAACCAACACTTGCCTTATTGTACTTAAGAAATGCTCAATAGAAAAGAATTCATGTCTAGTCATAAATGTAGCAATCTACCCAAGACTGGATGGATCATAACCTAGGGGAGAATCTACTTCTGCTATTTTCCTAAGTTAATAAAATTTCTACCAATAATCTAAATACTTATTCCTAGAATCTTAGATTAGTCCAGCTATCACACAGTTCCACAAGTGATCAAAATACAAAGAATCAGTAACCATGCGTTGCTCAACTCCAATTGGTACTTCTACAATATAGCCCTTATACCCAAGACTCAGATTACATCCTAAAGAGGGAGCAGAATGATTGTATGACCCACAGGACCAGGACACCTTGCCAGGCAGTTGTCATCGACACATGACAGTGATGCTATACCAAGACTAACATAATAACAATAACAATTGATGTGCCAGTGTGAATGAGAAATTTCACCCATAGATAAAGGAACAACAAGTAATCAGTGATCCTGAGAGGAAGAGAATCATTTCCCCCACCCTGGGACAAGCCCCTGATAGGTTATCCAACCCAAAACATTCATTATTGAAGACATGTGCTATTATTTATGCTAAATATATTCAGATGCTTATGTGTTTGCATACATTATACATGTGTACATGAAATAACTATAAAATAAATCATGGACTTGAGAGGGAGATAGAGGGATGAAGAAAGTGTTGGGGTGAGAGAGAAAGAAGAAATGGTGTAAAAATACTTGAGAATATAAAAACTTTAAATTAAAATAATAATAAGGAAAAATTAACTGTATTAGAGATCGCAAAGAACCAAACAATATTACTGATAGCACTACAATTACTCCTCTCTGCCTTAACTGTGCCTTTCTTTGATTTTCGTCAGTGTGGAAATGTACCAATGTCCACCATGTAACATCTGTCCCATTGTTTTCTATGCCATTAAAACATAAGTGAGGAGGATTCAGCTCTCTTGCTTACTTCTTGAAAACAGTCCTGTACCTACCCTGAAAAAATTTCTTGCAGCAGAAGGACAAATGCCTTTTATATGACTTCTAGAAACTGGCTGATAGTTCCATTCAACCCAGTATAAGCCCCAGATCCTTATAGGAGGGGATCAACATTGTCATGCTGTCTTGGTCCCTATGTGATTATGGAAGGCAAATGAAATCTTTGACATGTTTTGGCAAAACTTTGGTTCTTTTCAACTTGTAACCAGTTTCTGCCTAACATTTCTAATGTAGTCCTATCTAGGTGAAAAGGTGCTTTTTTTCATATAACTAGGAAACCTAACACAAAAAGGCACATTCTGATTTGTAATAAAGTGCCATTGGGATGTTTGCCTTGGTATTTGGAGAGATATAGCCATGTTAATCACTAGTTAGTACTTCTATTTGAACTGTGGAGTGTTTATCAGTAAGTGCTTCTCTTTTGGATCAATCCAGGATTTTCTTCTGATCCCTGTGGCAGTTAAAGTAGCTGAAATATCACAACTCAGAGGTGCTATGCTGGCTAAGCTGCTGAGAGGTTTATTTCTCTATTAATATTTACTTTGTAGATTGCCATCTCAGTATCTGTGGTGGTGTAACTAGCAACAAGGGCAGTGCTGTGTCACTGTGCATCTTGGATAGTTTGGTAATTTTAAATGGAAGCTACAGAACCTTTTATCAGTATATTATAAACACGGAGCCAAGAATGTGCATTCCAAATGATGCTTACACATTCTGCCTCTAGTATAGTAACAGATCACTTCCCAAACTGAGTTCTAATAAATACAGAAATAAGAATGTCATATATATATATATATATATATATATGTATATATATATATATATATATATATATATATATATATATATATATATATATAACTGAGGCAGGTGAGAAAATGGGCCCAAGCAGTTCTGCACATAGTCTAATTTGGAAGAATTTATTTTTCAAATGCCAAAGGTTACTGGAATCCTCCCATAAATAACATAGTTTTAGTCTTTTTTAAATCTAAATTTATAATTGGTTATCCAAGCTAAAGAAAGCCCTAATACCTCCCCTACATTTTTCACAACAAATGAAAATAATGATCTTATGATCTCAGAAGACATTTTGTTTAGTGCCAGTGAGATTTATTTTTTTAATAGGCTGGTAAGTTACAAGCTAATTGTTGTCTCTATTTTGCACATACAAATTAGAAGCTTACTTTAAAATTTATGATTAAGTGTGTATTCTCTGTTTCATGGAAACCTCTCCTGATTTATTTCTCTTTCATATAACTGTGGAGAAAGGCATTTTATACATATTGCTTAAGTTAATATTAGACTATTATTATCTTTGAATAAAGTTTATTTATACCTACCTATTTTTATCTAGTTCATTGTCTTCATTTTCTCTTTTTAGTTAACTTTACTAGAGTCTTAATATAGAATTTTCTCAGAAAATTTATATCTAAGATATGCATTGTTTAAACACATTCTTCTTTCTTCCCACTTAACCACCTCTCATTTTTCTCCAACTCTTGCAGGATTACCTTTAACCTTACAAATCTCTTCCCCTTTATTTATGATATTCTTTGTTTGTTTTGTGTTCCAGAGTTTTCATAGGTCCATCTGTGTGACCAGGGGTGTGCACCTAACCATTAGAGCCTCAATGGCTCACCAGATGGTACACAGTTACACACTGCCCACCCATCTCACAGTATTTCTTAGTTACCAGTAGTTCAGCATTAAAGTGGTAAGATGCAGTGAGCCACAGCTTAGTCCAATCAATTCTGAATGTTGCATAGGCCCAATTTTGCATAAGGCCACTGCTAGCTGGCATCACCGTTGGGAGCTCATGTTGACCTTGGCTTAGTTATGTTTGGAAGATGGCATTTCATAGCCCTTCTTTCTATCTTTTGGAGCTAACATACCTTCTACCTCATCTTCCCAAAATATTCCCTTGGCCTAAAGAGTGCCTTTTTCAGTGCTGTTCCCTTAATCACACTTTTATTTTCTCATTTTATTTATTGTATAAGTTTTTTTTTTCATATGATATATTCTGATTATGGTTTCCCCTTCCCCAAGTCCTTGAAGATACTCCCCAGTTTTCCTTTCATCTAAATCCACACCCTTTCTCTGTCTTTCCTTTGAAAACTAAGGTCATCTAAAGAATAAAAATAAAATAAGATAAAACCAAAACAATCAAGTTGGAATAGGATAAAACAAACAAATAGAAGAAAAAGAGACAAAGAAAACCATAAAAATCATATAGACTCAGAGACACACATGTTAGCAACACAAGAATGTCTGAAAAACAAGCAAAAAGAAGCCATAATATAGACACAAAGGACCTGTATGGTTACTAAAAACATAATAAAAGATTATGACAAAATAAGAGAGAAACAACCTTCACTGACACCATTTAGTTCATTTTCTGTTGGCCATTTAGTACTAGGCATGGGGCCAGTAAGTCTCCATCGGAGAAAAATGGTGTTTTGTTTGCAAGTGGGTATCAGCTGAAGGTAGATTCTAGGTTAGAAATGGAGGCATATGTATACTTCATTCAGTACTGGGACCTCATCTGGGGCTGACCTATGAATACATGCTACCTCAGTCCCTGTGAGTTCATATGCATGTTGGTCTTGCTGTATTTAGAAGGCCTTGTTTCCATGGTGTCCTCCATCCCTGCCTGCTCTTACATTTTTTTTTATGTTTCCTTTTCTTCTGTGTTATATAAGCTATGAGGACAGGAATTGGTTAAAGAGATCTTATTTAGGATTGAGTGTTCCTAGTTCTCTCATTTTCTGCACACTGTTTACTTGTAATTTTCTGTATTTGTTCCTATATGCTGCAGGAGGAAGCATCTTTGATGATGGCTGAGACATGCATTGATGCATGACTATAGTTGTATATCAATAAGAATAATTTTATTCTTATGGTCTTTTAGCAGAACAGTGGTATTTGGCTTTGTCCTAGTGCCCTGGGCTATCCAGTCTCAGGTCCTTTGTCATCCAGGCAGTGTTTGGATTGGGTTTCCTCTCATAGAGTGGACATCAAATCCAATCAGATACTGGTTAGTGACTCCCACAAGCTTTGTGCCACTACTGCACTATCACTTCTTACAGGCATGACATTATTGTAGATCAAGGATTTGTAGCTGGCTTGGTGTTTACTTTTTTTCCTTTGGTACTATGTAGAGTACCTTCCAGTACCATAAACACTAGTCCATAGCATTGAAGGGTCAAGAAGGGTACCAGCTCAACTTCTCTGTGTTCAGTGAGCTGTTTAGGTACTATATTAGCAAAAGAGTCCTATCAATTGGTGATAAGCAATCAAAGGCCTTGACAACAGCATGGCTTCTTTCGTGGGTTCCGTATGGCAAACAACTTGTTTGAATATAACCTATTCCTTGAACTGGGATCTTCATTTGGTGATATGAAATTTTCAGCTGAAGTTCTACCTCCCCCATTATTTCGTGATTCCACTCAGATCATCTTCATATGTATGTATTTTAGGAAGCATCTACTATATTAGGTTTCCATATGAACCCTCAGTTTTAGGTGCCCATCTCTGTATTCTCTCTCTTTACCTATTCTTCCTTCTCCCTCCCTATTTGATCCTCCCATTCCAGTCCCTACATTCCCCCATAACAATCTGTTCTATTTACCTTTCCAAGGGAGATGCATCCCTAGCTCCTTATCCCTTAATCTATCCCTAACCTCTGTAATTATAATGACTGTAGGATGCTTATTGAAGACTTAACATCTAACATCTACATATGAGAAAATATATACCATATTTTTCTTTCTGGGTTTGGATTGCCTCACTAATAATGATTTTTTTCCTTGCTCTATCTACTTACCTGCACTTTTCATGATTTTTAACAACTAAATAATACTCCATTGTCTAAAAATATGTAAGATTTAAAATTTCATGAAGTCTTATATATTAATCACTGTTCATAGTGCCTGTGATATTAGTATTCTATTCCTTTGGCGTGGAGTCCAAAATTATTCTCTATTTTCTTTTCTACCAGATTCAATATATTTGGATTTATGCTGTGGTCATCGATGCATTTGGAGTTGAGTTTTGTGAGTGGAGGTAATATGAGTCTATACACATTCTCCTACATACAGGCATCCAGTTTGACAACCACCATTTATTAAAGATGTCTTTTTAAAAGTAAATATCTCTGGCTTCTTTATATAAAAACATCAAGAGTCCATAGGTATATAGACTTATGTTTAGGTCGTCAATTTTGTTCCATTGATCAACATGTCAGTTTTTGTGACAATACTCTGCTGTTTTTTGTACTATAGTTCTGTAGTACTATTTGAGATTGATGATGGTGATTACCTATAGCCATTGATTTATTTTTTTAGTCTTCTTTTAGGTATCCTGGGTTTCGGCTCAGCCTTCAAAGACTAAGTTCACAACAACAACAACAAAAGACAGAAGGTCTGACATCTGAACTGTACTAATCTTTCTAAACCTATCTTAAACCAATATTATTTATTGAATAATCAACATTCTATCCTGCTCCTTACTTTTTGTATATAACAATGTAATTGCATTTTCTTCTCTTCTGTGTCTTCACAGTAGCATTTTATTTTTTATTTTTATTTTTTGGTTTTTCGAGACAGGGTTTCTCTGTGTAGCTTTGCGCCTTTCCTGGAACTCACTCTGTTGCACAGGCTGGCCTTGAACTCACAGAGATCCTCCTGGCTCTGCCTCCTGAGTGCTGGGATTAAAGGCATGTGCCAACACTGCCTGGCGTCACAGTAGCATATTTTTATATTTTTTGTATATAAATGACATTAAGATAGGGTTTCAATGTTTTGCATGTTTTATTTCACTTAACTAAAGTTTACCTCTTTGAGTGGCAGGAAAGAACTTATCACCAGAATTGTTCTCTTTGCTACCATCTTTATTCTTGTCATGATGGCTTTATGAGGGTTTTTCCCATGTTTCACAAATATTTGTATATATTTTCAAAAGTTCAAAATCATATATTTATCTTTTATTATTAAATTAATTGCTCATATAAAATTAATTAATTAATTTTAGTGTAGGTTAAAAGAATTATTTCATATATTCTTTGTGTGAATTTTATTATTTGAATTAGTAAATATAAAGAAAATAGAATACATTGAAGGTAGAGAATTAGTGTACTTTTTTCACTAAAGCCAAGTAAATTCATTTCAAATGTTAAAAAATTATATATATCCATTTTACAAGTAATTCTGTGACCCATTTTTAATTTACTTATAATGAGATAGTGACAACAGAAAAGACAAAATAATAATCTATCATAGAATCCATTGGATCATAGGTTGGAAAAAAGCCTTAATAGATAAGTGTGTTTGCTGCTCTTATAAAAGACCCGAATTTAGTTCCAGAACACACATCAAGCACCTCAGACCTCATAATTACCTGTATCATTAGCTCTAGGAGCTCTAACCATCCTCTTCAGACCTCTAAAGGACTGAATGTACACACATGCACACACACACACACACACACACACACAGAGAGAGAGAGAGAGAGAGAGAGAGAGAGAGAGAGAGAGAGAGATGTACTTTTTAATTATTATTATTATTATTATTATTTACGAAAGGTGTAGTTATGTTAGGCAAAGCTTCTTCTTGTCGAAACACTAGAAAAAAGATGACTATTTATTAGTCAGTATGCTGTCAGGTATTCTACGTTAGTCTGTTGGTCATCCATCCAATGACATTTTTAACTCTATTTTTCATCCCCATACAAATCTTCAATCCATGTCAAATAACTGAATTCTTCCTCTAAACTAGTCATGAAACATGATAAAAAAGGAACCAGGGGGTGGTGGCGCACACCTTTAATCCCAGCACTCAGGAGGCAGAGGCAGGCGGATCTCTATGAGTTTGAGGCCAGCCTGGGCTACATACAGAGCGAGATCCAGGAAAGGCACAAAGCTACACAGAGAAACCCTGTCTCGAAAAACCAAAAAACAAAACAAAAAATAATAAAAAAAGAAGTCTTAAATAATAATAAAATGTAATCTATGATATATTCCTGAAGTTTTACTTAACCCTTCAACATCACTACATTCTGTATGTCATATACAATGGAGAACCAGAATTTATGCCTTTCTCTTTTCTGTTCAATATTGTCAAAATGGTGAAATTACCTTTGGTTTGTTTAATGTTCAGCACTGATACATCTTAGTCATACTACAATTGTATTCTGCCTTCTAGGTTTAAATTCTGCACTATGCTGATTTGTGGTCTGATTTGTATGTATTGGCGATAACTGAGCTTTTGATATAGCATTAGCTGGTAATCTTCACATTAACCTATTTTTCAACTGCTTCTAAAGAATTCCAATCTCCCAACCTTGAAGCCAGGCTGGCAATATTTAATAAGTCAACATGTAAAGAAATTTAATCTAAGTAAACAAGGAAAGTAATGCATACAGAAGCCCAAGAGTTGCATTTCAGAAATTACCTTTGCAATTACAAATTATAGTTTTACATAGCTGTGAATCTTCTTCAAAGCACAAACACGTGATTAGAAAACTAGCATTATTTTTAAGATTATAAAGGTTAATACATCTATAATTAATTAAATTTGATGAGCAATTTACTCTTAGAGATTCTTAATTTTATTCTTTATGAAATAGTGTTTTACAGTTTAACATACTTAATTTTAAGTGATTAAAAATAAAGAAATTCTGATTTACAGTTTTTTCCTGCCCTGGGATTTATTTTGAATCAAGATCAATTGTCTTATATCACAAGCAGATTTCAATGACAGTGCTTATTGAGAAACATTTTTTAACTCTAAGATGGAAAATATTTTCCAAGTTAGTGTGAAAAAATCTATTTTGCAAAGTAAACTTTTGATACAGACTGATTTATGCTGATGTAGGCTATAAATATCCAAAGAGCATATGAACAATGCTTTTATCATGACAACAATTCATAGTTGCTTGTACTACATTATGTGACTTCAGGATTGGTTTAAATTAAGACTTGATAATATATTAAATAAACCTGAAAAGAGAATATTATTCCTTTGGATTAATACAGACTTCATTCTTAGATACATTTTCTATTTGATGTCAATATTACTTAGTATCTCAAAACTCATCTTGTGACATTTCTATTTAGTCAATTTTAAGAAACATTACTCATTTCTAACATAGTAATAATTTAAGAACTATATTTGTTATGATAAATGTGATCACTGATGATTGTTACATCTATATTTACACAACTTGGTGCGAATTTTTGTTTTGCTGTTGCTTGACTAGCTATAGTGTATTTTACAGAAATATTTTCTTTCTAAAAAGAGACACTACAGCCATCAGCTAGAAGTTGTTCCTTATATTTTAATTATTTTCTATGCAGAATAATTGAGACCATCCTCAAAAATAAATATTTTATTATTTGGTAAAAAAAAAAAACAATAAAGAAATTCCAGCTTGAGTCTCTTTTCCTAGCTGTATCTGACACATCTTCTTTAAGGGCTTACCTAGGTAAGTTCACATGACCCTCCCCTCCTTACACACTCCCCAAATCAAAGATCTACCTACAAACTCCAGGCTTGCATCAGCACTCACATCCTGAATGGTAGACCAGTGTCCATGTCCAACTGATCTTATTTTAGCTAAGCCAAATCTAACCTGTAGGCTATACTCCACCCACTCAACCTGTGGTCTGTTTCAACCTCCTCTGACCATATCCAACAAGGAACTAACAAATGGAATCCACATGGCAAGATCTCATTGCAGGTGAAATTTTGGTGCATTCATTTTTTTATATTCACTTATAATATTCACCTTATTTTATTGAAACAGGTTACTCCCTCATATCTGGCAAGGAAGTAAACATATTTATGTGTTCTATGTAACATTAGATAGAGATAAATTTTGGTCTCTTAAAAATTATTTGAATTGTGTTTACCACCTGGCCATATGGAACAGTTATTAATTTTCTAGTTATGCTGAGAATTTCTTGTAATTTCCCCTCACTAGAGCTTTTTATTTTCCATCATTTTGCTATACACCTGTCTTACTAGATAATTGTTAAACTTTAGAAATTATTCTTTTAATACAACATACTAAAAATATAAGTGATATATCATTATTTATGAGACTTTTAAAGAATAGTAATAAAATGAGGTTTAAGCATATGTCATCCTATTATGAAGAAAAAGTTTTATTAGTTTAAATGACTGTATTCTACAGATTTTGGATTAGTTAAGGCACCTTGTACAAGCACTATCTCCAAGTTTTTTAACATCATCCTTTACATTATATATATATATGTATATATATATATATACAAGTGTGTGTTGTGTGTGTGTGTGTGTGTGTGTGTGTGTGTGTGTGTCTGTGTGTGTGTCTGTGTGATGCATGTTCATGCCTTGCTAGGGTGATTGAATGTGTGTGCACTTGTATGTGGAGGCCAGAAGTCAATCTGATGTGTCATGCCTCAGGTCCCCTCACCTTGTATTTTCTTGAGAGAGAATCATTCAGTGGGTTTGGGTAATCAAATAGACCCAATAGATGTTTCTTTAACTCTTACCTCTTTAAAGCTAATTTACATTTATTTATTTCCCTTGAGTGCAAAGGAATGTCTCATCTCTGAATTATCAACAATCCTCTCCCACATTACTCAGAATTGTATCCTTTTGCACAATAGTAATAGTAAGTCACACCAAAGAAGTTGAACAGTTTTACCAGTTAGCTTAGCCAACTTTTCTTCAAGCAGTTAGTAGAATAGCTCAGACAGAGATGCAGTTCCCTTTGCAATGTAACCAGGAAAGCAAAAAATGCCTACTTCCTCTTGAACACCGCTTTTAATTTTGTTACAGTAAAAAGGTTTTGTGCAGTAATATATTTAAGCTTTCTGTCTGCTTCTATATAATCTAATTTTCATATACTATGCACAAATTTTAGTCACTTCATCAATGTCTTATTATGTTTTCTTTTACCAATGCAGTGACAGTGATTAATTTCCAAAGACTGGTAAATGCAAACCTTACCTTGGAGGAGATTAAAATGGTGCAGGGGACTGTGGAGGGCTGACAAATTTACACACATCTTAAGGTGGCACCACCCATAAACATTTAGAGAGCACTGTACAGAAAGAATAGAAAGTTTGCTCACATATTTCACTCCAATTTAATGAATAGTATCTGAGAGCCTACTGCATTTCAGCTATTAAAGCTGATGCTGTTAGCTGAAACATACAAGAACGTATTTTAGTGCATTTTCAAATAATGACTCAATATGAAAAGAAACACAAATATTTTACTCATTGAATTTTTAAATAAAATACATAGTTGTACTTAATTTTAATTCATGATTACCTGGTATGTATATATGATAAAAATTTTACCTCTCCATTAGAGGGAAATAATGTCATGGATGTAAGAAATTGCTGTTCATATTTTTAAGGATATATTTGTTCTTATGTTAGTGTGGCAACATTATTGTGTGCACGTTTTAATTGTTGTGTATATGTGTGTTTGTATGTGTATGTATGAAGTATGTTTGACTGTATGGCATAATCTGCATTCAGAGACCAGAGTACTTTGTGTAGATATGCAAGTAAACTTTGGTTGTGTGGCAAATGGCTATTGCCATTAAGCCATATCACCAGTAACAAAATATCATAATTTTAAAAATATCTGTTAAACAAATATCTAAAATAAAACCGTGTTCCTTATCTGGTGATTTCAAATTGAATACCTAGATCATCTATTATTAGATAATCTAACTGGAGTATACTGAGCTGGAGGATGTTTCATGGCACAACAAAGGAGCACCTTGCTGTCTGTTATGGTGGCGCATGCCTTTAATCTCAATACTTGGGAGGGAAAGGCAGACAGATTTCTTTGAGTTGTGATATTTTGTCATTCTTCCCTCCAGGATTTTTTTCTTGTTCCTCACTCTTCTGTCTTTTGAGGTCATTTCCTCATTCCTCATTTCTATGTTCATGTCACAAAGAAACACATGAGATAAACACACATTATTTAAGTCCAACTTATTTAGTTTAACATTATAATATTCAATTCTATAGCCTTTCAAATTACTTAATTCCATTCCTCTTTATGGATGAATAAAGCTCCAGTATATATTCATAAATTTTCCCAGGTCTCACATGGCCCCTTGGTCCCTCAGCCACTTATAAAATAATCATTTGGAGGTTTAATATTAATTATGAACTGTATGGTCTATGACAGGCCACTTGCTAGCTAGCTCTTATAGTTTAGCTCAATCCATAACTATTAATTTATGTATTGCCATGTGTTCCATGGCTTTACCTGCATTCCATTACATGTTGCTCTTAGAATGGCAGTCTGGCATCTTGCTATAGGCCATAGCAGCTTATTATTAACCAGTGGGAACAAAATATATTGACAGTGTACAGAAAGACATCCCCCAGCACCAGTATACAAATATATCACATTGTCCTTATTTATTCATCTCTTGTTGTCAGTCAGGCCTACTTTCATAGACGGTTTATTTTCAATAATGTAGCAATACCATTGAAAGCACAAATATTTTTGTGGTAATCTGACCTCAAATACTTAGGGAAATACACCCAGAACCAGCTGGATCAGGTATATTGCCAATTTTTTAAAGAATTGACATACTGACTTCATGAGTAAGCTAAAATGAAATTGAGAAAAAAGGATAAAAGTTGTGAAGAGAGACATAGGAAAATACAAAAATAATCTAAAATTTTCTTATTAATAAAATATACTTAAAATTACATGAGTGTATCACTGGGTAATAAATGACTTAGAGGTGAAAGTGACTGCTGTCAAGGACAACTATAGTTCATTTTTCCAGAACTATATTGTAGAAAGATAAAATCAACTCCAGCTCCTCCCAGTTGACCTATAAAGTCAATGTGCACATTGGAATGCATACACACACACACACACACACACACACACACACACACAAGCATGCGTGAATTAATATACTCATAATGAATAAAATGTAATATTAAATAAATTAAAGAAACAAAAAGTAAAAATTAATGCATCAATCACTTAGTTTAAAATTAAATTAAGATTAAAATACTATACAAAGAATGAGAAAAAGAAAAGGGAAATGTTAATAAATGAACAAAAATGAAGAATCTATGGAGCAACTTTCTCTATACATTGTGTGCAAGTGGAGGGATCAAGGATGTCTGAACTTGGAGGCTTGAGTTTTATGTTTCTGTTCAGCCTTTACAAGGCAAATGCTACATGCTTGTCAGCGTGGTCTTAACTTTACTGTCTCCTTTGCATACCAGAAGCCTGTGCTGGACATACTTGACCATGCAATCCATGAAATAGGTATGTTCTCATAACCTCCCAATATTTCCCAATTTTTAACAATTTAATATTTACACTCCTCCACTGTTGGTGGGAGTGCAAACTGGTACAGCTACTTTGGAAATCAGTATGGCTGTTTCTCAGAAAATTGGGAATCAATCTACCTCTAGACCCTTCTATACCACTCTTGGGCATATACCCAAAGATTGCTCAATCATACCAAAGAACACATGTTCAACTCTGTTCATAGCACCATTATTTGTAATAGCCAGAACCTAGAAACAACCTAGATGTCCCTCAACTGAAGAATAGATTAAGGAAATATGGTGCATATACACAATGGAGTACTACTCAGCAGAGAAAAGCAATAACATCATGAATTTTGCAGGCAAATGGATAGAATTGGAAAATATCATCCTAAGTGAGGTAACACAGACTCATAAAGACAAACATGGTATGCACTCACTCATAAGTGGATACTTGATGTAAAGCAAAGGATAATCAGACAACTCATAACTCCTGAGAAGCTAACTAGCAAGGAAGAGCCAAAGAGGGATGCATGGATCACCCTGGGAAGGAGAAATAGATGAGATCTCAATGAGTAAACTGGAGATGAGGGGTGGGCAATGGAAGGTAGGGGATAAGGGATGAGAACTTAAGGGAATGGGATGGTTGAGCTGGAACAGGGATGGAGTGGGGAAGCAATGAAAGAGATACCATTATAGAGGGAGATGTCATGGGGATAGAGAGAAACCGGTGCGAGGGAAGTTGTCAGGAATCCCCAAGGATGACCCCAGCTTGGACTACTGGAGGGGTGCCTGAACTGAACTGGCTTACCCCAGTGATCAGACCGGTGAACAACCTAACTGTCATCACAGAGCTTCTCTCCAGTGACTGATGGAGGCAGATGCAGAGATCCACAGCTAAACACCAGGCAGAGCTCCAGAGTTCAGTCAAAGAGAAGAGGGATTCTATGAGCAAGTGCATCAGAATCATGATGGGGAAACCTGCAGAAACAACCAAACCCAACTAGTGGGAACTCATGAAAGTTGGATCAATGGCTGTGGAGCCTACATGGGACTGGACTAGGCCCTCTGCATGGTGCATGAGCAGGCTTTTTGGAATCCAACACCTATGATGGGACTCCTTGTGCAGCCTTGAGGCAGGGGTAAGGGCTTGGACTTGTCTCTACTGGATGTGCCTCCCCATGGGAGGCCTTACCTTCTTGTGGGGAGGTGGGGGTGGGTCTGGAGGGGGAAGCTGAGGGGTAGGAGGAGGGAAGAGGGGGGTCTTTGATTGGTGTGTAAAATGAATGAAACAATTTTCTTAATAAAAAAATAAAATAAAATAATAACCAAATTGTGTCATGGTTATATTGTGACTGAGGGAAGCAATTACTGCACTAAGACTGTACAAGGAGGCCAGTTTCAAGAGTTTCAGTTCCTGCTTCCCATCAAGAACTTTACTGCATGGACATGGCTGGATATGTCAAATAGTCCACTGGAGCTCTCTGTCTGTGTGGCAGTGAGCCAAAAAGGAGACAACATTTGTAGAGATGGATCTGCCTGCTGCCGCGAAGCTCATGCTATCAGACCCCACAGCTAACTTCAGCTTTCAGGCACTGAGGGTAGGACGTCCAGCAACCACACATTTCTCTACCTGAGCTGAGTATCCTGTTAGCTGAATCTCTATGTGCCCTTTCTGTTCTCTTTGTTTTTCTTAAATGTGTGCGCGCGCGCGCGCGCGCGCGCGCAGCACACACACACACACACACACACACACACACACACATACAAGCTAACCTGTGGAATTAAGTTGCTTTTGGATTTTTTTTCCCATTTGCAGTGAAATTCTGATTAAACTAATATACAAATGAAGATGAGGTATTTTTATATTGCTCACTCTAGGTGTGGCCAAACTTAAGTAATCCTTTATTTTGTATTTATCCACTAAAATTTCAGGTTATATTGGATGGGTGTGCATATTAAATAATATAACTATGAAAACATTCAACAACTTTTGGACTGATAACAGTGAAGCTATGCATCCAGTGCCTAGTATATAATTTGCGTTAGGTACTGTTTTGTATACCTTAATCTGTATTACTCAAGATAAGAGTAGCCAGCCTGTATCTATCTTTCTAAGGTCATCTCTGTCAAACTGCTGATAATTACATAATCACAAAAGTGTTTATTCTGGTTGTCATTCAGGGGAGCAAATAAAGTTTAGAAAATTAGTCATCAAAATACTATAGAGCAAGATCAAAAGTACAAAGCCCAGCAATTAAAAAATAAGTCATATGATGGAGATAGTGTCTGTTTTTTTATAGTCATCACATTGCATTATTTAAAATGCCTATTTCACATCAAAATAACATGAAATGGAGAGTAGAAAATACTATCCATAAAGGAAAATTCAATTTATAGAAATTGCTGAGAAATGCCAGAGATTGGACATAATAAATAAAGGCTATACATCCACTTAAAAGATATAAGACTAACTAAAATAAATACATGTAAAGAACTCAAAACATGAATCGTGAATCTCATTCCACAGTAATATTTACAAAATATTATTTTCAAGTACTAAAACAAGGAAAATAAATGGATGTTCTCAAATTAAAAAAATAGTTTATTTTAATTTTTACGTGCACTGGTGTCTTGTCTGCCTGTATGTCTGTGTGAGGGTGCCAGATTCCCTAGAATTGGAGTTACAGAGAGTTGTGAGCTGCCACGTGTGCACTGGGAATTGAACCCAGGTCTTTTGGAAGAGCAGCCAGTGCTCTTAACTACTGAGCCCAATACCTATGGTGGGACACCTTGCACAATTTTGATGTGTGGGGAGGGGCTTGGACCTGCCTCAATTGAATGTACCAGACTCTGCTGACTCCCTAGGGAAGGCCTTACCTTGTTGAAGAAGGGAGTGAGGAGTTGGGCGGGAGACTAGAGGGTGGGATGACAAAAGAGAGAGGATCTGTGGTTGGCATGTAAAATGAATTTAACCTGTTAGTTGTGCCATAAACCCCATCCAAGGAATGTCTGAGGAATCTGGATGCAGACATCCACGGCTGGGCCCCTGGTGGAGCACTGGGAGTCTAATTAGTGAGAAAGAAGAGGGTTTATATGAGCGAGAATTGTTGAAGCCAAGGTTGGATAAAGCACAGGGACAAATAACCAAAGGAATGGAAGCACAGGATCTATGAACCAAAGGCTGAGGGGACCCCAACTGGATCAGGCCCTCTGAACGGGTGAGACAGTCATTTGGCTTGATCTGTTTGGGAGGCAGCTGTGTGTTGGTGCCGGGTCCTGGGCTAGTTGCATGAGTTGGCTGTTTGAATCCTGGGACCTATGCAGGGATGCTTGGCTCGGTCTGGTAGTGGGGGACTGGACCTGGCTGGACTGAGTCTACCAGGTCGATCCCGGTCCTCGGGGGAGACCTTGATCTGGAGGAGGTGGGAATGGGGGTGGGTGGGGGAGGGGAGGGGGCGAGAGTGGGAGAACAGGAGAATCTGTGGCTATTATGTTGAACTAAATGATGTTGTAAAATAAATTTACTAAAAAAAAAAAAAAATAAAAAAAAATCTTAATAAAAATAGTTAATTTTTTTAAGAAATCTCCGTAGGGGCCATAGAAGATTTGAGCAGACTAAAAACATATATCATCAAAGTAAATGATAGAGAAAATTAGATCATTCAACACAAGAAACAAACAAAACTACCATAAATGAACAAAGTCAGGTATGAATAGTACAGTATGAAAGTGAAAGTTGAAAGATGATAAAGGAACAATAACAACAACAACAACAACAAAATAAATAACACTCAATAAGGGCTCCAATAACCTGAATGTCAGGAAGGACACATGTGTCAAAAATTCTCATTGAACTGTAGTCAAACTAGCCTAGTTCTTCTTTCCATTCACTTTCTACCTCCTGAGTGTGCATGAACATCCATATGAAACTAGGCAGCCTCCTGCTCCAGGTCCCATGCATTCCTGAATGCTGACATGTCTTCTATGTCAAGATAGACTATGCTTCTCTAGAACTGTCAGTTAGAAGAAACATTTTTTTTTCACTTAAGTGGTTTTTTGCTGGGGTATTTTATCACAGCAAGAAAGTAATTTGGTCACACTCCCAGTAGCTCTTGGATGTGGCAGCATTGGCAGCAGTCAGCTTGTTATATTATGATGTCAGAAAAAAAAAATACTGGGTCATGCTCTTGGCCAAGTCATCCTTATAAGCACTGTCTTTACTATTCTCTGTGGCAGGTAGGTTACATATCTACCTATTTCCACAACCTTCCAAAACTGATAACAACTGGAGAATAGTTCATAATATATACCAAACAAGTATGTGTATACGGGAAATCAAACATCTTCTCAATAAGGAAGACACGAATCTACTTGTAGAAATGAAAAAAAAAAAAACTCTGTAAACATATTAGTATATGAAAAGAACAATATGAATGTGGGTTTGTTTTTAACTTTCCTCAGTTATAATATTAAGAGAAAGCATTACATAAACAAAGAAGTAAAAATAAGTAAAGATGAAATTTCTGTGCCAATATATTAAAGCACGAAGGGTAGAAAATTTTGATTATCAGCCACATGAAGTAGAGATTAATAAAACTGAAATTTTAATAAAATATTTATTTTAATCCCTATGGAGCTGAGAGTAAGGTGAGAGAAAAATTAAAGTATTATGAAAGATACTGATAATAGATATTTTTAAAGTGTTAAAAGAAGATAATCATAAATGAGTATGGAACATGAAAGATAAATTCACAAAGAAAATGAGCACAACACTTTCAGATGCAAGCTTTATATAATAATAAATTAATTGGAAGTTAATTTCTCATTCCTATTAAAAGAGAGGAACTAACAGAATGGAAAAATATTAAAATGCATGATCCAATTTGAGGCAGAATAAAAAATACCTATTTTCACTTTTACAACATATTAGATTAAATGTGAAAGGTTTATAATGAAAAAGAGATAAACTATGTAAAAAAAAAAAAAAAAAAAACAAAAACAGCATGCTTTCCTGGAGAACTCTCAGGCCACTGCTGCCAGTGAAGCAGGTGACCTAACTGAAGATTTTCACCTTTCCCTCCTCTCCTCCAAATCCAATCCCCCATTCTTAACTTCATCTCTGTATCAGACCAATTGCTGCACCCTTTTCCACCCCATTTCCACTGGATAACACAGCTCTTCTCTCTAATCTTCCTCCCAGATCATCCTTTTATCCCAGCCTCCAATGCCTGTAGAAAATCTTCAAAAACCCACGAGCCAAGCCTGCCAGAGAAGAAAGTAGGCCATTAAAGCAGGAAGACAAGTTTCATATCTTCATTCCCCCTCCTCTCCTTCATAGGCAATCTCCAAGTTTAATTCCCACATGTTGTGGCTTTTCCTCATCCTCTGTCCCTATTCTCAGGGGACTAATCAGATCCTGGTGAAACGCCCTGTTTTTCTCCCTCCTACAGACCTCATGAAGGTCACCTTTCCTCATTCCTAAGTGTCACCACCCAATACCTAGAAACTTATTTTACCTGGATGCCCTAGTGGCCACATATAGTAGGATCCCAAAAATCCCTACCAGGAAACACACAGGTACCATATAGTCCTAAGAAACAGAGATGGCAACAGAAACCAAGGGAAAAAAAAACTAAGTCAAAAAAAAATTACCAGATATCAGAACACAGAATTATAGTCATCATAAAACCAGATTTCTAGACTCCAGCATAAAAACAAAATCAGTAACAACTATAACTATGTCTCCACTATAACTCAGCAACCTACCATAATAGGTCCCATGAAATGCAACATAACTGAAACAAGACCATAGTGAGTATGACAACAAGGCCTTTATGAGGATGACAGAGGTCCTTACAAGGGAAATGAATCAATCCCTTTAGGGAATCTGTGAAAACACAAATAAATAAACAGTGGAAGGAAATGAATTAAAAAAAAGAGCAATATTTGACAGAGGAAATAAAATCAATAAAGAAAACCCAAACAGTGGAAAATATAGAAATGAAAAATTTGGAAACTCAAACAGGAAATTGAGAGACAAGTTTCATAAACAGAATACAAGAGGTGGAAGAAAGAATTTCAGGCATTGAAGACATAAAAACACTATGAGAGGATCAAATTTAATAATAATTGGACTAAAAGAATAAAAAGATACCCAGGTCAATTGCCCAGACTATGTATTTAACAAAATTATGGAGTAAAACATAATTAACCTAAAGAAGGGGGGTACCTATTAAGGTACAAGAAGCATATAACACAAAATAGAATGTACCAGAAAATAAATTACCCGCAACATATAAGAATCAAATTACTAAACAAACAGAATAAAGAAAGAGTATTAAAGGTTGAAAGGGAGAGAAAAATCAGGTAAAAAATAAATACAGACCTATTAGAATAACACCTGATTTCTTAAGAGGAATTCTAAAAGCCAGAATGGCTTGAACAGATGTTCTATGAATGCTAAGAGACTACAGATACCAACCAAGATTACTATTCCTGGTACAACTTACTTACAATCCCAATAAATAGAGAAAATAATATACTACACAATAAAACCAAATTTAAATAATATCTACCTGTGGAAAGACAGTGGATAGTAGAAAAAGCTACAGGGTTAAATCAGCCTATATACTTTAAGGATGTGCTGACCTCAGAATGGAAACCAGGATATGTGTTACACTGAGGATGATGTTTTGCTTTTGTTTCTACAGGAGAAGAAAAGTTATGGATACCATCAAAATTGATAAAGGTTCGATTTGAACAAGAGAGACCTCTTAACTAGAAGAGGTGACAGTTCAACAACCAGTATGACCATCCAATTTAAACTAACTTATACCACTAATAAATGCTTTTCATTTAATCAGATATAACTTGCCAAATGGGAACCTCCGCAAAATTAAGCTTGGGGAAAGGCTTTTGTTTTTGTTTTTTAGGAGAATGAAGGCTAAGGAATCTGAAGAACACTGGACAAATGAGACATTTGAAGAAAAATGACAAATCATCTAGAAAAAATGTCCCAAGGAAAAGAATAAATTGGCATATTGGTATATCACATATAACATTTCATAAGTCTTCCTAAATGTTTGTTTCTGCTCTTCTCTACATACATTTAACACAAATGTTCTTTTTATAGTCCCAGTTCAATTAAAATTAAAGCTGGCTTTGGGGTTGGAGAATGACTCTCTCCTTCTCTAATCCCAAACATGTTTGTTAAAAGGAAAATGCAAAATCTCTGTATCACATCAGAAGAAAGAGCCATCTGATACGGGACAGAAGAAAATCCAAATTAAGGGACTATTCCATTGCTACTAATCTCAATTCTTTGGTTCTATTTTGATTCTTTAAACTTTTCTTAAGGTATGAATTTTATATCAAAATTTATAAGATTAATATATGTATTTTAAACTTTTGTTATGATATTAATGGTCATATATAGTAATAATTCTAGAATAAAAGCTTCTTTTAGCTGCCTATAGTTGTTTTTGTGTTTGATTCTCTATCAGTTTTCTGCAAGGAATCAATACCAGACCTAACAGTGAATTTAAAGTCTCCAGAAAGATGATGGGGCCCCACAAGGACAATTCCACATGGCCAAAAATAATACCACTAAGCTGACATATATTGCTCAAAGATCAGCTTTGGGCTACAAACTGCTCAGGACAATTACAAGATGGCTAGCTGAGATGATCACAGACTACTTGAACAAAGACTTTCACATTATGCAGAGACTAGACAACAAATGATATAGTTATCTCTCCCAGATCTTGAGAATTATTTTCTTTTCAGGATCCCCTAAAGATGCCTTCACACACAAGCAGGAGGAAGTAATTTTAATAACACTATGTCTACATTCCAAAGAGGCAGAGTGGGTGGTTTATTGTCTTTCAGTGGGTTTTGGGTTTGGGATAGTTGTCATTGTTTAGCATGGTTGGTTACAAGTTGTTATTGTTAATGGTCAGGAAAGAGGCTAAACAAAGGAAATTAGATTTAAGGTTCTTGTTTGAAAAAAAGAAAAGAAAAGAAAAAAATGATATAGATAAGAGGTAGATTATTGAATCTACTCTGAAAAAAAGAGATAGAAATGATAGAATAAAGGGTAGATTATTGAATCTTCTCTGAAAAGAAAAAAAGAGAGGATATAGACATGATATAGATAAAAAGGCAGATTATTGAATCTACTTTTAAAAGGCAACTACCAGTTTTAAATATTTTACATTAGATTGGATTTTTGTATATTGTATACAAATTATATATATTGATACAAATTTGAGATTTTGTGAAAATACTGTATGTATATTTCTAATCTTATTCAAGGTATTGTACCTATACAGTTGATTTAACAATGTAGTGCAATTTACTAATCCTTGAATGTTATCATTACCAACTATTAGGATATAAAGAAATGAATGTTAGTATTTACACATTACAATAGAACTTGCAGTCATACTAGATATGTTCTCAAGGTCAAGCAGAGATATATTTTAGATAGGTCACCTTCAAACCCTTCAGAGATCTACAGAATATGGCATTTAAAATGTTTTATTAGCACAGATTTTTCTTTCTTTTTTTTTTTTTTAATGACTGTGAGACATGTCTGCTTCTGGCAGCACCAATCTACTTCAGAAAAGATGTGGGCATTGAAGAAACTGCATATGGAGTTAACTTTCACTTTGGCAAAAAGTTAGCTACTAGGCCAGAAAGTGCCCTCACATCGACTGCTGACAGTATGCTGTCCAAAATGGACAAACAGGACACAAAACAAAGGACTACCAATCCTTGCCAAGACAAATGTGGTTGCAGCTTTGGCAACAGGCATCCTCTGAGGCCAGGACAATATGGCACCAGCCCTGAAGTGGCTTTGCAATCTGGAAAAGGTACAGTGCCCCTTTCTTCGAAGGCAGCTGAACAGGGAGTGGGTCAGTGGGTCCTGGCGTGCAGTGGAACTCTTGGAGGAGTCGCTAGGCTGAGAGAGTCTAACGTCTCAATGGTAGACTGGCATTTCCTTTCTATCTACATATCCAATCGTACTGAAGATGCTAGAAGAAAAACTCCAACCTAAAGAAGGAAACCACACCCAAGAAACAGAATGAATAAAAATGTAATACCAGCAAATAAAAGTATGTGGACAATCTACATACATCACAGAAACAAAATAACAATAAACAATAAATACTGTTTGTTCATATATCACAACATAAATGGTCTCAATATCCCAATAAAAAGACACAGAATAGATGTGAAAATAATAACCATTATTTTGTTATAGCTAAGAAACATATCTTAGGACCAATAATGGACAACACCTTAGGGCAAAAGGATATAAAAAGATATTCCAAGAAAAAATGACTTATAAAGTTATCTGGTGTATCAATTTCCATGTCTTTCAAGATAAACCAAACCAAAACTAATCAGAAGAGATAGGGGAGGACAGTACATACTTATAAAAGGAAGAATACACCAACAGGACATTGAAATTCTTAACATCTATGCGGCAAACAAAAGGCCTCCAAGTTTATAATAGAAACACTACTACAACATAAATCATATATTAGTCCTCAAACATCAGCTGTGGGGGACTTCTATATCACATGTGTACCAATAGACAGAGCATACTGAAGTCAGTTCTAACAGGCAAGTTCATATAACACTAAGTGCCTACAAAAAATTGAACATATCTCATACTAGTAACTTAATAACAAAGAGGAAAGCTCTAGAATAAAAAGAAGAAATAACACTCTAAAGAAATAGAAAAAAAAGAAATAATAAAACTCAGGGCAGAAATCTATAAAACAGAAACAACTGCAACAAAACAATACACAGAATCAATTAAACTATGAATTTGTTCTTTGAGGAAATCAATTAGATTAACACTAATTTTCCTAATTAACTAAAAACTAAAGAAAGAATATACAAATTAACAAAATTTGAAACTGAGGGAGGGCATCACTGCAGACAATGAGGAAATCTAGGATATCATAAGGGCACACTTTAAAAACCTTGGAAAATCTACAAGAAGCAGATGTTTTCTTCATATGCACCACTTACCAAAGTCAAATCAAGATCAGAGAAACAATTTTAACATATCTATTATCTCTGGCAAACTATAAGCAGTAATGAAAAGTTTCCCAACCAAAATACACACAGAGAGAGAGGCGGGGGAGACATTAAGTTAGTAAGGAAGTTAGGAAGGAAGAAAGGAAGGAAGGGAGGGAGGGAGGGAGGGATGAAGGGAGGAAGGAAGGAAGGAAGGAAGGAAGGAAGGAAGGAAGGAAGGAAGGAAGGAAGGAAGGAAGGAAGGAAGGAAGAGAAAATGAAAGCAAGCAAACCAGGTCCAGATCTTTTTAGCACAGAAATATTCCAAGATTTTTAAAAATACTGAACACAAATCTTAGAAGGTCTAATTAAATAAAAACCCGGAGCCAGATAGAGGGTTGAAAATCTGAATAGAAAAATCCACAAGCAAACTTCACCTTACCAACACCTCAGTATCCAAAGAGACCTATTTCTTGTATACCCACACCTATATGCCTTTCTGTTCTGCTCTCATTTGCTCTCCTGTCTGGCTTCATCCCTTCCTCTTTCTACCCAGCTCTGTCACTTCCTGTCTGTCTATCTAGATTTCCAGGCCTCCATGGTCAACTAGTGTTAGAATTTAAGGTGTGTGCCACTAGGCCTGGATCTGTTCCCAGTGTGACCTTGAACTCACAGTGATCCAGACAGATCCCTGCCTCCCAAGCAATAGGATTAAAGGTATATGCTACCACTGCCTAACTTCTATATCTAATATAGTGACTGAATTTTTCCTCTGATCCTCAGATAAATTTTATTGGGGGACAAAGATAAAATAACACCACAAATTACCATATTAGAAATGATACTTTTCCCCTGTGTTTTCTCTCAGTAAGTTTTCCATTTTTATATGGACAGGCTCCTGATGTTTGTGTTAATTTTACATTATGCTAATTTGCTAAATATGTTTATCAATTGTACTGTAGGAAGCTACTGGAAGATTTTAGGTTCTTTATGTATAAAATCATATATAAAATCATATCTGTAAATGAAGATATTTAGTTTTTCCTTTCCAATGTTGTCCTTTTATTTCTTTACTTTGCCTCATTGCTCAAGTTAATTCTTCAAGAACTATTTTATATAGGAGAGGGGCGGGAACCTCTTGTCTTCTTTCTTATTTTAGTGGAAATATTTATTTTTTCTTCATTGTACAAGATGTTGTCTGTGGGCTTGTTGTATACTGTCATTATTATGTTCAACTGAGTTCCTTGAATTTGTAGAATATCTAGGGCATTCATGGAAAGGGAACACATATTCACTTCTTGCTATTGCAAGTGCAAAATGGTAGAAAATAGTGTGGATATACCTCAAAAAACTGAAATACAGCTACACTATGATCTAGCTGACTCATTCTTGGGCAAATAACCAAAGAGCTCTAATTTTGACTACAGACATACCTGTACATATAGATTTTTTTTTTGCTTTAGTCACAACAGCCAAAAAAAAAAAATAGAAACAGCATTGATGTCTAACTAATGATAAATGGATAATAAAAATGTGGAATATTGGCATACACCTTTAATCTCAACACGTGGAATGCAGAGGTAGATGGATCTCTGAGTCTAAGACAGCCTAGTCCTCAGAGTGAGTTCCAAGATAGCCAGAGCTACACAAAGAAATCCTGACTGGAAAAATCAACAACAGCAACAAAAATGTAGAATATTTACACTGTGAAATATAATTCAGCAATTCAGAAACAGAATTAGGAAAGTTATAAGAAAAGTGGAGAAGTGAAAATAATCAATTTAGTGAGGTAATCCACACACAGCAAAACAAATATCCAATATTTTGCTTCATTTTTGGATGTAAGCTTTGAATTTTAAGACATATCTATTGTATTTGAAATATACTTTAGATACTACTTCATTGAGAGTTGCTGTACAGGGAGGGCTCACAGGTCCCCAAACATGGGCTAATAGCCAATACTCTTGTTTACCATAATTGAGAGTAAGAACATATTGCTAATACATTTTGAGTCATAGAACAAGGAGAAGTCAACTATGTACTCACCTATAAGCTTCACCTCTATTGATGTGTTTTCAATTTGGCAAGGAAAGTAATCAGCAATCTTAGCCAATAATAAATTTTGTAATCTATATTTAAAATCAGCATAGCAAGACATACTCACTGTTGCTAAGTAGAACAGGTGTAATTGGAATAACCAGTCAAATTGTGGCTGGATTTAAGACCTGGTCTACTAGTTGAAAGCCATATCTGGCTATTTTATCAGAGCCAAACACCTGTTCTTAGACATGTCATAGGCCCTAGGAAAGAACTCACTCCAGCTGCTCTGCTAAATTGATATTATATAAAATTGATTCTTAATGATTTACTGGAGAAACTTCTTTTTGCAGTAGATGATGATTGACACAGAGACACACAACTGGTAAAGATGTAGAGAATAAGACTCTACAGAAAGTTTAGCCCCAAACCGGACATTATTTTTTTCTGTTTCCTCTCCCCAAACCCGAGGGGCCACATCAGAATAGCAGGTAGAAATATTGCAAGAGCCAAAGGAAGTGTATGACTACAAAGAAAAAGTGTTTTTCTGAAACAAAGCAGTTATGTATATGGACCCCAAGACATTGCAAAAGAGTGCAAAATCTGTGCACATTGTAGGCAGAAGAAGCTCTGGATAGAGAGTTGGTCATGAAGTCTTACTACTAGGTAAAGATAGATTAAAAACTTAAAACTTTTTGAAGACTGACAGTCAGTGTTCTTCAAGGACATGGCCCTGGTAGGTCAGTTAAGCTTCACTGGATATCTCTCTATCTAAGAGCATGTAAGCAACACAAACCGACAATTATGCATTTTTTAAAAATAAAAAGAAGTCAGGTGGTGGCGGCACATGCCTTTAATCCCAGCACTCAGGAGGAAGAGCCAGGCAGATCTCTATGAGTTCAAGCCCAGCCTGGTCTACAGAGTGAGATCCAGGACAGGCACCAAACAACACAAAGAAACCCTGTGTTGAGAAAAAAAAAAAAAAAAAAGAAGAAAGAAAAGAAAAAAAAAGAAGTCACAAAGTTGATTGTGTAAGGAAGGGAGGTGAATCTGGGAGGTAATGGGGAAGCCATGATCAAAATTCATTGTATGATATTTTCAACTAACACCAAATGAGCAAAAAAAAAAAGTCCCAACCATGTGAAATAAAGGGTATGTTCTTTTAGTAACAATTGAATCTTTAGGAATGTTTTTGAGGTGGCATATAAGTTCTTCAGAAAAAACAAAGTATATAGATGGAATTGACGGATACAATAATTAATTTGAAAAATCTCATGTTCCAAATTTTATAGAGTATCTATTAAAATAAACATGAATCTGAAGGCCAACAGATATCCTGGGGCAGTTGCTAATTAGGTGTAGGAGTAAGTAAGAAGCTTTGTCCTGACTCAAATACAACCAGACGGGAATAATTCCCTCTTATTCATGTGTGAGCCATGTTTTCTTTACTTGGATCTTTTTAGAAATGTATCTTATTATTAACTATATGTGTGTTTGTGCAATTCTGTGTGAGTATTCTCATGCGAGTATATGGTGATTGGGGATGCTTTACCTCTTCCTAGAACCAGAGCTACACATGGTTGTGAGCTGCCAGATGACCCCCGCGTCCTCTCCAAGAGCACTATGTACTCTTGATCACCCTCCAGCCTTGAGAATCAGGCTTCTGTTTACACTGTCTTTAAATGATTGGATGAAGTCTACCTACATTAAACAAGGCAATCTCATCCTTCAAATATAGTTTGGTAAATATTTTTTTAAATTTGCCTTTTTAATGTATTATTTAAAATGTTTATTCATGTATATAATACACATTGACTATATCCACTCCTTACTCCTGTGTCTAAATCTGTCCAGGACTCCCATCATATCCCAACTAAATTTTATGCTCTGCTTTCTTCTTTTTAGTGAATTAATTAATTTTAACTTGCTGCTATCAGTTAGCGTGTTCTTATGAGAAAAGATGTCTGGGTATTGACTGTTGTGTGGGGAACTTATGAGAAGCCACACTTGTAAAGAAAAATGACGTTCTTTTCCCCTAAAGCCTTCAATGACCAAAATTTCTTCTTCTAGGTCTGTGGCCTTGTGAACTCCTTCACTGTGGATTTTAAGCTGGCATGGACCAGTTTGTAGACATTGGTAGGTATTTCTAGGTATTTGTAGGTATTTAAAGTGAGATGAATTCAAGAATTCAAGTGAGGACAGGATTTTACAGCGCTCCTCATCTTATTCAAAGATTTATATTTTTTCAATTTTCTTTTCCTTCTACCCTGAGCATTACAAGAGAGAAATAAATATTAAATGATTCTAAATATCTTCAAAAATATTTACTATCATAATTGACCAAATATCTTATTATATTATGATCTAATCAATTTGACATAAAACTACCATTACTGATAACAATAGAAAATTTCAGTTAGTGTAGAACGCCCCTGTCAAAATACATAACCAAGAATACTTACAAGAGAAAGCTGGGTTGGCAGTGCCTTGGGACAGGCAATTCTACACCCAGAGTGACATAAAATATCATAAAGAGAACTTGTACTGGTATCACCAGTGGTTTAGTAGCTGTGGTTTTATGTTTATTGTTTTTTTGTCTTTTTTAAATTCTTTCACTAAAGCTGAAACAGGAGAAAGTGATAATGTTTGGAGCAGAGATCAGGGTGATAATATATCTGCAGTTTCTGATTCCCAGAAATAGAGAGCTCAGGTACCCAAAGGCACCATGGTGAATAAATTTATTCTTTTGGAAATTATTGAGCCATTCCAAAGTAAATAGAGATGAGAAATACACTTTCCTGGATATGAAATGTCCATATAGAATGTGGTTGTATATGTGAGTGAAAATCTCAATGTGAAATGTTAACAAGACCTAAGGAAACACTTGTAAAATTAGTCATAGAAGAATGAGATTTTGGCCAGGCGGTGGTGGCGCATGCCTTTAATCCCAGCACTGGGGAGGCAGAGGCAGGCGGATCTCTGTGAGTTTGAGGCCAGCTTGGTCTCCAAAGCAGTTCCAGGAATCACACAAAACTACACAGAGAAACCTGTCTCAAAAAAAAAAAAATGAATGAGATTTTGAATAATTATAATATATATGTTAAAGTGCATGAAAAAAATTAGATGAAAAACGGATGGTAGTATCTACCTCAAGTCTTCACACTTACTTTCTAGCATCTTTGGTACAGGAAAACACTCTGCACAAGAACAAAAAAAACCATGGTGTTAGGAGTCTCATAAAAAGACCACATTACACAATCCTAACAGTGAGAGCAGAGGCTGTTTCTGGCTCTTTGGCCTGCGTTTGGGACCTATTACTTCCACAGGATTGCCTCATCCAGCTTTAATAGAAGAATAGGTGCCAAGTCTCATTACAACTTCATATACTGTGGTTGGCTGATATCCATGGGAGGTCCACCCATATCTGAAGAGAAACAAATAATAAGGAGTTTATTATGGGATGGGTTAAAAAAAAAAAAAAGAATATGGAGGCCAAAACAGTGTCTTCCAGAGACAATTACACTGATGCACCTATGAAGTCACAGGGAATCTGGCAGCACACACAAGACACACACAGGTTCAAACCAGGTGAGGTCCCAGTACTGAGAAGGAGAAATGGATCCAAACTTTTATGTATAACCAAGGAATTATCTCTAATTGATATCAATTGGTAAAGGAAAAATCAGTTTTCTCCAATGGAATACTTCTGAGTATATTAATCACACTTCAGGGTAAGCCCAACACCCGGGAGTAGTTGACCAACCTAAAAAGAACTCTATGGTATTTTTGGAGACATTTGTCTCTTTGTTTTTTGTGGGGAGGGGGGATTTTTGTCTTATTGGTTTTTTGCTTGCTTGTTTTGATTTTATTTGTTGTAGGTTTTTTAATGTGTGTTTCTTTTTGTTTGTTTTATGAACAGAGAGAGAGAGAAGTGGGGAGGATCTGGGAGCAATTGGGGGCGGATATGGTCAAAATATATTGAATGGAAAAAATTAATAACAAAAAAAGAATATAGAGGCAAAAAAGATAGTCACTTTTAGTCCCAGAATTACTTATAACTTTCTGCATTTGTGTGCATGCATATGTTATTTTGTATCACTCTTTTTCCAGAGTCCTTCCAGTGTAGTCCTGGCCTATAGCTCTGTGGATCTTTAGCTGACACAAATGGTACTAAATTCTACTCCTAGGCCCTTTTGATTTTTTTCACAAAGTCTATGTATCTTCAAAACTACTATATTTTATTCTTAACCTCAGATGCACAAACTGAATACTATAAATGCCACAATTTTGCATAGTCATATCTAAAATAAAAGAATTACAACTCTGTTTAACTTTTGTTAAAATTAATCATTAAAAGCTGAGGAGGTAAATTAGTACATAAAACAAAAACAGGTATCTCATTTTGATAAAGGAGAGAACAAATGTAAGAGTTATTAGGATGTAGAAAATTTGAATAAAAATGATAACTAAACATATATTATAAGAAATCAAGCAGGGAACACCCAAGCACTGTATAATAAACATTTAATCATTCTTCTAAAGTGTATGACAAATATTCTGTAGGTAAGAATCTGATCCAATGAAATTTTGATGAATTAAAATTATTGAAAGTGTGTTACACAATAAAAATAAGATAAAATTAAAATTTGGTAACAAAGAGGATATGGAAAATCAGGCTATTTCTTCTGATTTAAGGGAACATTCTTGTGCTTTGTTAGCTTTCTATATTTATTTTTTCTTTTGTTTGAAACAATATATTGTCGTCTGGAAACTAATGACAGGACAATTCTTATACACTCTTGACATGAGCACAAACTAATATAGCTATTTTGGAAATAAGTGTATAGTTTTTGTGAAAACTAAAAATAGAACTTACCTATGTCCCATGTATATTTGTGGACATATATCCAATGGACTTTATATCCTACTACAGAGACATTATACAACCATGCTCATAGCTCCTTGATTACAATAGCTAGGAAATGGAAGAAATTCACATGGTAAACAACTTGGGAATCGGTAAGAAAAATAGGGTACATACACACGATGGAATATTAGCTCTAAAGAAAAATAAATTAAATCATGGAATTCTCAAGAAAACTGATGGAACTAAAAATATATATGTAAGGAAGTAGGTAACTCAAGCCCCAAAGACAAACCCATATGCTCTTTCTCAGGTGTCAAATCTACTTAAATTCCTTTGTTTTGTGCAATTAACTTATAAAATAGGTGGAAGCTCAAAAACTGGAAAGGAGGTATGGCAGGGGGAATGTAAAGAGAGTGAGGAATAGATTTTAAGTGAAACAAAATTAGTGTAATAAAATCCTATTATTTTTATTATTGTTGAGGAACAAGGCTATTATCAACTGGCTGCTTTTCTAGAAGACCGATGTACAACTCCCAGCATGCACAGGGAAACTTCCAACCCGCTGTAACTTTAGTTGCAGGGGAGGGGTTTGATTCTTCTGCCCACTATGGGCACCTGATACACATGTGGTGCACAGATATACATGTAGACACAGCACGTATACATATATAATAAAATACATATTTTTTAAAGTGGAAGGGTAGAAGAACAAAAGAGAAAAGAAAAAAGAGTGAGGATTAATGAGGCTTAGTTTGCACTTCAGCGGTGCTCAACCTTCCTAATGCTTCAGTTCCTCATGTTGTGGTGACCCCAACCATAAAATTATTTTGTTACTACTTCAGAACTGTAATTATATACTATTAGGAATTGTGATGTTAATATCTGACATGTAGGATAACTGATGTGTGACCCTCAAAGGGGTTACAACTCACAGTTTGAGAAATGCTGGCTTAAGGGGAAAGTTAAAGGAGTAAGGGGAATGGGGATTGGGGAATGGGGAAGAGGAAGTTGTGTTAGAAGATTGTTTAACCAAATCAGTGATTTCTAAAAAAAGGGGGGGGATGCTATGGAAATCCATTAGTTAGCAAGTTAATTTTGAAATACAAATATAAAGAAAAGAGTTCAAATAAAATACTCTGCATGGGTGGATAATGTGACAAAACAGAACATATGAGTTATTAAAGGAAAATTGTAATACAAGGCATAGGATTTCTCCCACTATGAGTTATTGGTTAGGGAGGCCCAAGAATAGCACAGGATGTTATAAATACCCCTTGTAACCCATTATAACAACATCGTAAGATCCTATTCCTGGAACACCACACACTTTTGCTGATGATCATAGAGCCATAAATCTCCAATTGACCAGGAAATTTCCTCCATGCCTGATAGCTTTCATAATGCCAAAAGGAGCTCTACCAACCACTAGATGAGAAAAAAACCAATAACATCAACAATGGTTTTATTCATCACTGGGCCCTGAACATTGCAAAAGAATCTGCCAGGCAGGATGTGCCCAATGGTACCATTGTGGCACACCTGTTTTGGTGTACATAACCACAGCTGATTAGATTTAAGGCCTGGCCCATAGTGGGTAATTTCATGTATGCTGCTTTTAATGCTGGTCAAAAGTCCATAAATAGTCCCTAGGGTGAAACTTACAGCTGTTATTTTCATATTTGTCAAATTGTCTTCTAAGTATTTAATTTTATACATGTGACCTGAACTTCACTAAATCTGGGTCAAAAAAGCTTCTTTTGCAGAGAACAGTACCCAATGGAGAAATACATGTCACTTTTATAGAAGTGTAAATTTAGGATAGAGAATTTAATAATGTTATTGCTTGTTAACTATTTTCATTAATATATTATAGAAGAATCAAAAAATTATACTGGGATGGGCACTTTTGCTTAATTCTGTCCTGATGTAGGTGTAATGCATGAGAGGAATGATTGATTCAATGGCCAGTGCAGGAAAAAAAAAAGCATGATTTACTTTTGTCTGGTGATATGATACCACAAATGAATCAGCTGAATGTAAAACAAAAGACAAAGAAAATCTCTCATTGATTTAATTAGGCCGATAAGAAAAATGCAGAGGAAATGAAAACATTTTGTGATATAGATAGCTACTTTATACATTCTATGGCAGTTTGAATGTACTTGACCCCCATAATCTCATAAGGAGTGGCACTATTAGGAGATGAGGCTCTGTTGGTGTAGGTATGGCCTTGTTAGAGCAAGTGTGTCACTGTTGGGAGTGGGCTTTGAGGTTTCCTATGCTCAAGGTACCACCCACTGTCTTAATCAAATTTCTATTAACTGCAAAATGTAAGACCCTCATCTATTACTCCATCACCATGTCTGCCTGCATGCTACAATGCTCCTCGCCATGGTGATAATGGATGGAACCTCTGAAGCATTAAGCTAGCCACTCCAAATAAATGTTTTCTTATGGGAGTGGCCTTGGTCATGGTGTCTCTTCACAGCAATAGAACCCTAACTAAGACACATTCTAAAAACTTTATCAATATTGTAATTCATCAGTGGTATATATGATAATCAGTGGCAAGTTTGTAATTAATCAATGGTATTTATGCTGACTGCAAAACCCAAGGAAAGTTTGAAAAGCAATTTGAGATTGATTCTATTAACATTGTTTTTTAATATATTGAACACAGTTTGAATTTGGGTTGGCAATAATGAATTAATGTAGGTGATATTAGGTGTTCTTACTTATGTCAAGTAGCAATGTGATCTTTATTTCTACTATAGAACAAACAATGTAATAAATTATAATATAGATTCAGTTTAAGAGTATTAAATGAAAATAGGAATGAAGATGTGTCTTATGTATAAACTGCCCCTCACATTTTAAAAATTCAATACTATAGAAAATTATTTTACTCATAAATTTATTTCAAATCCATGTGGAAACAGTACTTACATACATTGTTATACATACAATATATTGATAATGCTTCATGCCATTTTTCTTTCCTTTTCAATTTTACCAACTAGAAAGTTCAATATACAAATATATTCTGTAACATGCATCTATTGGGCAGCAGCCATATATAACATGAAGTTTCTTTAGAGGTATTTACACATTATGATGCATATTGTATTCTATGTTCTTGGAATGTATCTACTGCTGTCAGTTGTCCCAGGTATTTACATTGTTACTTTGTTAAATTCATTACTGTATTTGTTAAATACATTACTGGCCACCTAGATCTAAGGATGGATATTATTAAGAATTATTGAAATGTATTACCATTTCTTTCAGAAAATTTAAGCTTCAGTTACCTCACAGTAATGCTTAAATCTATCACTTTAATTATCCTTAGTTGTTCTATCTGATAAATAGTATTTATTGAAAATGAAAGCTGGCAATTTATAGATATTATATGTGTTATAAAATGGCATAAACTGTAATTACATTTTCTGTGAGAACATTAAGTGCAGTTGCTATGACTGTTGTAAGTTTGGTCTACACATCTCCATTTTCAGCTCCTTGATGTCCTTCTCGGACACTGGTACACTTTTAATTGGCTTTCCATCACTTATAATGGCTTTTGGGGGGATCTGCTTTTTTATTTTACTTATGTAGGTTATTAATATCCACTTCACAAAACAGTGTAGCCATTTCAAAGCAATCAAATATATGCAAAAGTTTATTTTAGCTTTGAAGTGTAACCTCAGGTCAGCCAGTAGGAAGTTGCCTTTAAGCAACAATAGGAGCTGTTGGCTAATGACCTACCAGTGTTCTTGTACTCAGGTAATATAAAATTATGTACATTTTATATATTTAGGTCCTATTTTTCCAAAAATCATTTGCTTACCCCAGTCCACCACCATTCCCTTGGAACTCTCCTCTTGGTAAGACCTATGGTTCCCCTGGGTCTTCCTAAACTCCCTTTTCAACTTTTCCTTCTGGCCATTCTCTATTCCTTTGTGACTGCCCACTAATTCAGAGAACAACTGCTGTAACAAGGACTCACAGCCTCAACTTGGCTGTGACTCAAATTGCTCAACCCATATCTGTAGATGTAACCAACCGTCTTATTAAATAAGAAACACAGAACCAATGTAAAAGAGAAAGCTGAGAGGTCAGAGCTCAGAGTTAAAATCTTACCCTTCCTCCTGCGGTGCTCCTAGCTCCCCGAAAGAGACCTACTTCCTGTGTGTATGTCTTTAAATAGTCTTTCTGTTTTGCCTTCTCATTGGTTGTAAACCCAAACACATGACTGCCTCATCACTGCCTGTAAGTACAGCCCTCCAGGTCTTAAAGGCATATGTCTCCAATGTTGACTGTATCCCTGAACACACAGAGATCTACCTAGCTCTGTCTACCAAGCACTGGGATTAAAGGCTTGTGCCACACTGTTGCTATGGCTCTAATAGCTCTGACCCCCAGGCAACTTTATTTATTAACATACAATCAAAATCACATTTCATGACAATTAGAATACCACCACACATATCACAGAAGATTCTTCTTGCAGGAGATAGTAGTTAATACAGAGACTCATAACTGGAGAAGGTGCAGAAATCAAGGACTACAAGCACTCAACCCTAAATGTAATGTCTTCACCAGTGATGTCAGGCACAATGCTGTGCTATCAAGCCTGGATACATACAGCAGAGTGATAAAACAGTTAAACAAACAACTAAGTGGGATTTCTGCATCTTTTCAAAGCAAATATCTAAAAATTTTAAATGTGAAATTGACCCATAAAACCGAAAGCAGACAATTTGAGGAATTGCATCTAAAATAGTCCTATTCTCTGAAGAAAGACTATTTAATGACACTAACTGAAAATACAGCATGTAGAAAAGTAGAGACTTAAGTTCATTACTTCACCGATATTTTCAGTTTTGTATCACACAAATATTAATAGTCAGAATACATAGTGATGGTCAAAGAAGCATTAGAATATTGTAGAAGAAAAATATACTGAGATTCATTAAATTGGGTTTAACAAAAGAGAAACAATATCCTGTAAATGTTAAAACTTCTCAAGTTCTTTAAGCCATGAAATGAAAATTAATTGTACAAAGATCAATACATTACATCCTATAGATATATGTATGGGAAACAGAAATTCTTGCTAAGTCATTGAATTTTGAGTTACATTTTTATTAATTTACTATAGTATAAAGCAAACAACAATTAAGAAAATGGTTACCTAAAATATGATGAATTCAGTTCTCATTTTATAAAAAAATGGAGCTGGGAATCATAATTTAGTATTAATGCCTTGGATATGATATTGTATATCTCTTTTTTTTTGAGAAAGGGTTTCTCTGTGTACTTTTATAGCCTATTCTGGAACTTGCTCTGTAGACCAGGCTGGCCTCAAACTCATAGAGATCTGCCTGGCTCTGCCTCCTGGGTGCTAGGATTAACGGTGTGTGCCACCACCGCCCGGCTGATATTACATGTCTTAGTTAAGATTTCTATTGCTGTGATGAAACACCACGACTAAGAGCAAGTTAGGAAGGAAATGGTTTATTTAGCTTACACTTCTCTTTTTTTTCCTTTTATTTTATTTTACAATACCATTCAGTTCTACATAAAAGCCACGGGATCCCCTGTTCTCCCCCATCCCACCCCCTACTTCCCCCCCAGCCCACCCCCCATTCTCACCTCCTCCAGGGCAAAACCTCCCCTGAGGACTGCGATCAACCTGGTAGACTCAGTCCAGGCAGGTCCAGTCCCCTCCTCCCAGATTGAGCCAAGTGTCCCTGCATAAGCTCCATGTTTCAAACTTGGCTTACACTTCTACATGATAGGCCACCAATGAAGGAATTTGGGCAGAAACTCAAAACAGCCCATGATCCTGAAGGCAAGAGCTGATGTACAGGCCATAGAAGGGTTGGACTTATTAGTTTACACCCATGATTTTGCTTATCCTGCTTTCTTATAGAACCTAAGGCCATCAACCCAGGAAAAGAACCACCTACCATGAGATGCGCCCTCCCACCATTCTTAATTTAAAAACATGCCTAACAGCTGGATTTTATGGAGGAATATTCTCTGTTGAGGTTCTGTTCTTTCACATGACTCTAGCTCATGTCAAGTTGATATAAAACATGCCAGGACAATTGATGCCTTTCAGTGTGGCTCACTGAAATATCATTGTTAAGCCATAACCATTTTTTCCATCCCCAAGAACTCACACTAAGATAAAACATTTTACAAACTTTAAAAGCTCTACAGTCTTTACAAATTCAATCACTTTAAAACTCAGTGACTTTAAAAATCTAAATTCTATTTTAAAACCTAAAATATCTCTTTAAATATTCAGTCTCTCAAATGTGGGCTCCTGTAAAATAAAAAAAAATAAGTTAAATGCTTTCTTCCTTCAAGAGGAAAGAATCATGACACAGTCACAATCTGAACAAAGCAAAAACAAACTCTAAAACTATAAATAATTCAATGTCCAATTATCTGGCATTCACTCATGGTCTTCTGGACTCCTCTAAAGGGCTTGGGTCACTACTCTGGCTTCACCCTCTGCAGCACAAACAGCTTGTCTTCTAGGTCCAATCTTCCTCCACTCCAACCCAGTGCTATTTTTCTGGTCATGCCGTGGTACTTTCATCTTCAAAATGCTGGACTCTTCTGCTGTATCTGGGCGGTGCTTACACTAATAGGCTCTCCCACAAATAACCATTATCCCAGCAAAGCAAAGGTTTTCCTTCAGTGGTTCTACTGTCTTGCTTGTCACAGCCAGTTCTACTGAATCACAGGCAGTTAGCCCCAGCTACCCAGAAACAATGATTGGTAAATCAATGACCTGGTTGAGTCTTTGCTTTCCTCTGCAATGTTACAAACCAGGTCTCCATTGTCTGTACTTCTCTCAATATCCTTTTTTTCATGTTTTATAAAATCTTTCTTGACTCATGTTTATAATATTTACATAATTCAAAATCAAAAAGGGGAAAAATAAAGCCATGCCCTTTCTTTAGACTCATTGTTTTAAATAGCCAATATTGACTATTTTTCATGCAAGTCTAGTGATTTTATAGATGTTATAAATGTAGTACTTTAATTTCTAAAGAACCATGATCATTCTATGCACATGGGCATATGTTGAGAACAGATATTCTCAAAATAACTGTTTTCTGATTCTTAGAACCAGTGGACATGGTACATTGCATGAATAGAGACTCCACAGATAGGATTAAAGTTCTGATCACTTGAACACTTAAAGACAGAGTGCCAGAAGCTGATCAGAGAAACATGTGTACAGGGAGACAATCAGTGATCAGAATGCTGCTGGTTGTGAGAATGTCGGAAGAAAACCATAAACCAACAAAGAAGGGTATCTTTCTTAGGACCTGAAAAGGCTAGGAAATCAACTCCCTCATAGACCTCCTGAAGAGCCACTTTACAAAATATGATATGGGTGTAGATGTAAATTGATTTCATCCCCGTGGATGAATCCCCTCAGTACTGTGAGGATGGATATGTGAAGAGTAACACATGTAGTTTAGGAATCCCTGGGAGGCCAGGCAAGAGCGTTAGTGGTAAGGGAGCCAGTCAGGAGTTGCAGGTACTATCACTAACACCAATTCACTGACCTTCCTCACATGGAAAGTCTTGTGTTTTCATGTCAGCACTTCCACAGGAGTCAGGCTAGAAACTTGTATCACATGAGAAAAATAAAAGGTGAAATCCTGCTTCTTCTATTAGTATCATCTTGTAGAGCCCGAATTGGTAGTGTCTCCAGTTACAAGTAAAAGAACACAGGCAAAACTAGCACAATTCATCTCTTAAAGGTTTTTGAGAATTTTTTCATTTATTATTATTTATTTTGTGTACATACATAGATGTGTGTCGGTACACAATCCCTGGCACACATGTGGAAATCAAAGGATGGCCTTCAGGCTTTGGTTCTCTTCTCCCACCAAGTGAGTCACTGGGGTTAAACTCAGGCTATCAGGCTTGGTGACAAGGACCTTTTCCATCACTAAGCCATGTCTTTGTCCCCACTTTCAAGGTTTTACACCTGAATCTGTGACTCAAGGACACAGATGTCTAGATAGTTGAATGTATACCACTGACTTATAAACAAATGTTTATTTTGAGAATATCTATTTAGCTAAAATGAAGTCTCATCTATCAAATAATTAGCCAAACAGTAAGTAACTGAATATATAATCCATCAAAGATTCCCATATATTCTCTTTATTTCCTATTCTGTGAATTTTACCTCATCTTTCCCTTCCTTCCCATGTTTTTATTCATGCTTATTACTGCAGAATCAGCAAATATTCTTAATGTTCTCTGAATGCTTTTTACTTTAAAAAGAAATACATGCTTTTCCTTTGCCTTGCCTCCTGAATTTCAGTCAAAGAATATTTAAAATAAATTTTAAAATATATGTATATATTTAAAATTTTAAAAAAATCTTTATTGACAAATAATTCATAGTATAAAATTTGCCTGTTTGCACAATTTGATAGACTTTAGTCCAGCATCCTCATAGGCCCATGACATCATTACCACTTTCCATTTTAGAATATCACTGTCTTCAATTTCATATACACATGTAATATATGGTGATTACATTCCACCTTATTTTTTAAATGAACATAATATTTGCAATTGTAACCATTTTTAAGTTCACAATTCAGTGGTGTGAATAGAAGGAAGTTCTTTTACATATTGTACTGGTTACTTTTGTATTGCTGTGATGAAACACCATGACTAACCCAAAGGTTTTATTAGGGGCTTACATTTACGGAGGGATGAGAGCCCATCACCACTGTGGCAGGGAGCATGGCAGCAGAGAGACAAGCATGGCAATGGAGCACCACCTGAGAGCTCACATCCTGGTCCACAAACAGGAAGCAAAGAACACATTGGGGATGGTGGGAAGCTTTTGAATGCTCAAAGCCCTTCCCCTGTGACACACTTCCTCCAAAGAAACCACACCTCCTAATTCTTCTCAAACAGTTCCACCAACTGGGACCAAGTAGTCAAGCATATGAACATATGGGGGTATTCTCATTCAAACCACCAACTCTATTCCCTAAACCCATAGGCTTGTGGCCATATCATAATTCAAAATGCATTTAACCTAGTATCAAATGTCTGTGTAGTTTTTCAGTCTCAAGACGTTTTAAAAGTCCAAGTCTTTTCTGAGACTCAGGCCAATCTCTCTCTCTCTCTCTCTCTCTCTCTCTCTCTCTCTCTCTCTCTCTCTCTCTAAGGCTGAATGCCATTTATTAAAGGAAGGAGGAAGTCTTAAATACAGGCTTACAGCACAATGGGAGAACCCTGGAGGGCAGAAGTTCACTACAGATGCTTAGCACAGTGGAGACCTTGGTAGCAAAAGTAGCTACCACAGTTAATTAATCTTTCATTCTATTGGGCATGATAGATTTAATTCAATAATTATATACATTTTGATTGGCTTTCAAATTTATAATTTTATAAACTCAATTTCCATTTGCCTTTGGGATACCATCTTACAAGGACTCCAATTTGCAGTAAGGCTGGTTAATGAAGAGAATGACTCAGTTGCCTTAAGCCTACTGGCTATGGGTGGGTTAGGACTTCTATTGGTCTTTTCTGTGTCTAACACACATATTGTAAGCCCATCGCCACTTTGAGATCTTTGGCAGCAGTTAACTCTGCAGCTCACACATGATTGAGCCTGTATGATAATGAGTATTCAGAGACGGGTAATGCCTGGGGGGTACTCACCAACTTACGATAGAGCATCTTTGTGGCCTGGGCAGGCATATCCATGATGGGTAAGGTGACCTGCTGATGTCCCATGCAACCTAAGTCAGAAACTCATTTATTAGTTAAAGGGGGACCTGTAAGACCCTGACCCCTGTTTTGGATAACTATTGCCTTGCTTGCTGACCTTGAACTTGATAATCTCCCTATGCTAATTTCCTCCTGGTTTTCACCCTCCTGAATGCTTAAGTTAAGTTCCTTGTCTATGTATTCTCTCAATATTCTTATCTTCCAAGTTCCTACAGAAGAGCTCAGTGAACTCTCAATACTCAATTGCTTTTTCAAGTCAAAGTTCTCAAATATTTCATAATGTCCCTCTTCCCCCTGCAAAAAAAAAAAAAAAAAAAAAAAAAAAAAGCAACAAGAACAAGGGGCAGGTAATTTTTTTTTTTTTTTTTTTTTTTGGTCTTTTAATGCGTTTTGGGTCTGGGATAATTTTCATTGTTTAGGGGGTTAGTTACAAGTTGTTAAGGCTGAGGAAAAGGACAGCAGCGGCAGCAAAGGGTAAGCTCAGCTCCCAGCTACTGCTCTGACCTCTTGGCTTTTTTTTTTTTTTTTTTTTTTTTTTTGGATTTTTGAGACAGGGTTTCTCTGTGTAGCTTTGTGCCTTTCCTGGGACTCACTAGGTAGTCCAGGCTAACCTCAAACTCACAGAGATCTGCCTGTCTCTGCCTCCTGAGTGCTGGGATTAAAGGCATGTGCCACAACCGCCCGGTGACCGCTTGGCTTTTAACTCTGTATTTGGCTCTGTGTTTCTTATTTAAAAGGTGGTTACATCTACATCTGGTACCAACTTTTGTCTAAGTTAGGGTTTCTATTGCTGTGATGAACCCTTGAACAAAAGATGGAGAGAAGAGGATTTAGTGAGCTTACACTTCCACGTCATAGGCCATCTTTGAAGGAAGTCAGGATAAGAATTCAAAGAGGGTAGGATCCTTTAGGTGGAACATGATGCAGAGGTGGAGGCCAGTTCTGCTTACTGACTTGGTACTGACTTGATCTCACAGCTTATCTCAGACTGCTTTCTTGTAGAGTCCAAGTATAACAGTGCCTACCATAAACTGGGCCATTCCCATCAATCACTTACGAGGAAATGCCTTACAGCTAGATCTTATGGAGGAGTTTTCTCAACTTAGCTTCCTTCCTTTCAGATGATTCTAGCTTGTGTCAATTTGACATAAAAATAGCCAGGTTAGTGTTCGAAAGAGGAAATACAAATAGCTGAAAACAAAGAAATGTTCAACATCTTTAGTCACTAGGGAAGCACTAATCAAAATTATTTTGAGATTTCATCTTGTAGCAGTCAGAATGGCCAAGATCAATACAACAATGACAGATAATGCTTGTAATGATGGCGGTAAAGGAAACACTCACCCAATTGTTAGTGGGGTTCAAGCTTCTACAGACACTGCAAATCACCGTGGCAGGTCTTCAGAAGCCAGGAATCAGTTTCTTCCTGACATAGTTATTTCTGACGCACATAGGAACTCAGAGACTGTGGCAGAATGCACAGGACCCACGTCGGTCGAAGCCAAAAGCATTCCATCTCAAAGAAGCTACCACCAATTGTGAACTGCTTGCAAAGGAAACATTAGTTTTTTTCAATGGGATCTCATTGGGTATATAAACCACACCTAACCATAAGCCCCATGTCCAGCAGTAGAAGGTCAGCACAAAAGGAGCTCAGTGTTTATTTGCAGATTTTAGTTTCATATTGCTTTCTTAGAGCATTTTTTACCTTATTTTTCTTTTGGTTGTATACTATTACATTGGTCAGGGTTTTGTAGAGTCACAGAACTTAGAGAATGAATCTCTTCTCTTTCTCTCTCTCTCTCTTTCTCTATATAGTATATATATTATATATAATACATATATAATTTATTTTCTCATTTTTAATTTCAATCATGAAAAGAACTTTGAATAAACATATATATATATATATATATATATATATATATGATACATGTTTGCTTATTAAAGGGTTTAATTTTGTCATTCCTAAATCTAAAACTATCAGCTGTCATATCATTTTTAAAAAAAAGTTTTAGACTGCATTAAGCAAATCTGTGTGCCTTGATTATTGTCCTTGAACACTCCTTTAGGTGTTTTTTGACCTATATACCTGTTCATCATTCACAGCCTTGGGAATATATATCTCATTAATTTCATTTCTTTCTTTGATCAAGACTATACATTTGTCATTCTAACATATTTTTTAAATTTAAATCTTGAAAGGTAATCTATATTAGAAAGTATAAAATCCATCAGTTCAGAATCTGACAGATACATCAGTTACACAAACTGATTCAGTATGCTGTCTTCACTTTTAGAGAATACATTCATTTAAGGAAGGTTCTTAACCTCTTGAAGTCAAGACTACTTTGTCAGTCAAAGTAAACTAATGATATATAAATCAAATCATTAGAAAGATGGTGAAGTAATGTATTTTCCTTTTTTAAATGCTAGAGTTTTAATATTTGAATATATAATTCAGTGTCTGATATTTGGAGGAGTGATCATCAGAAACAATAGTTCAAAATGTTTGTAATAAAAGTGTAATACATACCATTTATGGGCTTGGTTATTGCCATAACAGTAGTACAATATGAGTAGTACTTGTTATGGGTCTTTTTAATTCCAGATATTATTATATTTCACTTTAAGTTTACAGAACTAAAAGGAAAAGTCTTCAAGTTCATGGATCTCTAGATACTGCCCATATGCCTCTGAATTTTCATGTTCGAAAAAGTAATTTCTGTAGTGTAAGAAGTAGCAGGTTGGGTTATAAAACTCATAATGTAACGTTCAGAATAGCTTGGATTCAATGTTTTCAGTGATTAGTGGAAGCACTCCCAGAAGATCTTGAATGTTTTGTGTCTTTGAGAAGCTCCCATTTTTTAAAAAACTTTGGAAATATTCCCTAAATTTAAGAACAGGAGAGAAAAGGTGGTAGAATTGAATTGTAAGCTGAACATCATTTCATATTTCATTCCTCAAGACTGACACATTCTACTTTTTATTTTTTGCATGTGACTATCAAGTATACCTCAACTAAAATTAAGGATCAACAAATTATATATATATATATATAATCTTATTAATTCCTGATTTAGTAGGTTCTGAAGTCAAGAAATATTGGTTTACATATGGATTAAATCCATCTAAAGAATCCAACACAAGAGATCATGGAAGCAACTCTAGCTGGGTTTGTAACCCACCAGCAAAGTACTTGCCCAGAAGGCAAAAGGCTTTAAATCCCAGTTTCAGAATCTCAAAGGCAGTTTAGGGAAGAAACTCTTAAAAGAGGAGACCTAGATCTCTATGAATGGCTCAACATGGAAGTTTGTTGTTCCAATTTTTCTACTGTCATGGGATTCAAAATTGGCTTATGACTCCTGTAATGTCTTATATGTTCATTCTCATTCACCACAAATCTTCTTTCCATTAAATTGATGAATCATTCTGATTCATCTCCAAGTTTAAAAGTGCATAATTTAACATTTTAGTTTTTCTACAATATTTTATACCTAATATGATATATGAAGTTCTGTGTCTCTCAAAATGTGTATGCTGCAATGTAAGTAATATTAAGATTGTGGGTGCTCATTAGAGAAGTGATTAGAAGTAAGTATAAACCATTGTGTGTAGCTAAGAGTTTTCCTGTCTGGCCCATAGTCAGAACAAATCTTTGTCACCTGCCAGTCCCACAGCCACTCAGACCCAACCAAGTAAACACAGAGACTTATTTTGCTTACAAACTGTATGACCGTGGCAGGCTTCTTACTAACTGTTCTTATAGCTTAAATTAATCTATTTCTATAAATCTATACCTTGCCACATGGCTCATGGCTTACTGGCATTTTCACATGCTGCTTGTCCTGGCAAGTGGCTGGCTGTGATTCCTTCTGCCTTCCTTTTCTTTTATTTCTCCTCTCTGTTAGTCCCTCCTATACTTCCTGCCTAGCCACGGCCAATCAGGTTTTATTTATTGACCAATCAGAGCAACTTGACATACAGACCATCCCCTAGCACAGCCAAGTGCAGATCATCTCAGACACCTGCACTCAGGCCCGTGGTCCTAATCATCCTCTATGCGGACCTGCTGGGTAAAGCCATGAGGAACCCAAGAACAGGCTCCCACAGGACATACAGGACATCCCACAGCAATTGTGAATAGGGTTAGTGTCATTTATAAAGAAGACTGAACACTGCTTTCTGTATTCCATGTGAAAAAAGATAACTTGAAAATAGTATTTATGAAGCAGAAGGCAGGTTACCAGCAAATGCTTGATTCTTTTTTTTTTTTTTTTTTGATATTGACCTTTAAAATCTTCAGAACTGTGAGGATTACATTTCAGTTGCACATCTATAACTCAGTGTACAGTATTTCATTATTGTGCCTCATGTGGATAATGTCTTCAGGTTCTTAAAATTTTGTTAAGGACTCATACATTTTTGAACATGGTAATTACCTGTATATTCTACAACAACATCATTTTGAATTTTGCTTCCCTTTTTTACCTGTGTTATTTTTTACATTTATATATATATATATATATATATATATATATATATATATATAAATTAAATGTTGTATATAAGATCATACTGGGACTGAGGATCAAAACATATTATTTTAACACCAATGTCCTTTAGTGATGACAGGAGAATTACCTGTTCTAATATTCTCACCTAGATTCTTGTCATGGAGATAATTTCATTTTTTCAAGGAAATGTTTCTATTTACTATTACTGCTATATTTTTACAAAATTATATTTACAAAAATATCAGAATTCATGTATCATTAAGAAACTATGGCATGACCAACATACTTTATATTTGTAAGACGTTTTAGATTGTACATGAACTGTGGTGTCCAGAAATAATTATAATATAATCCAATGTCTTGATAGCCAAATTGAATCTGCTTCACTGAGAATCTGCTTTACTGCTGAGCATCCTTATGCCAGGGAAAAATTTCAAATCCTTCCATGAGTTTCACTAAAGTTTGGCTCAGACTAAATGCCAACTATCTAGATGAGGATAACATTTCGAATAAACTAAATGCAGAAAAAGAAACAGGAAATAAAAAATATCATTAAAGAAATATGAGAACTCTTCCAACAAGGTTGGGTCCTCAATACATGGATCCTCAAAGGATATCTCAAGTCAAACTACCTGGGAAATCCTTTTCTATTAGCAAGATATTTCACACAACCTTCTCTTTTGTAAACTTGGCAGGAATGTAATTATCATAGCCTTAGGCAGGCCAAACTATCCTCATGTTCTAGGAAATTTGTCAGTTTTATATCTCTGTTTCAAAATCTGCAGGATTTTTAGGGGAATAATCTAGAATATTTTTATGAAAGCAGATGCTCAAATGGTTCAGATTTTAATTTTTAATAAGTTTCCTGATTAAATAGAGATGATATCTCTCCAAAATATAGATTTAAAAATAATTTTACTTTGGCTTTTAGAGTAGACAAGTCCAGTAAACTAGAAGTTCATTAACAAAGAAAACAGGTGAATTCACATGCATGAAAATTATTCAACCTTGAATCATGATCTTTTTGTTTCTATACTATTTTTATTTAAATTTTTAAAAATTCATATATGTATTGAATACATCTTATACATTTACCCCAGAATCTACCCAATCTGTCTTTCTGCATCCCTCATGTCCTTTTTTGTTATTATAATTAATAGTAATATCAGCCTCCTGAGTCCAGTTAGTGCTGATATAAGCCCATGGACGTGAGACCATCAAGTAGGGCATGGCCAACTCTACAAAGAAAAGTGAATCCCCTTTCATCAGCAGTCATCCAGTGCCAATAGTTCTTCCCTTAGGAATGAGATCTAGAAAGCCCCACATCCTTTGTAATATTAAACAAAATTTTCTTAGTAAATCAGTATTGTAGCATGAAGCATACTGTACTAAGCAAGAACAATAATTTCATTTGTCCTCAAGTAGCCTACATAGTATCTTTCAGCAGTATGAAAGCCAGTGACAGGTGACAGAGTTTAATAGTCAGTTTCCATTGATTTAATGATTTCTTGCTACGAGAGTGTCCATATTAAGCAATAGAACCATATCATCTTCTTATGGGGAGCAACCAAGAATGCCAAGATACTATGTTGTTTTGAGAGCCTCTGGAGACCCCATGACCAATAATTTTTAAGGATGTTTTGTAGCATGAACCTAATTAGTCTTTTTTTTTTTTTTTTTGGTTTTTTTTTTCGAGACAGGGTTCCTCTGTGTAGCTTTGCGCCTTTTCCTGGAGCTCACTTGGTAGCCCAGGCTGGCCTCGAACTCACAGAGATCCGCCTGGCTCTGCCTCCCGAGTGCTGGGATTAAAGGCGTGCGCCACCACCGCCCGGCACCTAATTAGTCTTATCAATGAAAACCAGGAGTCAGATATCAGGGTAATAACCTGAAAGATCAGAGAAGATGAGGAGCAGCCACCAGTGACTTCTTACCTCCTGGGATACTCTGACTGAAAGGGGACAGAAAGCCTCTCTGTACCCTGCCTTAACACTTCCTCTCTTTGCCTCCTGAGTGCTGGGATTAAAAGCATGAACCTCCCAAGTGCTGGGATTAAAGATGCAAGTCACCACCTGGCCTCTGTGGGTAACTAGTGCCTAGCTCTGCCCTATGATCTCCAGACAAGCTTTATTTGACAGAACACAAACAAAATATCACACAAAATTTACCATGTTTGGTATTGATCTTTCCATTTAATAATTCATGTCTTCAGTGAACAGTACTGTCCACCAATGAATGGTACCTCTTGTCAAATACCATTTTAAAATACACTTTTAACTATTTTACTAGCCAGTAAATTTCTAAAAGGTTTCTTCATATAGCCTTAGCTATGACTAAGATACTTTCAATTCCATCCTTGTGGTGATATTTTGTTTGTGCTCTAACAAATAAAGCATGCTTAGAGATTAGCGTGGGAGGTAGCCACTAGAGGTCAGGTATTGGCGGCACATACCTTTAATATCAGCATTTGGGAGCAGGAAACAAGAAGTGATATGGCTGGACACAGAGAGGATTTGATAACGCAGGGTGGAGACAGAAGCTCAGCTCTTTCAAACTGAGAATTCCTAGAAGTAAGAAGTCTTTCTGGTGGCTGGCTGCTTTGCTTCTCTATCTTTTAGCTTTTACCCTGATACAACTCTGGATTGTTGTTATTAAGACCAATAAGAATTTGTGTTTAGTGAGAAAGAGGAGGGTTTATTTGAGAGAGAATTGTTGAAACGAAGGTTGGATAAAGCACAGGGACAAATAGCCAAACGAATAGAAACACGTGAACTATGAACCAAAGACTGAGGGGCCCCCAACTGGATCAGGCCCTTTGAATAGGTGAGACACTTGATTGGCTTGATCTGTTTGGGAGGCATCCAGGCAGTGGGACCGGGTCGTGTGCTCATTGCATGAGTTGGCTGTTTGAAACTTGTGGCTTATGCAGGGACGCTTGGCTCAGTCTGGAAGGAGGGGACTAGACCTGCCTGGACTGAGTCTACCAGGTTGATCTCAGTCCTTGGCAGAGGCTTTGCCCTGGAGGAGGTGGGAATGGAGGGTGGGCTGGGGGGAAAGGAGAGGGAGGCAGGAGGGGGGAGAACAAGGAAATCCGTGGCTGATATGTAGAACTGAATGGTATTGTAAAATAAAATAAAAGGAGGGGAAAAAAAAAGAGAATTTGTGCTCCAGCTGGGATCTCCCACTCCCCCAAGCTCTCTTTCCCTCGACCATCGCCCTTCATTACCCCCACTCATGTCCAGGCTGTTCATGTAGATCTCATCCATTTCTCTGTCATTAGGCGATCCCCGTGTCTTTCTTGGGGTCCTGTTTTCCAGGTAGCCTCCCTGGTGATGTGATCAAGAACAGAGAGTGAGAACAAGGAATAGGAGACCATGGTAAATGAAAACCACATGAGAATAGGAAGAAGCAAAGTGCTAGAGAGGCCCACAGAAATCCACAAAGATACCCCCACAGTAGACTGCTGGCAATGGTGGAGAGACAGCCCGAACTGACCTATTCTGGTGATGGGATGGCCAGACACCCTAATTGTCATGCTAGAAACCCCATCCAAGGACTGAGGGATCTGGATGCAGAGATCCTCGGCTAGGCCCCAGGTGGAGCTCTGGGAGTCTAATTAGCGAGAAAGAGGAGGGTTTATATGAGTGAGAATTGTTGAGACCAAGGTTGGCTAAAGCTTAGGGACAAATAGCCAAACGAATAGAAACATATGAACTCTGAACCAATGGCTGAGGGGCCCCCAACTGGATCAGGCCCTCTGAATGGGTGAGACAGTTGATTGGTTTGATCTGTTTGGGAGGCATCCAGGAAGTGGGACCGGGTCCTATGCTCATTGCATGAGTTGGCTGTTTGAACCCTGGGGCTTATGCAGATTCGCTTGGCTTGGCCTGGGAGGAGGGGACTGCACCTGCCTGGACTGAGTCTACCAGGTTGATCTCAGTCCTTGGAGGAGGCTTTGCCCTGGAGGAGGTGGGAATGGGGCATGGGCTGGGGGGAAGGGGAGAAGGGTGGGAGGGGAGAGGAGCTGGAGGTGGGAGAACAAGGGAATCCATGGCTGATATGTAGAACTGAATTGTATTGTAAAATAAAATAAAATAAAATAAAATAAAAAAATAAAGATACTTATGCAATGCTTTTGGCAAAAAAAAAAAAAAAGAATTTTTGCTACACATCCTCTTTTGCATTCTGTTTCTCAAACTTATTAAACATTTAACCTCCTTCATTCTTTTGTGTCATCTGTGCTCAGATATTCTCTCTACTTATATTTTTACTTGTGTTCCAAGATCTGTTTCCAAACAGCATTATTATATACTTCATCTTGTTTAAGCCTTCTCCTATGACTTTGTATTCCATCTTTACTTTCCTTTTTGTTGAACCTTTCTGCCCCAATTGTTCCCCATCTTTACTTTCATTTTACCCATCTCCTGTCCCTTATTTTGTTTGTGCTCTATGATCATTTTCTAATTACCTGGTTTTCACATGCATTATAATTCAACTTACAAAACAAAAGATTGAAAAATAGAATACATACATGAGAAAAGTCATGGTACACTTGTCTTTCTAGGCTTGGATAACTTCATTTAGTATTACTTTTTTTTTAACCAATTCTATCTATTTTGCTAAATATTTCATGATTTCATTTTCTTTATATCTATGTAATATTTCATTGTATATATGTACCAGGTTTTTTTTTTTTTTTTCATTTAGCAGTTGATGGGCATGTCAGTTGACTCCATTTTCTAACTTTTGTCAAAAAATCAATAATGTACAAGTGTCTTTGCAGTACATTGTAAAGTCCTTTGGATATTATCCCAGGGATAGTATAGCTGGGTCATATGATAGAGAACTTATAAAGTTTAAGAAAAATGCAGACTAATTTCCAGTTTGGAAGAAGACTGTAAGAAGTTCTTTTTTGAATAGATTTCTGTTGCCAAAACAAAATACCAGAGACTAGATAATATATAAAACTGACTGTTCTTTAGCATAGTTGTTTTAAAAGGAGTGAGTAGGAGTTGGGAAGATATTTTAGCAGTTAAGAGCACATTGCATTAGCACAGAATCCAAGTTTAACTCCTAGCAATCACCTTAAGTGTTTCACAACTACCAGGAACTCTAGCTTCAATATATCTGGTATACTTTTCTCACCTCCTTAAGTAAACAAAGTGAATTGTTTAAGAAAGAGAGGAACAGAATTAACATGATTCTTCACTGGGAAAAATCACCCTGATTGAGTTTTTAACTGAACATGGATTTTTTTTCATGCAATATATTCTGATTATGATTTCCCTTTCCAGCTCCTATCTCAACATCCATCTATTCCTAAGTATATTCTGTATTTACCTTCCTTGAAAAAATCCTTCCCTGACACCTTGTCTTTTATTCTTTATTTAACATCTGTTCTTATATGGATTTTGGCATGCCAATCAAAGTCTTAAAAGCTAACATTTGCATATAAGTGAATACAGAACATATTTTTCTTTTTGGGTCTGGGTTACCTCACTCAGGATGATTCTTTTCTAGTACCATCAATTAATCTATGAATTTCATTTTTAAACACCTGAATAATTTTCTCCTGTTTAATGTACCATATTTTCATCACTGATTCATCTTTTGACAGACATGTAAGGTGTTTCCAATTCTGGTTATTATGAACAGAGCAGTAATTAAGATAGATGAGCCAGTATCTCTACAGTAGGATGTACAGACCCTTAGGTATATGCCCAAGAGTGGTAGACCTGCACATGGTAGATCTATTCCTGGGTTTCTGAGGAATCATGAAAATGATTTCAATAGTGGCTATACAAATCTGCATGTCCACCAGCAATGGATAAGTGTTCCTTTACCCCACATCATTGCCTGCATGAGTTGTCATTAGTTATATTGATCTTGACCATTCTGACAAGTGTAAGTTCAAATCTCAGATTTCACCCTGATTCTTACAAGATTGTTCTGCTTTAAATGGATAATTCCAGATAACATGGCATAATTTTGTCCATACATATTAAAGTTATAAATCAGTAAGTGAAAAACACATCCTTAAAGATTATATAAAACTATGATTAACAAATGGATGGAAACTATTTTGCATGTGAATTGTCACACACTAAATTTCTTGTTGTCTCATTGAATAAATATTTAACTAAGTAACAGAAAGTTAAACTAATGAACATAAATTGAGGACTACATTTAGAAGGCATTTAAGACTATGTAATTTTCTTATAAATATTTCCTTTGTGTTTGATAGAATATAATATGGTTTTCTTTAAACATATAAAAATCCTAATCCTATGTCCCTGTTTTAAAACATAAATATATATTTCAACACTCAATTATTTTTCAAATATCTTAAAATAGGATACAAAGAAAATCAACAACAATATATTTATTTAAACTACTGAAAAGCCCAGTCAGCTAACACATCTTAAGTATTTAGAGTTATTCTAGAAGTCAGTTCTTTTTCATTACTAGTAGTACCCAGCATCTTTCCATTTTGTTCATCCAAATAATTTCAAGGTATAAATTACTATATTTTCTCCAGAGAGACTGTTTGTTCTTTGGCTGCTCCTGTTTTCTATGGGAATTTCTGTTCAAAAATAGAAGCAACTGCTGGCCTGGAATCTCCAAATGATAGAGGACTTTGACCTTGACTCACAAGATCTATGACAGAAACTGGATTATCTTTGCTGCAGACCCAGATCTTATCCTGAAAATCTGAGGAAGTTATTTGAAAATATAGAATCAATGTCCATCATAGACTTTACAATTCATTCAGTAGGAGATGAGGGCAGAGAATATTGCCTTTTTAAAAATGATTATTTTCAGTTTATAGTAATTTATTTTAAAACATCACTTGAGAATACTAAACTATTTTTCATCTGAACAAAACACTGTTGTTCTATAAATACAGTTGAATTTTTGGAAAATTATTTTTATTAGGTCTACATTGAGTTAATGGGGTAAATAAAAAAATAGAAATTGAAGGATCAATATTTATTTCAGCATGTCTGCCCATTTTCTCATGGGGAGGAGAGAACACATAGATAAAGTTTCTGGATCACCCCCCAGATTAGAATATCAGTCTAAGTATCTACAAGGACATTTCAAACTTTAAATTCTACCTGCTAACCATCTAATCTGTCAATTGTATTAACTTAATGTTTCTTTTACTTCTAATTTGTAGAGCAGTATAGAAAGATCATGTGCTACATCTTGTTACTGGAGATTGTATGACCAGAAACCTCATAATTCACCACAACTTTAAAATGTCAGCAATAATAAATGAAATGATGTAATAACTCAATTCCAGTGGAAAAACATTAGCAAATTATTTAAAATTCTTTTATAGTCTTTCTTAATTATTTACTATTTTATATTGACTTCCTAAGCAGAAACATAGAAAACTTTGTTAATTCCAACATTTCATATAATCATAGGAAAGTTACATGAATCAAACTATGGTTTTATGTTATAAGTAATGAAGTATAAGTGGTGGATAGAAATATATTACATTAAAGAGCTTTTATTAGTTTAAAAGTTGCTTATATAATGCTTACATAATTATTCAATCTGGGAGTTAATGCAAATGTACATGCAAGTAATGTCATAATTAGACAGAATTTCATTCAGGGGAAAGAAAGACGATTCTGAATCAGTGAAGGCATTTGCTGCCAGTACAAATAAGCTGAGATTGATCCCAATGACCCATTCAATGGAAGAAGATAATCGAATCTTAAAAGTTCTTATTAATAAAATCAAACCCGAGGCGAGTTATTGGGGTCCATGCTGGTAGATCAGAGAGACAGAACAAGCCACAGCTATCTCACCTCGCCGGATCCTCAGCTGGTCTTGTCTCCTCAGACTGGAGGCCTCTGAGTCCTCATCTGAATGGGTCCCAGCTGAACTGTGTTGCTCCAAAGCCTGAATGCTTAACCAGCCACATGCTTAACCAGCCAAATGCTTAACCAGCCAAATCCTGAACCAGCCAAATGCCACTAGTTTCTGGTCCTCACGCCTTATATATCTTCCTGTTTCTACCACCACTCCCTGGGATTAAAGGCTGGCTTTCTGGGATTAAAGGCGTGTCACCATGCTTGGCTATTTCCAATGTGGCCTTGAACTCACAGAGATCCAGAGGGATTTCTATCTCTGGAATGCTAGGATTAAAGGTGTGAGTGCCACCATTTTCTAGCCTTTGTATCTAGTGGCTGTCTGTTCTCTGACCCAGATAAATTTATTATAGTACACAATATTTGGGGGAACACAATACCCCCACATCTCCTCTCTTTTTGTCTAAAATTAAAAAAGCTTATAACTAATACAAGAAAAACTATCTAATAAGTATATACAATATATACAGCCAAAACTTACATTAATGATGTCTAGTCCATTAACATGACAAATTCATATGAAAACTCCATTATATATATTAACAATGTCCAGTCCAGTAACATCTGATAAACTCAGACCAAAAAATTTTCATTACTTATCTTATTTAAAACAAGTAGTTCCTTTTTAAAAGTAGATTCCATAATCTCCCTTTTTATCTTATCATATCCATATTCTTTTTTCTTTTCATAATAGATTCAGTAGTCTACCTTTTGTCATTTTTATATCTTCCCCTTTTTCTTCAGTGTAGATTCAATGATCTACCTATTTATCCTATTATTTCTTTATCTTTTTTTCTCAGAGTAGATTCGATGATCTATCTCATATCTATATTCTCTTTTTCTTTTTGCTTTCTAGGGGTGAAGATATCTTTAGGGAATCTTGAAAAGAAAATTTTTGGGTTAATTGTCAAGTCCTGTATCATTTGTCCAGTCTCTGCATAATAGGAAAGTTCAGGGCTTGTTTCAAGTCCTTGTTCAAGTAGTCTGTCAGACTGGATCATCTCAGCTAGTCCTCTAGAAATTGTCCTGACTAGTTTGTAGTCCAAAGTCGATTTTTCCATGGCATTAATCGGCTTAATGGCTTTATCATAGTCCATGTGTAATCATCGTTGTAGGATCCTGTCATCCTTTTGAAGATTTCAAAGTCACTGTTAGGCATGGTCATGGTTTCCTGTAGACTTTTTTTTTTTTTTTTTTTTTGCCTCCTCTGTGGTTTGGAGCAATCACAGTCTGATAAATGTCTGTCTCTTGGAACCATGAACATTCTTCCCTAGAACAGAAAATCTTCACAACAATTTCTCCCCACCATTTGTCTTGCCAAACTTTTCCAAACTGACCTTTGCCGAAGCTTTCTTGTAACACAATGGTCCTGGCAATTCTTCTCTGATCCAGCAGCAGTAAACCCTTCGTCCTAGGTAGCAGCATCACCGCAGTCACCAACACGATGAGAAGGAGCTGGCAACGTGGAGCAGTAGCCACTGCTTCCATGGTCCCACCACTGTTTGTGGTTCAGTCCGGGCCAAAGCTTCTCCCAAGCCTCCTAGGTCGGCCTCAAACTTGGGATCCTCCTGCCCCTGCCTTCTTCAGCAAATCCTACCAGTGTGCGCCACCACAACCGCCTGAGTGTAGCTTGGGCCTGAGCTGGGGCTCACAAGGCCACAGGCAAACAGCTTTTTCATGAATTCGCAACACGAACGTTGGGCGCCAGATGTAGCAGGAATCTTAAAAGTTCTTATTAATAAAATCAAACCCGAGGCAAGTTATTGAGGTCCATGCTGGTAGATCAGAGAGACAGAACGAGTCACAGCTAATCTCACCTGGTCAACTTCTCAGCTGGTCTTGTTTCCTCAGACTGGAAGCTTCTGTATCCTCATCCCAATGGCTCTCAGCTGAACTGCTGCTGGAAAGCCTGAATGCTTAACCAGCCACATGCTTAACCAGCCAAATGCTTAACCAGCCAAATCCTGAACCAGCCAAATGCCACTAGTTTCTGGTCCTCACGCCTTATATATCTTCCTGTTTTCTACCACCACTCCCTGGGATTAAAGGCTGGCTTTCTGGGATTAAAGGCGTGTCACCATGCTTGGCTATTTCCAATGTGGCCTTGAACTCACAGAGATCCAGAGGGATTTCTATCTCTGGAATGCTAGGATTAAAGGTGTGAGTGCCACCATTTTCTAGCCTTTGTATCTAGTGGCTGTCTGTTCTCTGACCCCAGATAAATTTATTATAGTACACAATATTTGGGGGAACACAATACCCCCACAACCTGTCTTGAGACATCCTCTGATATTAACATCAGTACTATGGTATCTGTGTGACAAATAATGCACACAAAATACATATAATAGTAAAATGTATGTATGACTCAAACAAACTCATATAATTATTTGAGAAGAAAACATGGCTACATGGTCTAGCTATTGTGTTTATTGTTTTTTAAGGTAACATTTAAAGATTTGATATTGCTAGTAGGTAGCCATTGGAAATTAGTGAATGGTATTAAAGTTTAGTTATTTGTATGAGTATTCCTATGAGATCCAGAGAGAACAGAGCTGACCAATAAAAAAGTTGCACAGGATTTGGAAGTTCTAAAATTTAACCAGAAGCTGTGGGCTAAGGGAGATGATTCAAGAAGACTGTATAGGTTCCAGGAGTTCCAAAATTCTTGGTGGAAGCAGTGGATCCCAGGAAAGGACAAAGCTAACTTGAGATAAGGTATTCAGGTATGTGTAGTTGCAGTCCTACATATGAGTGCAGCCTCTTACATCAAAGATGTTTCTTTAGCAGCAAATGGAGGTGTGACTGTTGATTTATTTTATTTTTGAGATTATAATATAATTACATTTCTCTCTTCTCCTTCCTCCATCCACCCCCATAACCCTCACCCTATAACCTTCCTTCAAATATATTGCCACTTTATTCATTAGTTGTTATTATATACATATATGTATATGTAAACACAAACACATACACATTCCTAAATATATCCTCTTCAGTCCATATAATGTTACTTGTATGTATATGTTTAAAGGGATGACTGTTTTGTACTGGACAACCAATTGGTGTGTTCTTCAATGGGAAAAGCCACCTCTCCTGTTCCAAGCATTTCTCAATTGCTTTTTAGTACTTTGTGTAGGTTTGAGGCCTCCTGGGTTTGACATTGTCATGGATATTATTCTTGTTCGACTCATATTTGGGCAGCTGTTATTGAGACCTTATAGTGTAGCTTCTGATATCACTAGGATACACAGTCTTACAGCACAATCTCTGATCCTCTGACTCTTACAACCTTTTTTGCCACCTCTTCAAAATGTTCCTTGAGTCTTAGGTACAGGATAATTTTGTAGCTGTATCCATTGGGAATCAGCTCCATTACTCTGTGTTTTGATTGATTATGGTTTTCTGTAGTAGTTACTGTTGATTTTGGTGTCAACTTTCCATGAATTACAATCATATCGGTATAGAGACTTTCACCTGAAGAAATGTCCTGATAGATCTGACTGATAATTGAAACCCACTCTGAATGTAAAGCTTCATTAGTAGCCCAAATAAAGGGCACAACAGATGGAAGACTATTCTCTTCTAAGACAAGTCTTGGCTGCATGGGACTAGACTAGGCCTTCTGCATAGCTAGACAGTTGTGTAGCATGATTTGCTCAAGAGAGCCTCTGACAATAGGATCAGATTCCATCCCTGGTGTTGAGCAAGCCTTTTGGAGCCCACTTCTATGATGAAAAGCCTCGAGCAGCCTTGAGGCAGGGGGAGGGGCTTGGACCTGCCTCTACTAAATGTACCTCCTTCTTGTAAGGAGGGAATGGGGGGGGGTTGAGAGGGGGAAGCTGAATGGCAGGAGGAGGGAAGAGGGGGGTGTTTGTATGTAAAATGAATTTAAAAAAAATTCTTAATTAAAAAAAAAAGACAAGTCTTGGTTTGTTATTAGGCCTTAGTGAAAACTGAAAGTTTGGCATTGAGCCTTGATGCCCACTTTGAGATGGCATTATCTTACACAAATTACTATGAAGTTGGATGAGCATAGCAACATCTATTATCAAGTGGATGCTTTATATGTATTCAGATACATATTTATATATTACATATATATCAAACCATATCCATAATCTTCATATTTAAATATACTTATTAATATATTAAATATATTTAAGATTAATATTTGATATATTAAAATATGTATTAATATATGTATAAAGCTTTTTATCAAGCCATACATAATATATTAACCATATTGCTAAAGTGACTATTACTGGTGGCCTTAGCCTAAACAGTTTGGACAAGATTTTTTGGATTATCATATATGATTTGAATTACTATTCATTGATGTGTGCTATTATTTCTCTTATAGCCAGTAGTCATGGTTCTAGGATTAAAGGAATAAGAATAAGCAATGTACCCCTAATCATTAACTCTCATGACATACTCAGAAACCTTTGCTTCTTGTTCCCTCAAACTCATAATCTTCATGCCTAGAAGTTTTTTTTTGTTGTTGTTGTTTTTTTTTTTTTTTTTTTTTTTTTTTTTTTTTTTTTTTTTTTTTTTTTTGTTTTTCGAGACAGGGTTTCTCTGTGTAGCTTTGCGCCTTTCCTGGGACTCACTTGGTAGCCCAGGCTGGTCTCGAACTCACAGAGATCTGCCTGGCTCTGCCTCCCGAGTGCTGGGATTAAAGGCGTGCGCCACCACTGCCCGGCTCATGCCTAGAAGTTTTATTCCAGAAGGAGAAATAAACCTACCAGAAGGCACAACAGACATTCCATTGAACTTGAAGTTAAGACTTGCTTCTGGCTATTTTGAGCTCCTGACACCCTATGTCAACTGGCTAAGAAAAAGGTAACAATGTTAGGACATGCATTTTATGCAGAATCAGGGAGAAGTTGTGTAATTTCTTCACAATTGAAATAAGGAGAAATATGTTTGTAGTGAATGAGATCTTTTTGTGTGTCTTTGGTTTTGCCATGTTCTTTGATTAAAGTCAGTGGGAATTTTCAACAATCCACTTGAAGTTTGATGGTAAAAGTCTAAACCCTTCAGGGATAAAATTATGTAACATAACAGGTAAAGAACCAAGACCCACTAAAGTGCTTGCTTGAGAGTGAGGGAAATACAGAATGGATCTTTGATCAAGATAGTTCTAAATACCAGCTAAGGCTATGTAAGCAGTTACAGGAACAAGAATTTGAAATTATATAAATATTTCACCCTAACTGTTAATAGTATAATTGTGCATACTCTAAAGAGATACCTGTGATTTTACTGTTATTTATCATGTAATATAATATTACATGAGATAATAGGAGTGGTTAAGTGTTACAAATCTATTTTATGATTTTTAAGTTTGGAGACCTTAAAGACTAAACAATACTCAAAAGACTTTGTTATTCAAACTCTTTGGATACTAAATTAGATTCTAAGCATTGATGGCTGGTAACTATTGCAACTAAATTTGTTATATTCTCTGCTGTTTGGTTTTTCTTTTCTGTATTTGTTTATTTAGTATAGGCTTGGTTTTTGTTTTGTTTTGTTTGTTACTTTTCCCTTTTGGATTAAGAGTGACTTATTGGTACCATGCTGTGGGATGTTCTGTATGTTGTAAATAAATAAAACTCTGATTGGCCAGTAGCCAGGCAAGAAGGATAGGGTAGGCGGGACAAGTTGGAGAAGAATTTTGGGCTGTGGAAGACTGAGGCAGAGAGATACTGCCAGCTACAGCCATGACAAGTAAGATGTAAAGTAACGGTAAACCATGAGCCACATGGCAACTTATAGGCTAATATAAATGGGTTAATTTAAGATAGAAGAACTAGATAACAAGAAGCCTGCCACAGCCATACAGTTTGTAAGCAATATAAGTCTCTGTGTGGTTGGGTTTGAGCTGCTGCCGGACTGGCAGGTAGGTGAAAGAGATTTGTCCTGACTGTGGGCCAGGCAGGACTGGAGAAAATTTCAGCTACAGTACCATAATATATTTGAAATATGTTACTTGTTTTTGATATTTAAAGATTACAGTTAAAGTATTTGAGACTTTTAAAGCATTAAAGTTTCTTATTAATTTGAGCAACCTTTCAAAGTGGACAATATTTTAAAATATGAAATAAATATGAGACTTAGAGGGGAACTTTGTTCTATGTGATTTATTTTGTAAAGTTTACTTACTTATTTTATTTTGCTAAGTGTAGGTTTGTGTGCCTGAATAACGTGGTTTTTACATTGTCATGTTTGTTTATCAAGCTGACCAAGTGTAAATTGTGGTAATTAGTTATAATTTAAAACTTACCCCATGGGTGGGAAGAGCCTTCTGGTAATAGTTGATATGAAAAGAACATGGCAGAAGGACAATCTCACCCTTTGTTCTCGGCTGTCTCTCCTGCTTGCTCCTTTCCTTTTGCTGAAGAGTTGCTTGACCTTCGTTGTTGCTGCTGCTGCTTCCTTCACTGATATCTGAAACAGCTTTTCTGGACAAATATTTTTGACCAAGGACCAGCGGCTCTTCAAGAATCTTCTAGACTTTCTAGCTATATTGAGACTACAGGGGCACCCAGAATTGTGAATGAAAAACTACATGGGTTTCAGTGTCTCAACTATGAGACGATTTTTGTTACCATTTTACACATGAAATGTATTTATAAATTATGTGTATAAATATATTTTAAATATGTACATATATATTCATGTTATCTGTCGTTCCTCTAGAGAAACTTAACTAATACAATATTCATATGTGAAATTCTCAGAAAAATAAAAATTTAAATTTAAAAATAGGAAACAGAAAGAGGAAAAAATACAATATTAACAATTTTCACTTGTAATAAATTAAAATGTTTATTTTTCTGGATCATAACTTGTTCAATATAGAAATACTATTGATATAGTTGGATTAGATATAACAGAAATAACACAATATTATTTCTCATATTTATATTTTGAAGTAAGTATGTTTATTGAACTATTATTGTTTTAGCTGCCAAAACTTCAGTATAGAGCAACTTAAAGAAAATGAAACCAGTCAGGGTCCCCTCCTTTTGTTTGAATTGTTTGCTGTAAACTAGTACTCAAGTTCTAAAATGTGCCACTTATAACCTTTTAGATTCGTACCCTAACCCATGACTACAAGTTTGTATCTTGATATTATGCTTAAAATACTGTATTTCGGTCCTGTCAAATAACTGCTATTCTTCACACCTCATGCTATTTTCTGTCTCCTGTCACATATGTTCTTCCTGAAAATATGAGCCAGACAACATAATGATAAAGTGAAGATGTGTTTGTTTTTATCACTGAGGCGGTGAAAACCCAGCATGACAGATTCGTAGCAGGTCCTCAGTGGGGAAGAGAAATGCTTTTCTGTTTTGGACTCTACTGTAGCACAAGTGCTTCAGTGTGCTTGAATGGAATTAGGTAGAATTTATCATTTAATAGTTCTTCAATGGCAAGAATTGGGAATAAGGGTTTGGAGAGCTGTGGAGAATAACCATTATTTATTCAATGACAAACATTGAAAAACAGAACAAGCTGGTGTTCTTCTAAATATGTTTATTTTTTCATCAACTTCCCCAAACAAAGAGCAAAAACAATTTATAAACTTTTATTTTCTCCAAAAGTTCCAAGTACGTTTAGTCCATTGATTATTTTTTTTTTCTCTGAGAGAGTTCTTGCTGATGCCTTCTGCCTAACTGTACTGGATTCTGCATAGTATAGTTATAGGTTCACAAGTACCTATTTACTAACCAATTAATATTTTGAAGAAAAGATACCATAGCTTGTTTATCATTAGCATTAAAATCTTGCTATGGAAACACAGTGGAGTGGAAACTTCCTAAAATAAATAAAGGTGACGCTAAATAAGTTCTTCTACTAATTGAGGGATATGGGGTCCCAGTTGATAATTCCTTGTCACCAAATTGGGCTTCCAGTACAAGGACTGGTTTTCATTGAATTGGATTTTGGAACAAATAGATTCCAGGGAAATTTCCAAACAACCCAGGCTGTTGCTAAGACAATGGGTTGCTCTCCACAAATTGACGACATGGCTGCATTGTTGTGGACAACACCCACACAACTCATTGAACACAGAGAAGTGAGATTGCTGCCTACATGGAGCATTCACCGCTATGTTTTAGTGTCTGTGATGCAGGAAGATAATCTGCAAGCTACCAAATGAGAAACACAAACACCAACAGACACAAAACCTCTGATCTACAATTTGACCTGCCTGCAAGATGTGCCTGAGCAATGGTGACGCAGAACTTGTGGGAGTATAAACCATTGTCTGATTTGACTTAAGACTCACTCCACAAAAGGAACTGATACCCAACACTGCTTGAGCAGCCAAGAACCAGAGACTAGATAGCTCAGAGATCTAGGGTAAACCAAAATACTACTGGTCTTAAAAAAAAATGTAGCAATAAAAAGACTACTAAGGATATTCTGCTATACTCATAGATCAAGGCCTTGCTCAGCCACCATTAGAGAAGTTTTCTCCTACATCAGATGGCAACAGATGGAGAGACCTGCAAGAAGACATTTTTACAGAGAAAGACTCCTTGGAGCACACAGCTCTAAATGGGATATATTAGGAGGGATACAGAGTGTAAGAGCCAGAGGAGATGGAGGAGACTAGGAGAATAAGGCCCTCTGAATCAATTGAGCAAGGATCATATGAACTCCCAGAGACTAAAGCAACAAACAGGGCCTACATGGGTCTGCATCAAGTCCCCTGCATATATATTATAGCTTTCAGCTTATTATTTTTATGAGACTCCTGAGTGTGTGAACAAGTAGGTCTCTGATTTTTGTGCCTGTTCATGAGACTCTTTTTGTTCGGTTGACTTGCCTTGTCAAACTTCAATATAATGATTTTTCTTTTATCTTAATATATTTTATTTTTTCATATTTGGTTGATATCTCTTAGAAGCCTGGTCTTTTCTAATGAGGGACAGAAAGGAAATAGATTTGGAGGAGAGGGGAGGTAGAGAGGAATTGGAGGAGTAGAGAGAGGGGAAACTGCAATCAGAATAGATTTTATGAGAAAAGAATCCAGGATAAAAAAAAATGTGTTCCTGTATTGCTTGATGTTTATATAACTGGTAAAAAATCCTTTAAATTGTACATTTTACATATTGCATTATGAAAATATATCATGATATATGTAATGAACAAACTTGAATACAAAATTATTTAGGCAATCAAAGAATATACCATATGTTTTATAAATTTTCTTCTAAGGAAGCATCAGTTAGGTTTTGTAACAACTTCAGATTTAGAAATGCTGAAGTGCACACCCCTACATACATTTTTCAACACATATGAGCCTACGGATTTTATCATTTTTTTAAGAAACTTTGTCACATTATACCTTAGGATAATATAAATTATCATTCCTCTTGGATAGGCAGAAAGATGTGTCTTAGATCACCATATTTTTCATGAACATAAATTTTGACACTATACTGTTGCTTTTCTACTTGGAACTTTTCTCACCGATGATGAAAAGTTTCAGGTGGTTTTTGTTCCTTCAGTATATTTATCATATTTATAATTGAGGTTATTTCAATGATAGTATAGTATACCTTATTATGTTTATTTGGAATTTATTCTATAGGAATTTATTTTATATAATAGACATTTGGACAGATGTGATTAGAAAAAATACATAGTGTAAAGCCATGACTACTTTGTTTTTCATTTAAACCAATTGCTATACTTTCCCTACAAATTCTGGTATCACATCTTTCATCTAACATATTCTATATAATGAATGTAACTGTCACAGACTGTTGATTTCTTTTCATTTGTTCAATTCTGTCTTTGTATATGAAGATAATAATGTATTTTTTATCTTACCATTAAAACTTTCTTTTCAGTTCTACCAATTAATCTCTTACATTTCCAGCGCACCCAACACAAGTCTTAATTTTATGAAACATGAGGATTTTAATTGTATTCAACTCTATATATTTTAATTATCTTTGCTGATGCTGTCAAAACAAAACTTAGTTGTCACCAAAAGGAAATACAAGATTATTTATTCTGAATCAAATATAAGTTCTCATGGCACAGAGACACAGATACAGATTGTCCATACATGTTCTAATGTGGAACTGCTTACATGATTTTAATGGTCATAGAACAAAATAAAACATAAATTAAGACATTCTTCAAATGCATTTGTGGGACATTAGCAAGGTGGGTAACATGGTTCAGAAAGCTCTGTTGCAGGTTTAGATGATGTAATGACATTTAAATTTTTTTGTGTCACGGAAGCTAACATCCATTGGAACATCTCAATGTTTTACTTGACAGTTGGAGGATGTTAGAAGTCAGATGCAGGGATGAGGGATGGATGGACATTTAATGAACTCAAATAGTCCAAGATAAATTGGCTCTGGATTTTGCATCATTTAAACTGCCTGTTTGCACATAGTTCTAATTAGTGGATCAACCTTATAGAATCTTGAGAATTTGTAATTCTTTTATCCAAGAACTGCAGGATACAATGCCTCAGAGCATACCATAATATTTTCACTATCTGTCATTTAAACATAGGTATCTTCTCTTTCTCAGTATTACATACACACTTTATTTTATATTTTGAAATATTCTAAAATTTTGAAACTTTCTAATTCTTGTGTATTTTGCAAAAATCTTTTGCAAGTATCAGTTATTTAATTTTGGAATGCCCCATAAGCTTCTATTTTGAATACTGATCTCCATTTGAGGGCCTTGTTTTAAAGATGCATTATGGAATTTTGGGGAAGCTACAAGGGGCAGGACCTTGAAGGTTTGATCCACTGTCAGTTCTGGTCAAGCCATCTGATTCCTGGTTAAATTAAAGGTGAAAAGCTTCTCACCAATAGATGCCTACACCACCCCTACTCCATCGTTATGACTGGAACACTCTGGTTTACCACAGCCTTGGTACCATTAAAACATGGACACATGGAGAATTGTACGCTTTCCCATTATTTAATGGGAATACTTTGTTAAGTTTCACCTTTGCTTCAATGCTATCCTGTGTTAAAAAAAAATCACATATTTTAAAAATATGAATTACAGTCAAGAAGTTGTATAACACAATTCCTAAATCCTTAAATTACCAGTAGTACAAGGATTCAAATCTTAATTATCCCTCTTGCATTTTACTAATTGTTCCATCCCTATTATCTCATTGGTGCAGTGAAGCTAATCATAATGCATGTAAGAATGTTATATACAATACTTAGAACTATACTATACATTGCTAAATAAGTTTTAGCCAAAATCAATATGAGTTACTGTTGTGGAGTATTAGTTTGGGATTTGTTACATTTGTTTATGCTGTAGAACATTTGTTTAATCATGAAAGATATGTTAAATTTATTTATGTTACATTTGCTTAACTCTGTGAAGATGTGTTACTTTGCCTGTCGAAAATACCTGATTGGTCTACTAAAGAGCTGAACACCCAATAATAAGGCAAGAGAAAGGATACATGGGGCTGGCAGGCAGAGAGAATAATAGATGGAGAAAAAGCAAGAAAAGATGAAGGAGTAGAGAATTAGGAGGACTCTGGGGGCCAGCCGTCCAGCTACTCAGCAAGCCACACAGTAAGAAGTAAAGAAAGGGATACAGAAATAGAGAAAGGTAAAAGCCCAGTGGCAAAAGACAGATGGGATAATTTAAGTTAAGAAACACTGGCAAAAAACAAGCCAAGCTAAAGCTGGGGATTGATAAGTAAAAAAAAAGCCTCTGGGTGTTTATTTGGTAGCTGGGTGGTGGGCCTTCAAAAGAGCAAGAATAAAAAGAGTAAAAAATACAACAATGTATTACTTTCACTGTATTTGCTTGTCTTGTTTACCTTCTGAGCTTTTAAAAATTGGTATCATTGGCTTTCCATTATTCAATATTCTTATTTTGTAATTTATTTACTTGATAATGTTATATAAGTTACTCTTACTTTATCAAGAATTTCCTGTTTTCTTATTTAAAATATCGTTTTAAATATAATTTCAATATTTCCCCACTATCCTCCCTCCACCTATTCTCTGCCCCCCACATCCTCCTAAATTCATAGCCGCCTTTCTTTAACTTTGATTATTATTGTTAAGCATGTATGCTCATGGACACACACACAAACACACACACACACACACACCATACATATATAAACACAAACTTCTATCCATTTAGTGGTGTGTGTGTGTGTGTGTGTGTGTGTGTGTGTGTGTGTGTTTAAGGCTGACTATTTGGTATTGGGTTTTGTTTTCTCATCCCTGAGGAAGACTGATTCTCCTTATATATTGATTAATTGCTTGTTGCTTTTCATCAACAGTTGAGGGTCAGAGAGAACTCCACCATTCACAATGTCAGTCACTGATGTTGTCATTTTTCAGGTCTTACTTGGTTAACCATGCCATTGAAATTCCATGCAACTGGAATTCCAAAATGGTTCAACTACTTTACTTTGTGTATCTGTCTTTACATTTAGTCCCTCTTGGAAAAAAATTTTGAGCACATCATGTAATTCTCAGAGGAACTTATTCTAATGCAGATCTCAAACTGGCCACTGACTTCCTTTGCAATTCTGTGTGAAATTTAGTGATTTTTTTTTTCTTTTTGTGAGTGCTTTCTTTGTGACCCTCAACAATACACATTTATCTCAGATCTTCCCCTTGTTTGTAGGTATATGATTCTACCCTCTATGAGATTATGGTGTATGCAATGTGGGTTGGAGATTACTGGGGATTCTGAGTCACTTCAAGATCCTCAAGTTTGAAACTATGATCATTTACGTTTTCATAGGTATTGAAGTTTTGTTTTCTTATTTTCATTATATATAGTATCATAAAGATTGAAAAGAGGAAAGATATGAGTCTAACTATTAACTAGTAATCTAGGAAATAAATAAATCTGAAAACCTTATAAAGAAATGTAAATCAAGTGATTTACATTCTTTTCAAAAATACTGTTTTTCATAAAAATTGTTATCAATGCATTACAAAGGGAGACATCCATTTAAATAATTAGACAAATGAAATTTAAGACCCCATTTTGATTTTAATAGAGTAAATATTATTCTACTTTCTTTCCATAGTTAAAATTTAGAAAAGAACTCCCCTCTCCATTGATGAACCCACTTATTTATTATTCAATGTAGAGGGGTTACCCTTGAAATCATATACACATAATAACAAAAGCAGACCCACCATGTTTTATTTATACACATTTACTCATACATATATACATGTGTGTAATAATAATAATAATCAAATAAAAAGAAACTATCAACTTGAGAGTGAGGTGATGACATGGGATGGCTTCCAGGGAAAGTAGCTGTGAGGGTCCAAAGAAATGAAAGTACAGGAGGTGATCTAAATCTTTTAAACTTGCAATATTAAAAAATAAATGACCTTTGAGATTCTCGTGAATATTTTAAAATTTAAATCATTTTGTAAAACCAGAGTTTAAAGAACCAGTTCTTTGATAAATAGAAGTATACACTGCAGCTGCTCAGGTACACATCTGGTTGTAATTTTAATTCAGTCACCAATGTTTTGTTGTTTCATACATTATTAAGATATTAAAATATCTTACTGTATTTTAGTTCTCACAATTCTTTTTATGTCTATCATTGGAGATTTATTTTTCCTGACTTTGACTTTAGCACTAGAATTTAATAATTTTTATCTTGCAACCAATTGTGTATATGATACAACCAATTGGAGAGAAAAAAAACTGTTCATCACCTCAGTCTGCTAAATTAGGTGACAGTGGACACAGTAATTTGTCTTAATTTTTGCCATCCAACACAGCTTCATCTTGGTTTCCCCATTACTGGCAGTTTTCTACTTCAATCCAATGTGACTGTAAACAAAGCTTAAGGAAACAGAGTAACATTTAAAACTGTGCTTTTATCAATGAAGATATTTCAGAATATCAAGGATTTTATAAATGTATAGAAATTATTTACCGTTACATGAATACTTTGAACTTAAGTAAACATTATGACTAGATGAGTAGGCCAAATTATTTTCAGAAACAAAATTCCTTGGTAATTTGAAGGCCTTTTTCATATTCTCTTTGAAACGCAGTGGGAATTATCATCATACTGATAATGACTGCAGTATAACTGGTGGGCCTCTCTGAGTTTAACTTACTCAGCTCTGCAGACGGGTGGGTACAGGGCTCCAGCCCGGTGTGAGGCACTGATAACTTTCTAACTTTTTCTACTATTGATGTATAGGATCAAGAGTAAGATGAAAGCATTCAATACTGGAATGAAATGCTTTGGAGATCATACAAGATGGTGACAATGGACAGCATGTTTTATGGAGTCAGGTGAAGTCTAGAGTGACGAAGAACCCCAGGTTTCCAGAGTTTGTCACACTATTTGGCATCCATGCTCACAGGAATTTTCTCTGTTAAACTGGAAAAGGACTGGAAATGTACTGTAAAGCTATATCCGTGACTGTCTTTTCATTTATAGCAATACCTCTGTAATTTTATAAATACTTGTTTTTAAATTAACTTATAAAGCATAGGTTTCTACGTAAGGTTTTTCAGACATTTATCATATTCTTGATGCTCTCGCTCTCCACTTCCCATTCAACTTCCTACTTTCCTTCCCCGCTGCAAACTTTCACTCATAGTCCTCCCAAACTCCTCTTGGTGTGACATCTTCCCTATGGCCCTCCCAAAGGGCCTCTTTTCCTCCAAGTCATGTTGGTCATTTTGTATATTCTTGGCCTTTATACATGTTTTCTTCTAAATTACTCTTAATATGAAACAATTAGAAACTAGGATCACCCTATGAGAAATTATATGGCATTCATCTTTTTGATTCTGGGTTTCCTTGCTTGAAATGTTTTCTAGTTCCATTTATTTTCTTGTAAGTTTCATTTTATTTTCAGATGAATAAAATCTTGTTGTGTATATGTACTGCAGTCTCATTATCTCTCTATCTGTTGATGGATATTTAGGCTGCCTGTGTGTCCTTGCTATTGTGAAAATAAGTTCAGTTATCAAGTGTGTCTATTGTATGAATGAAGGTCTTCTGTATATATACTCAGGAATCTGTATATATACTCAGGAAGATTACTGCTGGGTCATGTGGAAGTTCTAATTTTTTTTTTTTTTTTAGTTAGAAGATCACATAACATATGTAATTCTAGCCTATATTTGCTCCACAGTGAATGAGTCTTCTTTCCCAACCATCTTCTCCTGTATTTGATGTTTGTTTTCTTTATTACAATAATTAAAAAAATAAAATTAGATTTTAGTTTATGTGTATAGATGTTTGGCCTGTGTGTATGTGTGTGCCTCAGGTACATAACAACTTATGCCCACAGAAGTCAGACGAGGGCATCAGGATCCATTGGGGACTAGAGTTACAGATGGTTGTGAGCTGCTATGTGGTTACTTTACGTAACACTCACTTCCTCTGGGAGGGCAACTGCTGCTCTCAATCACTATGCCAATTCCTTAGCCCCTCATAATCCTTCTTAACGGTAGGAAATTGAATTTAATTCTCATATTTATGATGGCTAGAACTAGTAAACTTATTTAATGTTTTTTTTAGGCCATTTAAATTTCATTTGAAACACTCAAATTTACTCATTTACTTGATTAACAACTTTGTTTCTTTGGTGTTTATTTTTTGTAGGTATGAACTCTTTTTTCTTTTTCAGTTAAAGCTGGCAAATAATTTATCCCAGTCTGCTACTTATTCCTCTGAATTTTTGCTTGTTTTGCCATGATTAAGCTTTTGTATTTCATGCATTTTTTTCTGTCAGTTCTCAAGGTTGTTTTCTATACTTTGGTTTTATTTTATTTATTTCCTATGCTTGTGTCAAGGTATATTTATCCATAGCAATTTACACTTTTTTCATATTTATTTCCTATGCTTGTGTCAAGGTATATTTATCCATAGCAATTTACACTTTTTCACATTTTAGTTTAGGTCTTTGATCTGATCCATGTTTAGTTGATAATTCTTCAGAGAGAGAGAGAGAGAGAGAGAGAGAGAGAGAGTGTTTCTAATCAGCAAACAGACTGTGATCCAATGAAATGAGCCCTGAAATAGGAAGCTAAAAGGCAGCATATCTTGTCCTGAGAGCCTCAAAGGACACAAGCAGAGAGTCCTTATAGACTCTACAGGGTCTACAGACAATGTAGGTTGTTACACTGTTTCCTGATGGACAATCAGCAACACTATCAGGACTACTGAATGGATTCTGTCAGCAAGCTGTGGCTTTGGAAAAGGATCTGTGGAATAAATTGAGAATCACACACCTAGCTAACATCCCGTTTTGTTGTAAGTTGATAAATTTATGAGATTTTTGTCTATGTCTTGATGTAAATTGCATTATGAAGCCTATGTGATACACATTATACATCCTTTCTTTAATTATGACTCTATTGCTGGCATTCAGAATTGTTCAGCTGTATCTTCATGAGAACTAGCTATTGATATTTATTGGTTAGATTACAGTAATTATATACTATGTTTGGAAAAGTAATCAATTGGAAAAAAAGAGGGAACATAATATGTAATTAGTCACTACATCTGACAAATATGTTAATATTTAATTTTATGGTAACTATTTGTAGGAGAGCTGAAAATGACAGTCACTGGCTTTCAAGAATATTTATCTTAAAGGAAGAATTTCTAATTCTTAAATAAGTCTTAATAAAATAAATGTTAATCCCGCAGATATTTAAAACTTTAGAGGAAAGAGATTAATTTCACACATTCTGTGTAAGAGTTATTTTTATTGTCATCAGTAAGAAATAGACAGTTATGAACCAGCCTTCTGTGGATGTGCTTTAAGGTATGGCATTTGGAACTGTAAAAACAGCCTTGCATACACACAGTTGTTCTGTTGTTTTTTCATCAGCTGGGAAAGAATATCAAATACTTAACCCACCATTTGAATTTCTATTCTGTCACAGTTTTTAAATTGAATATTTATCTCTGTTTTTCCAAAGTAACAACAGAATTATTAACGTGAAAATTATCCTTCATAATATACTACAGTAGAGGGAGATGACAATAATATTTTTATCAGATTTTGCTCTAGCAAAGTTAGTGTCAGTACGTCTTATATTAGTTATGAAATGTTTGTGTGCAATTGTACTTCTGCCCAAAATAAATATATGTCAAATCAGTGAAAAAGATACTATGAAAACTAACTTTAGATGGTGTGTTGTGAAAATTTATTTATTTGATTCCTTTGTTCTACTATAAGAATGTAAAATCCTGGATCAATTTAGCAATAGAAAACAGCTTCATTTGTCTGTCTTTAGTTAAAGCTGCAATCCACAATATCTCTTGGGTGAAATGTGGATTTACTACTCTCTGAGATAACTGAAAGTTGGGTAATGGAAAACGAAGCTTGTCTAAAAAAGAATATTCCAGGTTTTGTAGACAAATACAATTACTTTGACATATGCTCATAATAAAGTTATAACTAGATGACTGTTACTTTAGAGGTTATCAGGGATCACCAAAATGTTCAAGAAATTAAAATACTCCTGCAATAAAAAGTAATGAGAAAAACCATAGTTCAGTCTTATAAAAATACGATTTTAAATCTAGAAAAATTCTTTCTCAAAATATGAGTAGAAACAATTTAGACGAAGTGGAACTCAGGGTGTATAAACTTTAATATACCCCAATTATGTCATGTTATTTTCACTTGCGAAAATGTTTAGTCATAATTGCAATTCCACATACAATTCAAGTGGAAAATAAATACATTTTTATATCTTCTCTTTACTGGATGTCCATTTTTAATTATTAATACTATTTGTAAAAAATATTCCATTCAATATAAATTATAATGGTGAGCACCATTAAAATTCAAATAAACAAATTACTTATTTTTCTTTAAAAGATAATTTAAAGTATATTAATAAAGTGAGATATACTGAAAGATGCAGCTATAAAGGGTTTAAATATGTAGACTATTAATTGATGCTAAACCATGTAAAATACACAAAAATGTAATAGTCCTCTGATTAAACAGATATTGTAACTATTAAAATTCATTCTTGAAGTCTGAAGAATTTTAGAACTTGAATAATGTTAATCTAATGGGAAATAAAATTCTGAATTAAAAATGTTTACCTTCAAAACTTTTAAAAAATATATCATTTTATAACAAGTATTGATTTGAAAATGTTATCTTTCTCAGTCCTATAACTAGACATTAATTCTTGGATTATATTAAAGAAAAAATCTCATTTGAGAAAGAAAATGGAGAATGAAAGACCTTCTACATTTTGTACAGCAACAAGAAAATTGTGGACCAAAATCATTGTATGCTATAGAAATCATCAGAATTACATAAAAAAGAATTGGCATCCTATCATCCTAAACATAAGAGAGTAAGTACTTGAAATACTGTTCTGATGCATAATCTGATGATATTCATTACCTACCTAGCATATAAAACACAGGAACACATTGGTGAAAGTTGCATGTACTGGGGCAGAGGTAGATGAAATGGGAAGACAGAACCGATCCCATGGTTATTGAAAACAACAGTAGTTTAGAGAAATAAGTTTAGAAACAGTAGTTTAGAAATAAGTTTTCCCATTTTGTAATAAAGAATTCCAGCTGTAGACTGTAGATCTTGAAATACCCCTTGGTAAAAAAAAGTTGTATTTTAGGATGCATTATGGTTGTTTGATGGAAATATTGCTTTTAAACCCAAAACGAAGCCATACAAATATTTTCTTGTTTGATTGGAATAATAAAATTTTCATATGATGGTAGTTTAATTCAAATTTTAAGTATGGAATTATATAGTACATCTTTTTGTCAAGTAATGTATAAAAATAATGAGAAAGAAAAAGGAACATGAGTGACAGAATTATAAGCATCAACATCTTGGAAATAATTCTAGCAGAAGAGAAAGGAATAATAATAATAATAATAATAATAATAATAATGTCAGCAAATAGATAAAGGGGGATGTAATTTTTTTCTATGAAGTAGAGAAATCTACTTCACAAAGTAGACAAAGACTACAATTGTCAGAATATAAATGCAGTACAGCCAAATTTAAAGATTTCAGAAACAAAAATGTAAACAATGTAATGAGAAAATAAAATAAATGAGACAAATGAAGCTGTGTATTAAACGTCTTAGAGAAAAAGTTTTTCTTCGTGATTTTTGTAAGATGCCCATTGAGTTCTAAGACTGAGCCACTGAGAACAGACTATCTGGACAATTAACTTGAAGATATCTCATTCTCTTCCACACACAGCATATTAAAAGGAACAGTAAGAGCAGCACAAAGGTGTCTGTGAATGCTGTCCCAGTGCCACCTTTATGGGTGTGCATACTGAGACTAGTCATTATTTCTGAAGGTCAGACTGATTTCAGTTTGGTAAGAGTTCAAAGTCCATTTTAGTGCATTCCCACGTGTTATACTTTCATTATCCTGGCTCTGAGTTCAAATCAAGTGCTCAAAGTTGTTTTATAAAGCTGTATGACTAAGTGGCACACAATTGATTTTAAGTTATAAGCAATCAGAAAATTAAAGCATCTAATACAAGTGACTTATGTATAATTGTTTTTAAAATATTATAAATTAATATTGTTAAAACTGAAAAGTCAGAGGCTAGCAAGAAGGTTCAGTAGGTAATACATTTGTCTGTAACTCAGAAATCTGAATTTAATCTGTGAGAATCACTTGAAGTGAGGAGAAAACAGACTCCACAAGCTGTCTTCAGATCCATCATGTGTGCCATGTTATACCTGTGCCTGCACACACACATACATACACACACACACACACACACACACACACTGATTTTTTAGAAATATATTTTTAAAAAGTAAACAGGACTGGAGATATATTTCAGTGGGTATAGGCACTTGCTGTTCATTCAGAGGACCACAGTTCATTGCCCTATGGATTCCCACAACTGTTTGTAATTCCAGTTCCAGGGGTTTCAAAACCTTCTTCTGTCCTCTACAGGCACCAAGCACACATGAGGTGTGCAAACATACATGAATGTAAAAAGTTGTGACAATAAAATAAATAAAAAATTAAAATAAATAAAAATAAGGTAAGCAATTTTAACATATCTTCAAAAACATGATCACAGCCATTTGTATGTATATCTATTTGTTAGCATTGCATCTTCCTAAGCAAAAGTCTCATCAATAACTAATTGCACATTTATCTAAAAATACAATTGATACATTAAGATTATACACAATTAAGTGTACATTGGAAAACTTATGCATTCATAAAACTACATTGTCATCAAGATACAGAATTTAGCCCTAAATCAAGATATCCTTCTAAATCATGTGGCCAACTATATTTTACAGATTTGTCTATACATAATGTTATGATGCTTCTATGTATAACTTTTATTTGTTTTAGAGAACTTTTTCATGAGTTCTAGAAATAAATCAATAGATGATAGGTACATAGGCAGAATGATAGACAGACAGATTGATAGATAGATGTATGCCTGGACTTTCAAACTGAGCATGGGAATTTTGAGCCTCATCCATATTGTTATATGGGCATGTAGAGCTTGCATAAAGTTCACACACTACTGGTGCATGTAACATTTCAGGAGCAGTTTATTTGATGCGAAGCAAATTGCATTACTAATTCTAGATAATGGTAATGTGCTGTGACAGTCTTTCTACAACCTCGTGTTTTCATTTAAAAGGTAAGAGAAAACCTGTGCTATTCAGATTGAATGAGTTTCAGGCCTTTCCAGGGGGTCATGAGACCTAGATGCACCATTTCTTATCTAGTGTATTTTTCATATTATTCTATGTTGTCTACACCTACTCTTCTATTCGTTAGTGTCCCTGAACTACAACTGCATTATAATTTATCTTTCTCAGAAATATGTTTTAAAATATTTTCTATCATTCTGTGAGAAAATGTTTCATCTTGACACTTGTGCCTCAAACAACATGTGTTAGCATTTTTTCATTTAATTATGTGTATAACTATATTTTCTTTAAGGAATCCATATGTATACAGAAAGCCTAGCATGTCTCAAAATGCAGTGACGTGGCATCTGAGAGGCTTGCTGACTGTCCAGGCCAGGAAATGGTGAGCTCTTATTTGGGTAAATGACTGTGTCCAAACAAGGTGAAGAAGAAATTACAGACAAAGGTACCTGATGTCCAGCTGACCAAAACAGGTGTATATGCACTGATACACATATTTAAATACTCACACAAAGAACACAAAATAGTAAAAAGAGGAATTGAAGTTTAGAACAATGCCAAATTTAATATTTTTCTATTTTTATACCAAACTTAGCAGTCATTTTCACAAATTCGACCTCAAAACCATACAGATTTATTTGGTATCATTTGTATAAAACAAAGAAATGAAGGCTATAAAAGGGGTACATTCTCCCTGCATTTGTTTATGAATATAATTCATATAATGGGACAAAATCATTTAGTCCCAAGGGTGTAAACTAAATGTATTGTACAGTATTTAATTTAATTTTTGAACTAGGCAGAATAACTAAATAAAATACTTACGAAAAATATTACGTTTGTGACATATTATTATATGTCTTGAACAGCAGAAATTATTTTAGTTTAACACCATGACTTTTCATTTACATTTAATCTTCGATCTGAGCAATAAGTCACGAGAAAAGGCAAGGAAAATTATATTACAAAGGAAAGTTATACAACTCTCATTTACTTGCAAAAGATTCCATCTAAATGTTTGTGTGCAATAGAGTTGATAGTTCAGTTATTGCTTCTGGCCAGACTGTGTGACTATCTAGAACATTTCATCTTTATGCGTTAGCTTACTTTCTGAATAGTACAATCTTTGGTGCACAAGTGAGATAACATATATTTCTTAGAATAAATTATAAGCATCTCTGTTACAGAGTATCATTTTCTTTGACTGTTTTTGTCCTGTTTTTCATGATAATGTTGAAAGAATATATCGTGCTTCCTTTCAAATTCTAAAATTCATTCCACTCCAAACCTTTCACATGCTTCTTCATCAAATATTATTTTATGTTTAATCTGAAGTCAACTATAATATATATTTCTTGTATCCTTGAAAGTACTAAATCTCATTCCTAATACAATTGTATCAACTCATTTATTATCTACTTTAGGCTTTGTGTGACTCACTAAAATTAATGTTTATTAATGAAAGTTTATGTGATATATAATTGCATATGTTCTTACAAACACTTAGAAGAGATTTTATATGGAATTTTATTTATGTGTCTTATTGATCACTGGGTCTAGCTTCAATATTAATCTAAGCAAATGTAAATTAATTAGTCAGAACATGTGGAATTGATTCAGAAAGACAGATATGCACCTTTGAGGTGTTTTGAATCATACTGCCGTATACATGGTATTGCAAATCTCTTTAGAACCTAGCTTCATTTGTTTGGCTATAAAATCAGAAATAGGGTTAGCTGAATCAAACAGCTCTATTTGTTTTCATTTAAGGACATTCTAAAATGTTTCCTGGAGTTGGTTTTACAATCCCACCAAGATATTCAAATGTCTCAAGGTTTAATGGTACAATGCCAATTGTGATAAGTGTAAGGTGATAAGTCTTTTTTTTTTTTTTTTTTTTTTGGTTTTTTCGAGACAGGGTTTCTCTGTGTAGCTTTGCGTCTTTCCTGGAACTCACTTGGTAGCCCAGCTGGCCTCGAACTCATAGAGATCCACCTGCCTCTGCCTCCCGAGTGCTGGCATTAAAGGCGTGCACCACCACCACTAGGCTCAGAAATTTCTTTCTATTCCAGACGTTTGCTTTATTTTTGTTTAGAGCAGTGTTTTTTTTTCTTAAATAATGTGTTTATTTTATGTAGATCTCTCTCTCTCTCTCTCTCTCTCTCTCTCTCTCTCTCTCTCTCTCTCTCTCCTCCCTCCCTCCCTCCTCCCTCCCTCTTTGTGTGTGTGTGGTGTGTACCTAAGTGAATTTATGTACATCATGAGAGTTCAGATTTAGAGATGGCCTGGAACTTGAGTTACAGAAAGTTTCGAAGACCAGATGTAGGTAATGGGACAAATCCCAGGTACATGCAGGAGAAGTGCTCTGAAGTTCTGAGCCATCTCTTCAAGCTCCAGAATTAATCTTCTAGCTATTGTGTGATGTAATTTGGATTTTAAGTCAATGTCCCATTCATGGTTTGCAAATGTTTTTTACTTTTAATTATACAATAACTCTATGAATGTTTTGGTATTCAGAATTTCTTTTTTTAATGTATGAAATTAATTTATAAATTGTATTTTATAGGGATACTTATATTAGTCATATGATACGAGAAATTTGATGTTAAAAATATGGTCATCTACAAACAAATTAAAGAATTAATAAATATTATTTAGTTAAACTTATCTATAATAATTATATCACATGTGTCCAAATATCATTATTATTTTTTTTCACATTGTTTGTCTGTAATGCATACGATTATTGACAACTGAGTAACTGAGTCCTGCTTTATCTGGTAATTCTTAAGAGAGCTTTTATATATATATATAATACATATAAATATTTATTTATATTTTTTTATTTGTTGGTTTGTTTATCCTCCAGGCTGACTGCAGTTTCCCCTCTCCACCTCCCCTCTGCCTCACCCACATCCACTTTTCCTCTGTTTCTATTCACAAAACAACAGACTTCCCATGGATATTGACAAAACATGGCATATCAAGTCATAGTAAGACTAAGGACCTCACCTTAATTTAAGGCTAGTCAAGACAACCCAGTAGGAGAAATAGGGTCCCCAAAGCTTTAAAATCATCAAAGACCATACCTGCTCCCACTGTTATGTGTCCCACAAGAAGACCAAATTACACTACTGTCACATATATGCAGAAGGCCTAGGCCAGTCCCACACAAGCTCCCTGTGGTAGTAAAGGCAAAAGAGTATACTGAAGAGGAGGGGATGGACAGTAGATTTAAATAAAATACTTATCCATACTGGCACTTTGGCTGGCTTGTTCTTGTAAAGGTTGTGTTCAAGCAGTCATAGCTGCTTTCAGTTCATTTGTATAATAACTGGGTCGGTCTGGAAAATGTTTCACTACAGATAGCCAGTACCTATGACCCTTACAAACTTTCTGCTCACTATTGTGCCATGATCTCAAAGTTAGAGGGTATGGAATGTGATATTAATATACCATTTGGAGCTGAGCAAACAACCTCTTTTTTAAAAAAGCCATTCATTTATTCATCCATTCATCATTTATTCTGTTTATTCTACATGAGATAAATTTCATGTAGCCCAGGCTGTCCTCCAACTTGTATAGCCGATGTTGATGACCTTGCACTTTTGGCCCCTCTGCTGTAAATCTTCTGAGTGCTGAGATTATAGGGGTACACCACAGTAGGTGTAATTCTGAAAGGTTTTATTAAATAAGAAACACAGAGCCAAATACAGAGTTAAAAGCCCCAGAGGTCAGAAAGTAGAAGCTAAGATCTGAGACCAAGACTGCCTTCTTACCACCCGTTGTGGCTGCCGTCCTTCCCCTGAGAAAGACAGGCAAACAACCTCTTATTTTCTTCATATTGACCAGTTAGGGGTATTTGTATTAATTTTCATTTACTGAAAAAAAGGATATGCTTCTTTGACAGAAGTTAAGAGACACATTAATGTATGGGTTTAAAGACTGAAAACTCAGGGGCAGTTTACTACTATGTCCATTTACCAGATTAATTTTATTAGGTTCTCTCTAGGGCATGTGATATAGCCAGGAATTGATTTGACCAAGCTAGTAATATCAGCTATAGGCTCCATCTTATGCAATACTCCTCAAATACCATGACAATGTGCTTGGTTAGTCCCATAATATTCATGCCACCACTGCATCAGTAGACATATCTGACCATGCTAGTTGTTATTGTAGCTCACAGGTTTGAGAGTTGTAAAAGTCTTCCTGCTTACTTCTCACATTTAGAAATGTGAATAGAATTTCCCAGTGCTATGAAAACTAGCCAGTAGAGATGCAGCTTCTGGATGGATACTAGCTTGATTTTTCCCTATCTTATTGCCCAAGTATGTTATGTCTTCAGCAATTGGGTCTTGTCATCAAGTTTTTAAGGGCAACTAAGAGCAATGGCCCATAGTATCTGACTGGATAGTCTATGAAACCACATTCAATCTCCTTTATTCATTATTATTTGTGTTGATAGTGATTTGGGGTTTGTAGTGGTTTGACATAGAATGGCCCAATAGATAAGTATGTTTGAATAGTTGATCCCCAGTAATGGACTGTTTGGGAAGAATTAGGAGATGTGTGTGGCTTTGTTAGAGGATGGATGTCACAGTGGGCAACTTTGAGGTTCAAAAATCTTCTCCAATTCTCAGTGCTTTTTGTCTCTGTTTTGTGGTTGTGTACCAAGATATGTATTCTCCCTGGTTCTTTTGTTCCACCATGATGTTCACTAACCCTCTGAAACTATAAGTCAAATTAAACATTTTCTTTTATAAGTTCTCTTGGTCCCTTTTTCTCATCACAGCATTAGAAAAACAACTCAGATAGACTTTATATAAAGAAATCACCCCCATATCAATGTTATAAGGATATAACATTATTCACATTATTATATCACATTTTTTTAGCTATTTCACAACTATGTGTCTTACATGTATATTTAAATATATTTGAATTTGAGGTTATGGAATAAGATGATTTTCAGTCATTTCACTTGCACACATAATAAGACTATCATTTCCTTACTTAACAATACCACTATGCATACATATAGGCAAACCACTCATACATATAAAATAATGTTTAAAAACATACTTTTTAATTAGAAGTTTATTAAAAATCTGTACCAAAACAGGAAAATATGTACAAAGTCTGAAGGACTGATGAAGGAAACAAAAGATTGTAAGTAGAAAGAGACTGTGTGTCCATTAATCAAAAAACTTCATATTGCTAGAATATAAACTATGAGAAAAACAAACCACCTCATACAAGTCCAAAACTGTTCCTATCAAAATGTCAATGACCTTTAACAAAATATGTTAACTGAAAAAAATATTAAAAAACACAAAGAGTTTCAACACATAAGCAATTTCCCTTTATTCCCTCACGAACTTAATATATGAAGAGACAACCATTGATTGTGTATCTGATTATATTCAGTACAAATCTATGTATTTCCACAAAATTTTAACATTTATTTCTCAAAAGTTTCAATGATTTTCTCCAGATAATGTGATATCAATTTCATGAAAAGAAAAAAAATGGATTTCATTCTTACATTTGTTTCTATAAACACAAAGAATTGCTGCAATAATATAGTTTTTATTAGAATAACACACATATTATTAAAGTATGATAGTTTACAAACTTTACTTTCATAATAACAGACACTGTCTCTTCTTTTCTAAATTATTAATATTAATATAGAAAGGCAAAATATTTAAATATGTCTTGCAGAGTTAACATTTTTATCTTATCTGTAATGTGGTATGATACAGAATGAATTAATGACAAGTTCTCTTCGTATCCAAGACAGGCCACAATACAGCATTTCTCCTATGTCGGCAAAAAGAGTATAAGCTCTGGGATAACTTATAATTACCGTCATTTAGGACGTTCTAAATTAAGTGGAAATTTGCCACCATTTAGCACTCTAATGGTCAGTCTCACGAGATTTTTCAGGAGCAGTCCAAGGTATCACTACAGCCTGAGATGTTAACACATTGGGATGTTTGGGTAAAATTTGGAGGCTGATAAACTAATGATCAGATTTTCAGAGAAAGAATATGAAATTTGTGTACATAAAAATAAACACTTTAAACCATAAAAACACACAATTTTTAATAGGATTGGAAATGATAATTGAGACAATTACAATTTATGTTCAAAATATCTCGATTCAACAACTGTATTTATACCTACACTTTTTTTCACTCATGAATAATAGTTTGACGATCAACTATTAACACATTAAATTAATATTGGCTATTACAAATATTTCTAAATATTAAGAGAAATTGGCTATTATGTATTTCATGAAATTTATATTAATTTTAATAAAATTTTACTTATTAAAATGATCCCAATATTTAACATCTCTTTATTTATTTCCTCATTCCCACTGATTTAGAATTCTGAATGCTAGGAGTATGGCTTCTGATAGTACTTCAGTTAAACACAAGCATTTTAGATAAAAGGCACAGCTCTGTCAGTGGGCTTTCACATGTCTTTGATCTCTCTGTGGTGTCTGCTCTACATTTTCTACATGTTACTGAAAACTCTTATAATCTTTCAAAGATTATTTTAATACAGCGAATACAGTTTTCTCTTATTCAAGAAAGTTTGTCATATCTTACACATGCTTCATCAATGCAGATTTTGGCATGTGAAAACCATTACATATCAACATTTTCTCTTTGTTCAGAAATTTTATTGAATGTCCATCTCATAAAAATATATAGTCATGAAAGATTATTTAATATGCAAAGAAATGAAATGGTATTTTTTATGGAATTCAAACATAATAACTAAAATTCAAAGTATAACTTAAAACATTTAGAACAATACCCAGAAGCAGGATGGCAATTACTCAATTATGCAAACCATAAGCATTTGTTCTTGGGAATCAATTGTCATTTTCAAGTGTAGACACACTGCTTCAGGGAGAACTGCTCACAAAATAGCTACTTAAAAATTACACTGGAAAATCAGTGCCTACTATTCAGACTATTTACCCTAGTTACTTGGGGTTTCAAAATGGAATTAATCATGTTTTAAATTTCTTTAGATAAATTCATTCATAACTAACAATCAAAATATAAATGTGCTTATATTTGCCTTCTTATGACACTATATACATATAATATTTTATACATGTATACATGTGCAATTTTTAAATCAAGTTATTCATATCAGTCTTGTCCATATTTACTATTTATTTATGGGAAAGTTTCCAACATTACTCATCTCCCTTCTTCAAGTCTTTGAAATGTCTAAGAACTTTGAGAGAAAAATGCAATATTTATTGGTTAATATTTTATATTAATAATTTTGTACTTTGTATATAAAATGTTCTGATTACTCTCCCCTCTGTATCCTCTCTTATTTCAATCCCATCCCAATTAATTATGTCTCTGTCTTCCCTCCTTGTCATTTCCTATTTTCAAAAATTTTGGTTTTGTTCTGTGACCCATTTAGTATCAGCAGAACCATATTTGTTGAAGTGTCCTCTGGAGCCTGGAGGTCATCTGTGATGATAATTTATCTGTGTCCCCCAATAAAATTTATCTGAGGATCAGAGGATAAAGGTCAGCCACTAATAGTAAAAACAGAAGTCATGCGATGTTAGCACATGCCCTTAATTCATCTGGATTTCTGTGTGTTCAAGGCCATACTAGGGAAGAGAGCCAAGTGTGGCGACACATGCTACCGTCTGTTCTTCCTCAACCTCCTCCTAAATTAATGTGACTTTCTTCAATTTGATATAATTCTACAGCATATTTATTTTCTGGAACTTTTATCTTCAGGCACTTAGCTAAACATCTTCTCAGAAACAATTTCTTTCGAATAGACTATCTGACATAGAATATTCATACTGTATTTTGACACATATTTTGTGATTACATGCCCAAAATACAGCTTCAAATCACATTGTCATAAGAATTCCCCTTTCCCTATAGGCAACATTAAAACTATACAGTCTTTTGCAACACAAATCTTAAAAGGTCTTATTAATTAAAAAAAAAAAAAAAAAAAAAAAAAAAAACAGAGCCAGATATTGGGGTCAAAACTAAAAGATGTGAGAAACAAAACAAGTCAGCCACATTCATAGCCCTACGAAATCCTCAGCTTCAGGAGAAAGACTTCCTGTTTACTCATGCCTTATGTACCTTTCTGTGCTCTGCCATCTTTTTTCCTTCCTAATGTTGAGATTAAAGGTGTGTGCCACCACGCCTGGCTCTGTTCCCAGAGTAGCCTTGAACTCAGAGAAATCAAAATGGATCTCTACCTCCAGAATGCTAGGATTAAAGGCATGTGCTACCACTACCTGATATCTATGTTTAATATAGTGGCTGGCTTTGTCTTCTTATTCAGAGGCAAGCTTTATTGGGGTATACAATATATCACCACAGTCTTTAAAAATATCACAATTGTTATCTTTGAAACAGCTGTTTTACCTGGCTTTCAACACCATTTGCAGAATTAATGTTGAATGCTAATATCTACTAAATTTCTTACCTTTTATATTACATAATATCTTTTGTAGTATATGATAATATTTTATTCCTTTTGAGTCATTTGTATTTTATTGAAATAATTTTGTACATTAAACATTATTCTTTATGCAGAATAAAATGTTCTCTAAAATGTTTTTCTTTATAATTTGTGAATTTCTTTATTTATTTTTTATCTATATAATGTTTTTGGTCATGAAATATGCACAAAATATTTCTACAACTTATTTCATTATTCTCTAACTTCCCCACCTAAATATATTTGATTTGTATACTGTTAATAAATTATTGGTATAACAATATTCATATGACTGAAATGCATTTTTGTTAATTGCAAGCTTTTATTCTCTCACTTTATGAACTTTTAGAGCTCTTTAAAACTTCTGTTTTAGAATATGCTTGCCAGAGTAACTAAATTTTGGATGCAATAAATTGCAAATGTGGATGTGTCATGTTGAAAATTTCATGCACCCATGATTTTCACATGCTGTAGTCACACTTCAATTTGTTCCTCATTTATCATGCAATACTTATTAGTTGTATGCACCCAGTTTTAAAAATAAAGCAATAAGTGAAATCAGCAACTATGCATTTGCACTTTACTCTTGCAAGTTTTTTTTTTTTATGCCATCTTTACGGTGTGAAATTTGCCAGTAGCCGGGAGAATATTAGGGTGGATTTTTGAACTTGAAAGGAGATTTTAGATACTGCAGCATTGAAATGTGTAAACCAATAGTTCCTTTGCTTAGATATTTAAGAATATTCTCTATTAACTCTGGTGCCTTATTAAAATAAATTTGCAGAGCTATCTTGAAATATATGATAGAAGAATAGGGATTTATATGACCATCTGCCTTCCACTGACTATTAAAATGAATATATATTTCTATACATCAATTTTACTGGTAACAAAGGGCTTCAATGCAATTGATTATCATTACTTCTATCAATAGAGTGCTTTACATTAGGTAGTAGCATTCAACTTAGAAAAGAAAAAATAGATGGTGTCTACACTACTTTATATCTACCTTTTCAGAACTGCTAGATATGGCTTCATGTATATCACCTCAGTCCTAAACTACTACAATTTAATGATGCTGTCTTTTGCTTTGTCATTCATTTCTGCCTGAAAAATCATTATGTAGTTAACAAAAATAAATCAAAATAAAGATACTTTCATCATCTGCATTACAAAAGTATACTCTTTTATTAAAATTGTGGTTTAGGTAATGTATTTATGTCCAAACAAAATTCATTTTCCAAGTGTATTTATGTTTTTTAAATAAAAATAGTAATATTTCTTTACAAATTTAACTGTATTATGTAACATATATATTTTAAATTTACCTTCTTTATTAATTCTTTGGGAGTTTTACGTCCATTTCCACTCACCTCCCCATCCTCCTATATCCTTCCCTTACCCTTGTAGCACCCTAAAAAGAAAATTTTAAAAATCAAATCAATATAAACCAAGCAAGCACACAAACAAAAACTAGGCAAACAACAATAAACAAAAATTTCTCTTTCCTTCTCTTTCTTTATGCCTCTCCAATGCCTCATTCATCAGTCCTAGTGGCATTGGGAAACTCAGCGTGTCATGTAGTATACTCAAACGTCTAGTCACCTCTATTAGCAAATGTTCTTTTCAATCAATCACTGCCCAGGGTCCTATCTTTATATTTCAACCAGAGACTCTTTAGTCAGGTCACATTTTCCATAATAAATATAATTGATATTTTCCACTTTTTAAATATTTACTTCATTATTTCACTTTTTGCAAAATGTATGCTAAAAGTAGTACAAAATTGTTTTACATATTCTTATTTACCATTTTAATATTCACATGTTCTTTTTTATAGTCTAGCACTAGTAGAATACTGCTGAATAATTTATGGTATAGATGTAATGATCTTAATGTGAAATTTTCAGTATATGGCAATTATAGACATGTTTTTTTCTTAAAAGAATGCTGTATTTCTCTGTATTTTGGGATTTCACTGAACGTGCTCCAAGTAGATGCCATTATTCTAGGGTTAGTAATTTTTGGAGAAATTAGTTATCTTGAATTTATGGTTCCTATTTTTATATTGCTCTATGGAATTTATGCAGTTGGTGCTATATGTTTGCTCTGTTATTGTTTTCAGTTATGTTATTTCAATTTAGTACATGCAATGTTATCTTGTATTGATATGCTAGAGTTCAGAAAGTTGTTCAGAAGATAATGTCTCAGACCAGCAAACAGCTCAGAGTCCTGGTTTATATAAACTCTATGCTTCTATATAATTCTTTGAGTGGGGAATAGCTGTGAGTGCAACCACTTTTATATAGCATATTTTTATCCTTTCCTATCCTTGTAATAAAACATCTGACAAAACAGAATTCATTTTGCCCCAACATTCCAGAAGATAACATCCATGATGTTGGGGAACATGCTGGTGATGATACACATGGAAGTGGCTTGGTGTCTCTGGCAGCAGACCATGATGCAGAAAATTGAAGCAGATGCAGGGTTGAGCTTTGACGTACTTCAAAACTATACCTGGGAAAGGAATCTCTATCAAATAGTTCCCACTTTTTTTTTAAAAATAATGCCACTAGTGTGGTTCTAATTAGTCAAATATGTGATTTTTGTGAGAGCTATTTAAAACTTGCAACATGAAATATTTTCTCTCTGAAATTTATATAAAGAGATAAATGATACACAGTGGTTATAGTCACATTGATAAATGGTAAAGTTACTACAATGACATAAACTGATTTCAAATATACTATAAACCTAAAATAATAAGCACCATGTAGTATTGGAATACAGCTGCTCATAGAAGAATACAAAGACCTGCACTAAGAAAATCTGAAGCCAACTAGTTTTGACAGAGACCACTTATCACTCAGATTCATGAAAAATAAGTAGGTTGTCAATGAAATTATTTAATATATGTGGTATATGCAATGCCAAATTGTGTTGTGCTTGGACCATCATTCATTAAAATATCGTCCTAAATGTTCTAATCAAAAACATTTTAAATATCAAAATATTAACATTTCCTCAATTCTAAAATGCTTAAAGTCTGAAGTTACACAAAGTTAAAATTTCCAAAGCAAGAGTCTGAAAAATAAAATAAATTCCTTTAGAAATTCATTTATGAATTTCTATACATTCAAGCTTGTAGACTAGAACATGCAGTGAAGATATCCATTCTTCTGGGAGCAGAAGCCCTATGGGAACATTAGCTATATGGACTCTCACCTGGTAAAGAAGCACCCAATCATCAGCCTGAGCAGAAACTTCAAATTGTAATAGGAACTGTGGCCCCTGATAGCACAGCCATATCTGAATGGAATGACAGAAGTCATAGAGCCAGCACAGCTGCTTGACAAAGATCCAGCAGAGCTGAGCCACATGATGGCTGCCATGTCACATTTGGTTTTCATTTCCACTTGTTACATACTTGGAGAACTTTTAATATTTGTACAATTTGGGAAAGTTGGATTATGGGAAAATTCCTTATGAATCATTTATGCCTTCTCCCAGGAATGCTGCTTCTAAGCTTATACAGGAAAGTCCTGAACATACTGCTCCCCCCTACCCTGCGCACACACACAAACACACACACACACACACACACACACACACACACACACACACTTTGAGGGAGATATCCTTATCTATTTGAAAGTCTTTCTTACACTTTGGAGATTGTGACACATAAAGAAGCCAGAGGTCTCTTTATGAGGCTATGAGACATTCTTGAAACATCTGTCCCTCTACTCACACAGGAACAAGATATTTTAAAAAAAAGTAAAATTCAAATAGGTCAACAAGATTTGGTGGGCTAGAGGAATTTTCCATAGTTCAGATTACAAGCTCTTCCCACTGTACACTCAGACAATTATGTGGCATACAACTCTGCCCTACATAGAGACATATTGATGAGAAAAGTGTGGAGTGGAAAGATGAAAGTATGAGATGTTAGGACCTCTCTCTCTCTTAGAAGTTAACTCATGTAGAGCCACTATAATGTCATATGACCAAGGAACAACAGAATGCCAGGATTAAACATATAGACAAATTCTATAAGTTTACAAATATGAACACTGATTATATTATGCCAGAATTTAAATAATAAAATAATAACTGCAACAGTTTTAGCCTGAGGATTTTTTTCTGGGCACTCTGACCACTAAGAGTTAATAACATACTGTTTGAGACATGGCAAAATGCCCAGGGTGCTTGAAGATTTTGTTTTGGTCTAGTGTCCTTAAATCAACCAAAGCAACCAGCCTAAGCACAGGCTGACATATGCCTCTAGATTCTCAAAAATTGGGTTATGGGGTTAATGAATAAGAATGATAACTGTTTATTAATGATGTCAAAACTTGAGGGAAAATGATTGGAAATGATATCTCTGTTCTGTCATAATTTATTAATGATGACTAATAGATGAGCAAAAGGAAGTGAAACACATGTCCAAAAATAAAAAATGATATGGTCTATGTTTTGGAACATCAGAAATGTATGTCTGCTAACTAAATTCTGTATAAATAAAGAAACACTCTGGCTGCTAGTCAGTCAGGCTGCAAGATTCTCCTGACCACCATGGCCTGGCTCACTTCCTTCTCCTGCTGACTCCTTACACCCTCTGCAGGACCCATTCACTGGATGGCTCTCCACACTCTGTAATAATTCTAATAGGAATTATAGGTTATGTGTAGCTAGAGTTTTCCTGCCTTGCCCACAGTCAGGACAAATCTTTGTCACCCACCAGTCCCACAGCCGCTCAGACCCAACCAAGTAAACACAGAGACTTATATTGCTTACAAACTGTATGGCCGTGGCAGGCTTCTTGCTAACTGTTCTTATAGCTTAAATTAATCCATTTCCATAAATCTATACCTTTCCACGTGGCTGGTGGCTTACCGGTGTCTTCACATGTTGCTGGTCATGGCGGCAGCTGGCAGTGTCTCTCTGCCTCAGCCTTCTGCTTCCCAGAATTCTCCTCTCTCCTTGTCCCACCTACTTCTTGCCTGGCCACCTACTTCCTGCCTGGTCACTGGCCATCAGTGTTTTATTTATATAGAATGATATCCACAGCAGTTATGTAATTTAGTATAATGATCATAAACTTTATCCCATAAATGTGAACCAAATTGTACCAATAAATATGAGGTTTATCAATTATGATAATTTTTTTTAAAGAACAAAGACAATGCACAATGAATAGTCATTTTTTATAGGTCTTGAGACAGAGGGCCCTAGGAAGCACTTCAAATATATAATGTTGGTAAAGCTTGCCTTAATTGGATAATTATTGAAAAAGATTAAGAAATATTTAGAATATTAAGAAAAAATGGTGAGGAGGAGAAAATATGGTTGTCTAATGTCTTTTGCAAAAAGAAAGAAGGAAAAAGAAATCTGGACCACAGAGTCTGAATAATGAAAATTAAAAAAAATGAGGGATTTCTGAAAATGAAAAAAAATGAGATATTAGAACAGGAATTACAGACATAATGTTCACCAACAGAGGTAGAAGAGGGAATCTCAGGAATTGAAGATACAATAGAAGAAATGGATACATCAGTCAAAGAAAATGTTAAATCTAAAAAGCACATGACAAAAAACATCCAGGATATATGGGATTCCATGAAAAGACCAAACTTAAGAATAATAGGAATAGAAAAGAAAATGAGTCCCATTTTAAAGACCCAGAAAATATTTTCAACAAAATCATAGAAGAAAATTATTTTAATCTAAAGAAGGAGATAACTATAAAGATATAAGAATCAGAGAGAACACTAAATAGATTGAACCATTTGCCACATAATATCAAAACACTAAACATACAAAACAAAGAAAGAATATTTGAAGCTGAAAGAGAAACAGACCAAGCAACATATAAAAGCAGGTATATTATAATTACACCTGACTTCACAGTGGAGATTCTAAAAGCCAGAAGGATCCTATAGAGTCTAAGAGACCAGAGGTACCAGCCCACACTACTATACCCAGCTAAACTTGCAACCACATTAGATGGGAAAAAAATAAGATGTTTCATGGTGAAGTCAAATATAAAGAATATTTAAGAAACCAGCCCTATAGTAGGTGCTAGGAAGAAAACTCCCAGCATAAGGAAGTAAATTACACACATGAAAACATAGGATATAAATAATCTCATGCCAGCAAAAGCCAAAGAAGGAAAACGCGTGTGCGCGCGCGCGCGCCACACACACCCCTCCAACAACAACACCACACTACCAACAACAGCAACAACAAAATAACAGGAATCAACAATCATTGGTCATTGATATCTCCAAATATCAGTGATCTCATGTCCGCAATAAAAAGACACAGACTAACAGAATGGATATGAAAACTGGATCCATCATTCTGCTGTATCCAAGAACACCTACAACATCAAGTATAGCCTTTACCTCGGAGTAAAGTGTGATAAAAGATATTCTAAACAAATGGATCTAAGAAGCAGGCTAATGCAGCCATTTTAATAATGAACAAAATGCACTTCAAAGCAAGATTTATCAAAAGAGATAAGGGAAAACACTACAAATTCTTCAACAGAAAAATCCACCAAGATGACACCTTAATTCTTAATATATATGTCCCAAATGCAAGCGTACCCATGTTTATAAAGGAAACATTACTAAGGTTTAATCACATATTGACTCTCCCACACTAATAGGGGAGACTTCAATACCCAAATCTCACTAATGGACAGGTCATCCAGACAAAAACCATCCCCCCCCAAAAAAAAACTGGAGCTTACAGGAATGATTAAAATATACATAACAAATTGACAAAACATTTCATCCAAATGTAAAAGAATATATATTCTTCTCTACACCTCATGGAAGTTTCTCCAAAATTGCTCACATATTGGGTCACAAAGCAAGTTTCAACAAAAACAAGAAAATTAAAATAACTCCTTACATCCAATCAGCCCACCATGGATTATAGCACAATATCAACAAAAATAGAAACCTTACAACTCATGTAAACTGGTCAACTCTCGACTGAATAAAAAATGTGTTAAGTTTGAAATCAAGAAAGAAATTAAAGACCTCCCAGAACTTAATGAAAATGAATATAGAGCATATGCAAATTTATGGGACACAATGAAAACAATGGTACAAGGAAAGATCATACACTAAGTGTTTACAAAAAAATAATTGAAGAATTTTTATACTAGCAACTTAACATTAACATTCAAGCCTTAAATCTCTAGAGCAAAAAGAAGCAATCAGACCCAAAAGGAGTAGGCATTAAGAAATAATCAAGCTGTGGGCTAAAATAAACAAAACAGAAACAAAGAGAATCATACAAAAAAAAAAATCAAAGAAATAAAGAAATGGTTCTCTGAGAAAAATCAATGATAGGCAAAACCTTATATAAACTAACTAAAAAGAAAAGAGAGAATATCCAAATTAACAAAATCGGAAATGAAAAAGTGGACAAAGCAACAGATCTAGGAAAACTAGAGAATGATAAAGACACACTAAAAAACTGTAGTCCACCAAATTAGAAAATCTAAAGGAAATGGATAATTTTCTCTAGAGGAACCACTTACCAAAGTTAAATTAAGATCAGAAAGCAGTTTAAGTAGACCTATAACAGTTAGTGAAATATTAGCAGTCATTAAAAGAGTTTAGAGGAATTTGAGGGATGGTATGGGAATCTGGTACAGTAGAAACTTCCTAAAATATATGAATGCAATCTTAATAAAATCCTAAAACAATGAAGGAGATGGAATCCCAACTGGAAGAGACTATTCTACCTGTAAGAGGGAGGTAGAACAGATTTTATGGGCAGGTGGGGGGTAGATAAGGACAGTAATGAGGGGATCATGTGGGGGTGAGATGGTGTGGAAGAAGAGGATGTAGGGAGAAACAGCTGCAATGGGGGCATTTGAGGGTTGGTGTGGAATCGTAATGTAGTGGAAACTTCCTGGAATGTATGAAGAATCCTAATGAGGATTCCTGGTAACAGGATAGACAGAGTCTGAACTGCTTAACTCTTGTCACCAGGTAAGGCTTCCAGTGGTGGGAATGGGTTGTGTTCAACTGAGTTTTTGCCTAAGGGGGGCCCATGGAAATCTCCAACAACCAAGAACCAGAGACTAGATAATCCAGAGACCTATGTTAAAAACAAACACTATTGGTCAAAAAGAAAACTTAAAATGATTCAGTACATCTTTCCTAGAGCTGAGAAAAATGGCATCACAATTATTATACTATCATTGTTTTATATTAATTTGAATAATATGACTATTATAAAATTATTACTTTCAATCTATAAACATGGATATCTTTCTATTTATCTATATAATCTATAATCTCTTTTTAAAAACTTTTATAATGTTCAGAATGCTGTTGTTGCACATTCTTGGATTAAGTTACTCCAATTTCAAGACTTTGTTTTGTTTTGTTTTTAATAAATCAAACAGTTCACTTAATTTCCTTTTCCTTTGTTTTTTGCATACTTAACTGATAATTTTTTTTTGTATGATGATTTAATGTCTTACAAGGGTTCTGATTTTTTATTATTGATCCCATAACTTTTTAGGCTAAAAAGTCATTGGGGATTTCTGAACTAAAGCCTGTTCACTAAATTGGAAAAAGTCATTTCTTTTCTTTTTTTTTTTTCTTCCCTTCTTGGTTGCTTTCTCTGCTTCTGTTTTTCTGTTTTGTATATTTATATGTCTCTTGTTTCTTTTTTAACTCAATTATTCTCATTTTACAGAGAATTTCAGTGGTAATTTGAAAAGAAGTTGAGGAAGTGGGTTAATTTTTCTTTTTCTTAATCTCAGAGAGAAATTCTTTACATATTTTGCTATTATTTGTGCTGCTAATTAATGGACTTCTTGTGTTGAGAACATTCATTTTCTATCTAATTTGCTGAAAGTATTTATCAGGAAAATAGATTTGATGAATGCTTTTTATCTACCTATAAAAAGGATGATCTGGGTTTTATACTTCATTCTACTAACAGTGTATAGACAAATTTCTAAACAGTCTTACTAAATAAGAAACACAGAGCCAAATACAGGAGTGAAAGCCATAGTGATCAGAGAAATAGTGAGTATCACCAGCTAACCTTAGCTCACCACACTGCCGTAGCTTCCCAAGAGAGCCTCTTCCTATCTAACCTGCACCTTTATTGCCTTGCTGTTCTGCCTTCTCATTGGCTCTTAGCCCAGCCACCTCACTTCTTCATCACTGCCTGTCTGTACAGACCTCTAGGTGTCTATGGTTGGTACTAGGATTAAAGGCATGTGTCACCAGGTTTGACTGTGTCCTTGAAAACACAGAGACTCTGCCTGCCATGTGATTGGATTAAGGGCATGTGCTACCACCATCTGACTTTTGTTTATGGCTGGCTATCTATGTCCTCTAATCTTCAGCCAAACTTTATTTATTAGCATACAAATAAAATATCACCACAACAATGTGACTGGGACTTACTGATTTCCATTTCCAGAACCCATTTTGCATTCTAGGGATGAGACTTAATAATGGTAAATGAATATTTTTTCAGGTTTTACTTATTTTTCTTTGTATTTGTCTGTATGTATTTTGACTTGTGTGTGTTAAGAGAAAGTACATGTCATTCTTCATGAGCCCATGGATAGTTTTGCAATTCATTTATAGCTCTTTGGTTATAGATTTTTGAGGCAGAATCTCTTCCTGAATATGGGACTCATATTTTTGCACGTGGGCTGGAAAAGGGAAGTGCCAGGGATTCTGCTGTCTCCATCTTCCTCAAAGTTGGGGTTACTGACCTGTGTGACTGCCTAGGTTGTTTACTGTGTGCTTGAATAAAAAAAATCCAGTCCTCAATATTGTGGCACAATCTCTTCTAATCACTTGGCCATCTCTCCAACATGTGTGAATAGGCTTCTAAATTTAGGTTTGGATTGGTTTGCCATTACTTCACTAGTGCTTTAGTTTCTAGCTTCATCCTGTAACTTTCTTGCCTTGGTGTGCTAAAACTCTTTGGCATCACGATAATCACATTCATAAAGTAAATTTGCATGTATTCACTCCTCTAAGTGTTTAGAACAAGTCTGAAAAGGATTGATGTTTATTTTTAATTTTTGAAGAAATCAATCATGAAACCATCTGGTTTGTGACAAAAAAGCATTTGTTAGTACTGACTCAGTCTTATACAATATTTACATGATCAGATTTTTTCAAGTTCTTTATCCATCATTCTTGCTAATTGTCTAGAATGTGCTCATTTCCTCTAATTATTACATTCCTAGAGTTTGATTGTCCATCAAATTTTAGGGTTGGTTCTATGAATTTTTTATCAGTTATAATGAGTGAATTGCTTACATGTGTGCTTCAGCACCACATAGGCACACTACAGAGGGAGAAGATGGAACCCATGACCCTGTAACTGTGAGAGAAATATGTAGCTTCTGAAATCTAACCTTGGTCTTCTAGAAGAGCAGCAATTGCTCTTAATCCCATGAGCCATCTCTCCAAACCCTATCTTTGGTAATTTTAACAGTATTTATTTGGATAATTATAACCACTTGATTAAAATGGCTCTTTATGTGACTATCTTCATTCACCATATTTAATGTCTACTGTGCTTGTTGGTTAAAGAGTTCTATTCTACCCCTAGACTTGAGATGTCTTTCTTCATTATTTTTGTGAATGTGCTATTTTTTGTACTTCTCTTTAATGCTGATATTGCTTAAATTCTCCCTTAACTGTGCCCTAAAATCAGTTTGAAATGTCTTTAATATTATTCTTTTTCCTTTGTTTCACAGATTTGATGACTTTGTGACTGATATAATAGTTTGCTTTACCTATTCTGATACTGAATCATTGTATTAATTTTTAAAATTCAGTACAAATATTCCTTTAAAAATGTATTTAATTTTTTTTCTTACAATGTTCTAGGGTATTCACCAGAGAAGACTGCTCAGCCATGGGTTTAAGCCAATAGATTATCTTTGTTAGCTGGTCAGTGACTACACTGTGTGTTCAGGATCCCAGTGTAGCACTGAGTCTTTCTCAGGGTGAACTTTTAATCACAAAAACATGTTTTGGGGTGACATACTTAAGTTACAGGTAACCAGAAGCTGAGCTACAGAAACAAAAAAGCAAGGTTAGTACATCTAGGGAATTTCAAGAGCTATGGACTTTGATGTATTTAATCTTGTTTTCCTTTCTTCACAGGTGGTGCTGTCTATGTGCAGAGTTTTATAGCATGAATGGCACTTCCATCATTGAGTCAGTTGTGATAAGGTCTGGGGGCCTGGTTACAATAACGTGTTTTGATCCTGTTCTCACCCCTCTCTCAACTCCTCCTCGTGCTTCTTCACTTCACAATCCATTCAACAGCATGTTCTTTTTCTCTCTATTTTAAAAAAAAGTAAAATAAAATCAAAATGGACAAAGTAATCCAAAACAAAAGAAGGAAAAGGAGGAAATGTAAAAGAAAGGGAGAAAGACAAAAAATATAAATAAGGCAAAAAAAGGAACAAAAAAAAGTACACACAAAAATATATAGAAGCAATCTCGTATACTACTCATGGGCATGGTACTTTACCTAGAATATGATTTGTTTTGTTTTCTTTTGTTTTTTGAGACAGAGTTTCTCTGTGTAGTTTTGGTGCCTGTCCTGGATCTCTCTGTAGACCAAGCTAGCCTCGAACTCACAGAGATCTGCCTGGCTCTGCTGCCCAAATGCTGGGATTAAAGACATGTGCCACCACCGCCCAGCTTGGAATGTGATTTTTATACCTGTGACACTCCATTGGAACAAGCTGACATTCCTTTTCCACAAGCATCAATTGCAAATAGCTTCATGGTTAGGGGTGTGATTTAGTGCCCACTTCTTCTCAGTGTTGGGATTTTTTTTCCCATTTGAACTATACAGATCTTGTCTATGCTATCATAGTCTTTGTGATCTCATATGTGTATCAGACCTGTTATGTCTGGAAAACGCTGTTTCCTTAGAGCTATCTGCCACTTCTAGTTCTTACAATCTTTCTCCTTCTCCTTCTCCTTCTCCTTCTCCTTCTCCTTCTCCTTCTCCTTCTCCTCCTCCTCCTCCTCCTCCCCCTCCTCCTCCTCCTCCCCTTTCTCCTTCTCCTTCTTCTGCATAGATCCCTGAGCCTTGTGGAGTGTGTTTCTGGTAAAGGTATCCCTTTTAGGTATCCTAGTTGAAAAGTCTCTCACTTTCTAAATATTGTTACAATGTGTTAATTCCAATCTACTGCAAGATTCTTCTATCAAGAGTAATTCAATGCTCTCATCTATGAGTATACCAGTACATCATTAAGAGTAAATTTATTGTTATTATTGCTATTTTACTTTAGTACAATAATAGGATATTTCTCAGAATCCATGAATAATTTAATGTCTAGTTCTTTGTCACTATACCATCATCATATGCTGCTGGTTGCATCTCTTGTAGTGGGTCTTAAATCCGGTCAAAAACTGGTTGATTACCCCCATAACATTAAACTCTGTAGTATTTAAATTTCATAATTGTGTGCAAAAACACCTGACAACTAAAATTATTTACTCAGTATAGAAAGTAAGGAAGTGGAGAGGAAGGTAGGGCCTAGAGACCATATCTACTTGCTAAGGAACACACTTTTGACCTACCACTCCCTTCAAATGTCTCTTTCTCACAACTGTAGACATTTGTCATGATCTTCCAAAATAACATTACTCCCAGGGTACTAAAGCTTCCACACATAGTTTATGAAAGACATTCCACATGTAAGCAATGACAAACTCTACAAAGTATTTTATTCTTCTCTAAACTTAGCAATTGTGTTGAAATGTAAAATTCTTAATATGTGACTCTTCTAACCTCAGAGAGAAACTTTATTATAATTATTGAGCATCCTCATTGGGTACAGATTACCCTTTCATTATTTCTATTTCCACAGTGTCAACTGTATGTTGATTTTTTTTTATTTAGACGAATTTTCTATGTTTTTTTTTTTTTTTGTGTGTGTGTGTGTATGTGTTCTAGTCTACTTCTTATTGCTGTGGTAAACACCATAACCTAAAGTTACTTAGGAGGGGCAAGGGTTTATTACATTTAATATGTTAGAGTTCCTCATTATGAAAGAGCTCAAACAGGTACTGATGCAGAATCCACAGAGGAATACTGCTTGCTGCCTTCCTTTCTGACTCATGTTCAGCTAGGTTTCTTATCTATCACAGACCAGAAAAATGTGTTTAAACTTTACATTTCTGCATTTTTTTTATATAAGTTGAAAGCCTTTTTAGACTCTCCTATGCCAGGAGGATCCCTGTAGTAGCATTTGCTCCACCCATGACCTTGGGCTATATGGCCAGAAGGAGGTGGTGCTTCTTGCTGTCATATGTGACCTCTTAGAAGAAGAGAAGAAAAGGGTCACAAGGTTCCTTCTCTAGTTCCTGCTTCCTGGTATGAACAGATTGCCAGGTGGATTCACTCCCAGTCAGAACAGAGGATGACTTCAGCTGTTTACTTGGTTCTATATTCATGAGTGTATTTCCTCAATTTATATCCTAATAAATTCCCTATTACTCCTTAAGCTGACTCCTATCTATGATAATCAAATTTATGTTAATTACATTTTCTAGGTATACACAGATATATTTCAACTAGGTTCGTAATCTTTAAACACTCCAAAAACCTACAGAATATGGCATATAAAATGTTTTAAAAACTTAGGCTTTTTTGGATAATGAGACACACCTGTTCCTGGCAGCACCAATTTACTTCAAAGAGAAAGATGGGTATCAAAGAAATGCCATATGGAGTTTACTTTCTTTATGGCAGAAGTTAAGTCATTTAAGCAAAGAAACTGCTCTTGCCTGGACTGCTTGACATTATGTAATATAAACTGGACATGCAGGACCCATAGGAAGATGACCTCCAAACTTTAGAAGGCAAGATGGTCCTTCAAGTTCCTTCTTCACAGAAGAAACAGCCAGACCTTATACAGGACACAGGGAGAAGCAACTGATGAATTTTGCCAGAATAGATGGAACAGTTCTTAAAATTTCCTGCTTCAATGAAAGCTATGCCATAGACTCTAGGTCTGTAGACTGAAGATAGATGCCCCAGTGTTACAGAGGAACTTTGGATGATTGTCCACGCAGCCAGATGTCGCTGTCATTTCTAGAATTATGGAAGTTGCTTACAGTGCACTTCCTGTTTACTCGGGTAATATTATATCCTTCTGGGGTCTTTGATGTAGTTGAAGACTAGATAATTATAATTATAGTTTTCCTTACTCATGATAAAAGGTAAGTTAGATAGAAAATGTTAGGCTGATGAAAATAGGATAGATGATACAATATATTCTTTAATTAAGCCAAATACAAATAGACTAGATATTGTAACTGTAATTCTTGCTTGATAACTGTTTTGATATATGTCATTTTACTATGTTAAAATTAAAACCTTCCTTTTTACTTAGACAGAAAAGGGGAAGTGCTGGGGGATATCTTTCTGTATGCTGTGAATATATGTGGGGCCCACTGGATAATAAATAAAGCTGCATTGGCCAATGGCAGAGCAGGATAAGGTTAGGTAGTACACTCAAACTGAAGACAAGATGAAGGGTGGAGTGAGAAGAAATGGTAGCCACTGCCAAAGGAGTAAAAGATGCCAGCAGTCTGGTAATGCCACAGTCATGTGACAACATATGGATTAATGGGAATAGGTTGGTTTAAGATAAAAGAGCTAGCTAGCAAGAAACTGAGGCCATAAGCCATATAGTTTGTAATTAGTATAGGCCTCTGAGTGATTATTTTATAAACAGGCTGGGCAGGACTGAGAAATTTCCAGTTACAGATCCCTTTCACCAATCCATCCATTCACCCGAGTATTACAAAGTATACTCCAATGAATCTGTTGTATGTTTTAGTAGGACAGCAAGAGAACAAAGCCTTCTGAATCAATTAAGCAAGGAGCATATGAGCTCACAGAAACTGAAGAAGCAAGTACAGGTCCTACACAGGTCTGCACTAAGTCCACTGTGTATGTATTATAGCTTTTTAGCTTAGTATTTTTATGGGACTCTCGAATGTGTGAATGAGTGGGTCTCTGATTCATGTGCCTGCTCTTGGGACTCTTCTACTTCTGCTGGGTTGCCTTCTCCAGCTTCAATATGATGGCTTTCGAGTTATCTTACTAAATTTTATTTTTCTTATCTGGTTGTTATCTCTTAGAATCCTGTTCTTTTCTTTTCTAATGAGTGACAGAAATAGGGTGGATCCAAAAAGAATGGGATGTGGGAAAGAAGTATAAGGAATAGGCATAGGAGAAACTATAATCAGGATGTATTATATGAGAACAAAATCTATTTTCAATAATTGCAAAAGGTGGATAAAAAGAAAACTCAAAAGAACTAATGAACTATATTTTAACCATTGACCACTGAATGAGAAAAATATTTTATATTTTGAGGTTCCCTTGAGCATAGAAAAAAAGAGGGTGCAAATGCAACAGTATACCTCTATCAGCCATTCCTCTACTCAGGACCATAAGAGACAGTATAAATGAACATGTAAGCATTTGCTGTAGATCCTCTTTCTACTTAAGGAAGACAGTAGGATATAGATGTCTGTTTTTAATAATGAAAAGATCAATTGAGCAATGACACTCATTTATCACATTAATATTCCCAGTTGTTTCTCCAGCACCTTGCTTATACGTCACCTGTCTCAGAATACTGAAAGACCAGCTTACAATAATAGTGTAGAAGGAACAAAAAGCAGACAACAGAAATATAGGAGTAGAACTTTGTAATACTTGGATAAAGGAATGGATTAGTAGCAGTGATCCTTCTACATGACACAAGTCTAATAAGAGCTGCAGTTTATATAAACAATGCAGAAATCCATGGTTTAAACAAACTGTGCTGGTCTTTAAGAATTTCATACAATGTATTTTGGTCAAACTTCACCCTCATCCAAATTCTTATAGATTCAACTTCTTCACTATTTATCCAATTTTTATATTTTCTTTTTTAATTAAAAAACATGACAAAAGAGCATACATCACCTGCATTGATTGCACAAAGTGGTAAGTGACTGGTCTCCCACCTGGACACCCCTCCAGGCCCCTCCCCCATCTGTTGCAACCCCACTAGCCTGCCAGCACATATGGCATCTACATGCAGGACTCTCTTTTAGGCTTTTAGCAGCAGTTCAGCTGAGATTTATTCGGACACAGAGACTTCAGTCTGAGGAAACAGGATCAGCTTAGGAATTGGCAAAGTGAAGTGGCTATGGCTTGTTCCATTTCTCTGATCACCCAGCATTCACCCCAATACCTGGCACCAGGTTTGTTTTTATTAATAAGACCTTTTAAGATTTGTGCTACAGACACAATTCTCTAATAAAAGGAAACAGGCTAACAGAATGGATATGAAAACAGGGACTGATCTCCTGCTCTATACAGGAAATACACCTCAACTTCAAAGACAGATATTACCTCAGAGAAAAGGGTTGAGAAAAAAGTTCCTAATCAAATGGGTCTAAAAGGCAAGCTGGTATAGCTATTCAAATATTTAACAACATAGACTTCAAACCAAAATTAATTGACAGAGATGGAGAAGGACATTTTATAGTGACCACAGGGGGAAAAATACACCAAAATGAAGTCTCAATTCTGAACATTTGTGCCCCAAATAAAAAGGCCACCACATATATAAAAGAAACATTACTGATTCTTAAATCACATATCAAACAACACACTAGTAGTTGGAGACTTCAACACCTACTCTTACCAATGGACAGGTCTGTCAGACAGAAACTAACAAATGTTATGACTCAAATGGGCCTACCAGACATCTATAGAACATTCTGCTCAAATACAAAAGAATATACCTCCTTTTTATCACCTCATGGAACTTTTTCTAAAATTGACCACAAAGAAAATCTCAACAAATACCAAAAAAAAATGGAATAATCCCCTGTATCTTAGCAGATCACCATGGCCTAAAGTTAGAATTCAAAAGCAATACAAATTACAGAAAGCCTACAAATTCATGGAAACTGAATAATGTTCAACTGAATCACCACTGGGTCAAGAAAGAAAGAAATAAAGAAACTAAAGACTTCCTAGAATTCAATAAAAATGAATGTACAACATACTCAAACCTATGGGACACTATGAGAGCGTGCTAAGAGGAAACTTCACAGCACTAAGTGCCCACATAAAGAATTTGGAGAAATCTCATACTAGCTAAACTTAAGAGCACACCTGAAAGCTCTAGATCAAAAAGAAGCAAACTCACTCAGGAGAAGTAGATGACAGAAAATAATCAAATTGACAGCTGAAATTAATAAAATAGAAACAAAAAGAACAATACAAAAATATCAATGAAACAGAGTTGGTTCTTCACGAAAATCAACAAGATACACAACCCCTTTCCAAACTAAGCAAAAGGCAGAGAGAGAATATACAAATTACAAAATTAAAAAAGAAAAGTGGGACATAACGACAGACACTGAGGAAATCCTGAGAATCATCAGGTCATACTTCAAAAACCTGTACTCTACAAAATTGGAAAATTTAAAAGAAATGGACAATTTTCTGGAGAAGTACCACATACCAAAATTAACTCAAGACCAGTTAAATAACTTAAATGTACCTATAATCCTTAAGAAAACAGAAGCAGTCATTAAAAGTCTGCCAACCAAAAAATGCCCAAGGCCAGGTGACTTCAGGGCTGAATTCTACCAGAATTTCAAAGAAGAGCTAATACCAATACTCCTCAAAGTGTTCCATACAAGAGAATCAGAATGAACATTGCCAAACTCATTTTATGAGGCTACAGTTACCCTGATACCCAAACTACACAAAGATGCAACAAAGAAAGAGAATTACAGACCAATCTCTCTCATGGACATTGATGCAAAAATACTCAATAAAATACTGGCAAACCAAATCTAAGAACATATAAAAAAAAATCATCCACCATGATCAAATAAGCTTTGTCTCAGAGATGCAAGGATTGTTCAACATATGAAAATATGTCAATGTAATCTATCATATAAACATACTGAAAGAAAAAAGCCCCATGATCATCTCATTAGATGCTGAAAAAGCCTTTGACAAAATCCAACACCCCTTCACGAAAAAAGGTCTTGGAGAGTTTAGGGATACAGGAAACATACCTGAACATAATAAAGGCAATTTACAGCGAACCAACAGCCAACATCAAATTAAATGGAGAGAAACTCAATGTGATTCCACTAATATCAGGAATAAGACAAGGCTATCTACTCTCTCCATAACTATTAAATATAGTACTCAAAGTTCTAGCTAGAACATTAAGACAACAAAAGAAAATCAAGAGGATGTAAATTGGAAAGGAAGAAGTTAAACTTTGGCTATTTGAAGACGATATGATAGTATACATAACTGACCCCAAGAATTCTACCAGGGAATTCCAACAGCTGATAAATACATTTAGTAATCTTCAGATACAAGATTAACTAAAAAAAAATTCAGTAGCCTTCATATATACAAATGATAAACAGGTCAAGAAAGAAAGCAGAGAAACACCAATATAGCCACAAACTACATAGAGTATCTTGAGATAACTCTAACCAAACAAGTAAAAGACCTGTATGACAAGAAATTTAAGTCTTTGAAGAAAGAAATTGAAGAAGATATCAGAAAAAGGAAAGATCTCCCATGCTCTTGGATAGGCAGGATCAACATAATAAAATGTAAATCTTACCAAAAGTAATCTACAGTTTCAATGCAATCCCCATCAAAATACCAACACAATGCTTCATAGACCTCAAAATGACAATACTCAACTTCATATGGAAAAACAAACAAACAAAAAAAAAACAGTATAGCTAAAATAATCCTGTACAATAAAGGAACTTCTGGAGGCATCACAATCCCTGACTTTAAGCTCTACTATAGAGTCATAGTCATAAAAACAGCTTAGTATTCACACAAAAAACAGACACATGGACCAATGGAATCGAAGTGAAGGCCCTGGCATTAACCCTTCTTTGGGGATAAAGAAGCCAAAACTGTACAATGGATAAGAGAAAGCATCGTCAGCAAATGATGCTGGCATAACTTGATGTCAACCTGTAGAAGATTGCAAATAGATCCATATCTATTGCCATCCACAAAACTCAAGTCCAAATGGATTAAAGATCTCAACATAAATCTAGGTACACTGAGAGAAGAGAAAGTGGGAGGTAGCCTTGAATGCATTGACACAGGAGACCATTCCTAAATATAACACCAACAGCACATACACTGAGAGCAACAATCAATAAATGGGTCCTCTTGAAACAGAAAAGCTGAAGGCAAAGGACACCAAAAATAAGACAAAATGACAGCTTACATAATGGAAAAAGATCTTCACCAACCTCACATCTGACAGAGGGCTGATCTCCAAAATCTATAAAAAACACAAGAAACTAGACATCAAAATACCAAATAATCCAATTAAAATGTGGGGTGCAGATGTAAGCAGAGAATTCTCAACAGAAGAATAAAAAATGGCTGAGACATTTAAGTAATTGCTCAACATCCTTATTCATCAGGGAAACACATATCAAAATGACTCTGAGACACCATCTTACACCTGTCAGAATAGCTAAGATCAAACCCAATGACAACAGCCTATGTTGGAGAGGATGTGGAGTAAGGGGAACACTTCTCCACTGCTGGTGGGAGTGCAAACTTGTACAGCAGCTTGGGAATCACTATGGCAGATTCTTAGATAATTGGTAATCAGTCTACATCAAGACCAAACACTACTACTCATGGGCATAAACCCAGAGGATGCTCAATCATACCACAAGGACACTTGCTCAACTCTGTTCATAGCAGCATTATTTGTAACAGCCAGAACCTGGAAACAACCTAGATGATGCTCAACCAAAGGATGGATAAAGAAAATGTGGTATATTTACACAATAGAGTTTTACTCAATGAAAACAAACATTGACATCGTGAAATTTGCAGGCAAATGGATGGAACTGGAAAAAAATCATCCTGTGTGAGGTAACCCAAATCCAGAAAGACAAATATAGTTTATATTCACTCATAAGTGGATACTAGATGTAAATCAAAGGATAACCAGACCACAATCCACAACTCCAGAGAGGCTAGATAACAAGCAGGACCCTAAGAGGGATCCATAGATCACTCTAGGAAGTGGAAAGAGATGAGAACTTCTGGGCAAACTGGGAGTGTGGGGAGGGTAAAGGAGAAGACATGGGAAAGGAGAACATGAGGGAATGGGATGATCATGTTGGGGGAGGGATGGAGTAGGGGAGCAATGAAAGAGATATCTTTATAGAGGGAGCCATTATGGGACTAGGGAGAAAACTGATGATAGATAAATTCCCAAGAATCCACAAGGATGACCCCAGCAAAGATTCCCAGCAATAGTGGAGCAGGTACCTGAACTGGCCTTCCCTTGCACTCAAACTGGAAACTATCCTAACTATCATCATATAAACTTTATCCAGTGATTGGTAGAAGCAGATTCAGAGATCCACATTCAAGCATCAGGCTGAACTACAAGAGTCCAGCAGAAGAGAGGGAAGAGAGATTATAGAGCAAGTGCAGTGGGGGTGGGGTCAAGATCATGACAGGAAAACCAACAGACACTGATGAGTCAAACTTGTGGGAGCTAAGGGACACTAGACTGACTGCTGGGAGCTTGCATGGGACCGAATTAGGACCTCTGCATGTGGGTGACAGTTTTGTAGCCTGGTCTGTTTGTGGAAGCCCTGGCAGTGTGACCAGAATCTATCTCTCGTGCATGAGCTGACTTTTTGAAGGGCATTCCATATGGTGAGATGCCTTGCTAAGCCTTGATACGGGAGGGTGGTGGCTTGGTCCTGCCTCAGCTGAACGTGATAGGCACTGTTGACTCCCCATGGAAAGCCCCATTTCTGAGGATTGGATGGGGAAGGATTGAGGGAGGTGAGGGGAGATAGGAGGAGGGAAGGGAGAGGGAACTGTGGTTGGTATGTAAAATGAATAAAAATAAATTAATTAAAAAAACATGACAAAGAAAGCAATTATTTGAGTAGAAGCTATAGAATTTGAGATACTGGATGATTTATTAGTTGTTGGAAATCTGGGGCGGAGTGGGAGAATGCTGGGAAAGAATATGAAGATGAAAGCAGGTAGCAAAGAAGGCTCAGAAAGTGCTAAGCACTCATTCATTCCCCCAGATGTTATTGCTCTTGGCCTAGTTACTTCCTGGTTCAGAAAGTTAGAAGTTTTATTGTTCATAGCCGAGTATATTGGAAAATGATTTTTAGAAAGTTGAATCATTGACTGCTAGAACTTTCTCAGTCTTCATACCAATAGTTGAAACCACTGAAAGAGGATTTCACATCTAGAGAGAAAGGTAGTAATATTTTGATATGAATTGTTTTTTTGTTTTATATTTCAGGGCTATGTGAAATAACCATAAGGGTATAAAAAATTAAGGTATAATTTATCTTCTCTAATTTCTTCCCTCAGAGTTTGATTAGTGGTGAGGAATCTCTTTTTGTCAGGGTATAGATTAATACCCTAATGTGCCTCAACTCTTATAACATATATATATATATATATATATATATATAATATATATATATATATAGAGAGAGAGAGAGAGAGAGAGATAATTATGTATATACATATACATATACATATATATATATAATTCCAATACTTAATATAATATATTCTAATGCTAACATTCTTTTAATACAGCCACACATATATTTCTCAATTGTCTCAATTGGATTTTGACGTTTTTTCAATGAGAATGGATTGGAGTTTATAATCAATCTGTTGACCTGAATAATAGAGATGAATTCAACTACTCCACAGTATTGCCATTTTCCAGGAATTTATTTTCTTTATTTTTAGCTTTACTTATCTAGGGATAATTTGCTTTTTTTTCGACAACCCTAATTTTAACAATGATATTTATATATGGATGTGTTTATTTTAGTCGGTTCTATTATGCCTGTGTAATTTCTGTTAAATTTGACTACACTTCTTTTCATGACTATGATACTTTAATTGGCTTTCAACAAAACTCATAAACTCTTGATGTTGGGGTTGAAGCTATTTTTCCTTAAGTAATATGTGTCTTACAATAAGTATAATTGTATAATTCTAATTTATTTTGGTTAGCAAAATATCACAATCAATATAATGGTTATCTTGCATTCATATGGACTTGAATTTACTTTCCAGAACATGCGAAAAAAATTCCATTGTGGCACAATTCTCTGTTGATCTCTATATTGGGGAGATGTAGACACCAAGATCCTCCTAGATTCAGTGGTTAGCTAGCCTAGTCTACAGAGTGAACTACATGGTGAGTGAGAGTCACCAATAAAAACATGTGAATGGTGTGATAGAAAGATGCCTTCTACTAGCACATGTACACTTTTGAAGACCTACAAGTCTTTACCCCCATCTATATGAACACACACACACACACACACACAGGGGTGGGGGGGGGAGAGAGACTGACAGAGACAGAGACAGAGAGAATGGTCTAGGGCATCAAGTTTTCTGCATGATTAGTTCTATTACTATTTTAAAATATTTCATTGTCTAATTTTTTACCAATAATTTTTTGTCTTTTCCCTATAAATTATCATTTCATTAAAAATCATGAAATTTGGGTTTCATTTCATTTTACCCAGGTGCCACATTTCATGGAGAAAATAGTGAGAGATTAAAGAACCTTTATCTTTTCATTTCTTTATTCATCAAAGCATTTTCAGAACTACATTGAATATTAAAATTTTTAAGCTGAATCAAGTCCTTGTCTGATACACAAATATAAAATGAGCATAGACAAAAGTTTTCTTTAACTCATAACTTTACTTGGAAGAAGCAGTTACATATTAAAATCTACTTTATGTGCCTGGAGAGATGACTCAGTGGTTAAACGTACTGGTTGCTCATGCACAGGACTCAGGTTAAGTATCCATCATTCACATGGTGGCTCATAACCATCTATAACTATAATTCTGGGGATGCAATGGCTTCTCCTGAACTATATGGGTATCAGTCACACACAGTGCATATATTTTTATGTAGGTAAAACATGCATATACATAAAAGATATAATTCTAAAAATTAATTAAAAACAATTTTACCAAAAGTCCAAAAACCAGACATACATATAATTAAAATAATGAGCTACAACAGATCCAATGTTTCCAACAAGATAGATCCTTAACATAATTCTCAGAGTTTATCTCATGTGTCTGTCTGATCATCTCCTTCATGTAATATCACAAACCAACCAGAAACAGCCCAGATTCCAGAACCAGTACACCAAACTTGTCGGGCATTCTCTGCATTAATTACTCTTTAGAATTCTACCAGGACACAACCTGATTGTTCTGACCCAAAGGCCCATGTCAAACCATATTCAACCTTTTCTCTTAGAGACACCTGCTGTGTTTTTGCCTGGGGTTTAGCTTAGTGAGTCACTTGACTGTCTCATACATTCACTCTCCCTACTCAGAAGGATCTAGGCCAGATTCTGTATCCAGTGCACCAGACTATTTGGAACACCCCTGTGTATACCTCACCAAACTTCAAGCCTTCTACCATGATCCATTATACCCACTCTTCCAAACTACAGGCCCCATATCATTTCTAACCCCAGACAGATCTAGCCTCACTGTGGGCTGATGCCAAGTCAAACATCTTGTCCTCCAACTCTGTCCCCAATGTGTACCTGATTTCATTCCACCTAAGCCATCTCTAAGTTCTCAGATTGATATTCTTCCATATTTTCTCTTCTCCTCCAACCTGCTCTATCCATTTTAAAGTTAGAAGAGCATGTCAAGATCTCATCACAAAAATATGAAAAATTGCAAACAAGATGAAAGTTCTAGCCAATAACTCACACCAAAATCTCAGTTGTATTAAAATGTTTGCAAATGATTATTTCCTAGATCAACCCCAGGACACAGTTTTTTTTAATGAACTTTTAATTCTGTCAAGATATAAAAAGCAAATAAAGTATTGAGAATATATGTTAGCTTATAACTTTATTTTTAGATTTCTTCTGCTTCATTTTTTCTGTATTGAAAATAGATATTTCTCACACGATATTTTCTGATTAAGGTCCCCTCACCCTCCTCTAAGATCCACACCCAGGTCCTGTCCCATCTGAACTGTGAACCCACCCTTTTTGTCTCTACTTTGAGGACAAAGAAAAATGAGGAGGAGGAGGAGGAGGAGGAGGAGAGAAGAAGAAGAAGGAGAAGAAGAAGAAGAAGAAGAAGAAGAAGAAGAAGAAGAAGAAGAAACAAGCATTTAAAAAGAGTAAAATAAAATAAGATAAAATAAAACAAAAGAAAGAAATCAGCAATAAGGCCTTACTGTCAGTCAACTTGTGAAGATCAACCAATAACTTTGACAAAAGCTTGGATTACTTAGTAGTTCCCATTGTGGCCCTGTCATGAGCTATTGCAGGCAATGATGCAAATATAGCTTATAGGAATTGATAAATCAGATGTCAACCCACTGGTGGAATGACCTCTGATGGAGAAGACTCCCATTCAGGCAAGGTTAACAGGACCACTGACTCTGGAAACTGTTGCACCTGTCTGTAATTTCACATGTGCAGAAAAAGCTGTGGGAGCTCCCCAGTACTTACACTAATTTCATATGATATGTATATGTAATCTCATGATTGCATCTCAATCTTCTGAGCACATGTATCTATGGATGGTCAGTAAAATGATTTCTCAATAAGCTGTATAATTTTGATATATAAAAATATAGTAGAATATGTTTCATAGCTAGACCTATTGCTCCATATGGACTGTAAAACACTTAAAGCCTGTTTTTTTGTTTTTGTTTACTCAGTCTAACATAAGAAAAATCACAATTTCTCCCAAGTCTAAGACTTTTTGTAGACAATTGGCTTATTCATAACTTTAGAGCAATTTTAAACCAAACTAAACACTTCCCTAAAGGTCTCACTAGGTTGACCTCCACAAAAAATACACAAAAACATTTTCTCAGAGGTCTACTGTAGAACCAAGGTTATTAACATGAAGCAACCTAAGATACAACCCCAGTACTTTGCTTGCTAAAATCAGGCTGATAACTCAGACCAGAGGCCACTGCCCGTAAAAGTGCCAAGCACCATGTCCCTGCCTATGTGTTGCCATGGTAAATGACTTCACTCCTTATAGTCTATTCCATGAATGTACTTTGACATTCAGAGGGCTTTGTAACTTTTCTTATATTTGCAAAGAGTCTCCTGTAAGAAGTGTGTAGATAGCCAGATAGAGAGAGAGGAGCTCAGATTATTAGAGCTGAGAAAATTAAAACTAGAGTAAAGAAATTCAGCCTCAGAATATGTATGACTCTTTTTTTCCCCAGATAGATAGAAACTTATTTGTAAAGACCCTCAGACAAAAAAGTTTGATTCTCAAGACATACCCTTCAGATAAAAGAGTATTAAATTAGATTTCACCATGCTATGGTATATTCTACGAACCCTGTCTGTAGGCTTGGAGCAGAACTCCTCGGTATACAATATGGCCGCTTTGGCAAACAACTCCATTAGATGTAACCTGTTTCTGGCACTGGAACCTTCATTTTGTGACAATGAGATATCCAGCTGAATGTGCCTCTCCCCTATTTGGCAATGCCATTTAGATCGTGTTCATACATGTATATATTTTATGAAGCTGCTACTGTATTAGGTTCCATATGAAACTTCAAATGACTTGGTTTTAGCTGTTCCCCCACATATTACCTCACTCACCCCCATCTCCTTCACCCTCTTTGATCATTCCATTCGCTCTACTCCCTCATCCATTCGTAACTATCTACTCTATTTCCCTTTCCTAGGAAGGTCCATCCCTCCACACTGGTTCTAACCTCTGTGGTATTATAAATTGCTTATTAAAGACAATGAATATAACAAAATAATATAATACATACCATATTTTTCTTTTGGAGACTGAGTTTACTAACTTGAGATGACTTTTTGCTGACAATATTCTTTTACCTGTGAATTTCATTATTTCATTATTTTCAGAAGTTTAGTAAAAACCTTTGTGTAAATGTGGTTCATGACACAAGTGAAACCTCCAGTGCCAGGAATGGGTTACTTCTAGTTGATTAAATTGTCAAATGTATATCATGGACACTTCAAACATCGCAAGGCTATTGCCAATGGTAATAATTTCTTTCCACAAATGGGTGGTAAAGCCATATTGACAAATACAGCAATTACACGTATCATTTTATATGGGGAAATCAAGCTGGTGCCTAACTAGAGCCTTCACTCCTCTTGAATACTGTTCATGGTATTGGGAGGTACTCTGCATTCTGACAGAGGAGAAAGATAACCACCAACACAGTTGCAAACACTGAAACCTGCGAAGCTGATTTGTCTGAAACCTGATATGCTGGTACAATAGCATCTCAAACAATGCTGGAGCAACCAACCACTATCTGATTGGATCTAAGGACATCTCCATGAGATGGAACCCATTAATGACCTGAGACTTCTCAGGTGGGCAAGAATATGAGAATGAATACATCATGGGCATAGGGGAAAGTCAAGTCTTATTATTCTGCTAAAGGAATGCAGTTATAAAGTGACTCCTAATGACATTCTGCTATAGTCATAGATGGAACTGATAAAGTCTCAAAATGGACAATGTGTAGAGACTAAGAGATGTTGGAGAACTCAGTCCTAAATTGGATGTCTTCATCAAATCCTACCCTTAGGGTTCAGATTCCTTTTCAGAAGAGGAAATGGAAAGATTTTAAGAGCCAGAGGAACAGATGGTACCAAGGAATGTCCTTCAGACACAATAAGAATGATGCATATATAAACTCATAAAGATTGAGAAGCATACATAGGGCCTAGACAGGTACAAACTAAATGAAGACCCAGTACTAAGAGGGTAATTTGAACAAAGTGTCCACCTATAACCAAGAAGCTGTATGCATTTGGTATCTGATTGTAAAGAAAAGTTAATTTTCTTCAATCTGGAGTCTCATTGGATATATTTACAACATGTCAGTGAAACTGTGTTTGGACATATTTTGTCTTTCTGGCATTTTGCTTGTACATTTTGGTTTTGAAATTTTTTGAGATTTTTTTTAATATGTGAGTTTCTTGTTTTGTTTATTTGCTTGTGTTTTATTTCTTTGTTTTTTAAAGAGATAAAGATAGGAAGTTGGTTGAGTAACGATTTTGGGGAGATATGAGAGAAGTTTGGAGAGGGAGAAAGTATGATAAGAATAGATTATATGAAAATATTTTTGTTTTATATAAATATTTTTTTAATTTAATTTAATTTTATTTTACAATACCATTCAGTTCTACATAACAGCCACAGATTCCCTTGTTCTCCCCCTTCCTGCCCCCTCCTCTTCCCCCCAGCCCACCCTCCATTCCCACCTCCTCCAGGGCAAAGCCTCCCCCGAGGACTGAGATCAACTTGGTAGACCCAGTCCAGGCAGGTCCAGTCCCCTCCTCCCAGATTGAGCCAAGCATCCCTGCATAAGTCCCAGGCCTCAAACAGGCAACTCATGCAATGAGCCCAGGATCTGGTACCACTGCCTAGCTGCCTCCTAAACAGATCAAGACAATCAACTGTCTCACCTATTCAGAGGGCCTGATCCAGTTGGGGGCCCCTCAGCCTTTGGTTCATAGTTCATGTGTTTCCATTCGTTTGGCTATTTGTCCCTGTGCTTTATCCAACCTTGGTTTCAGCAATTCTTGCTCATATAAACCCTCCTCTTTCTCGCTAATTAGACTCCTGGTGCTCCACTCGGGGCCTAGCCATGGATGTCTGCATTCAGATTCCTCAGTCCTTGGATTTTTTTATAAATAAAATTTTAAGGAAGAAGAAAGAAACTGATAAGTGTAGTTGGTGAGGGTAGATCAGAGATCTAACCCTGTTCAGAGAAAACTTTATTATTTTTTCTTTTTTTAATTTTATTTCCAAGACATGGTTTCTCTGTGTCGTCCTGGCATTCCTGGAACTCACTCTGTAGACCAAGCTGGCCTGGAACTCAGAGATTCACCCACCTCTGCCTCCCAAGTGCTGGTATTAAACGTGTGTGCCACCCCTGGCCAGCAACATTTTTTAAAATAAAATATTAAGAAAAAAAGAAACATGACTGTAGTTGGTGAGGATGGATCACAAATCTAACCCTGGTCCTCTAGCTAAATAAGTTTCAATACTGGAGAGTAAAACTTAGGACTCTGTGTGAATTGCAGAAGTAGGCAGTGCTGGGTGAATTGGTGATGTCTGAGAAGTTGATATAAAACATGTGGCATGACTTCCAAGGATAGAAGAGACTGTTTTCTTGTGGGCAAAAGCTACTGAGACATGTAGACCATGAGAGGAACAGATGCAAATAAATTAGCTCTTCGCAATCAGCTTGGAAGTCCCTTCTCAAGCAAAGGAACAGGAAATTTAAGGGCTTCTGTTTCTTAGGAGAAGACAGTCACCTCATTCAGCCTCACCAGTCTGCTGATCAGACTTAACATCTTAAACATATTTTCTTTTAACTATGTATGTGTCTACACTAGCACATGAAATACAGAAACCCACCTTCTGTGCAGAGCCTATTACACTGCCCAGTGGCTCCCCGATAGCTCTGACAGCTTTGGCTGTCTCAGAGAACCACCTTAAGGATGTAAAATTTAGAAACTGCAACACATTGTCATGACATCTTACCTGGTTCTCATCACCTGGGACTGCTTAAAGGAATCCCCAGTCATTTGTGCTACATGCACAATGATGCTGTTAGAATGGTACTCTTGTACTTTGAAGAAGATAACTAAATCTAGGCTCCATATGCCAAATATAGCCTGGCACCAGCTGGTTGTAAATCTGTTCTCATCTCTCCAAGGGAGTTCTTTTTAAAATTCATGACTTGAAAGAATTCCTTGTGCAGTAAGCATGGTAGCATAGCTTTATGCAGTTGTGCTAGAAAGAAACAGTATTTATTTCTGTAATTTAATACTCCATTTTGAAAAACTAAAAAAAAAAATTAGCATAGATGTATACATGAGCTCTCATTGTGTTATTTAAACTTAGAGGTGGCTAGAGGAGGTAATGGAAATATCACAGGTATGGATGTCACACTCCACCCTGAAAATGTACATATAAGTAACCTTATACAAACAGAGCAGGCTACACTTAGGGGTATATGTATATATGACTGCAATTAATGAAAAATGAGGCCATGAATTTAAAAGAAAGCAGGAATGTTTCAAAATTCAGGGGGAAATGGGAATGAGGAGTTACTTTATTATATTATCATCTTAAAAATAAAAGAGCAAAAGTATTGAGCCTTTTCTAGAACTGTGTTTCTGTTCTGAGTCCATGATGACTTGTCTGACCTTTTTTGAAAAACTCTACATTTAGCAGACGTACTTCCTACAACATTTATTAAAAAGTATACAAAAAGTAAAGAGAACATTGTATCAAAATAAAACCTTTGCTAAATATTGAAAAATAAGTAGGGCTGCTTTGAAAGCTAAGCAGGAATGGAGGATATATAATCAGGACACTGAGGGACTATCTTTTTATTATTTTCCATGAAAAATGAAAGAGAAATGACAATAGAACGTGAGTGACAGTACACGTCATGAGGATGAGGGGTGGGACCCACAGATAGAACATGGTCAGGAGTGTCAGCCAATTTACAGAACAGTAGGAGGGCCTCAGAAAGTGCAGAAATGTGCACCAGGACCTGCAAAGAGAACTACTATAAAACACAGCCCCCAGTACCCTGTAGCTGAGCTCTTTGTGAGACACATGTATTTAGTGGAAAACCAGGAAGGTCTAATATATTGGGTCCCAGATGTAGTAGGTCTAAGCATAAATAACAACCCATTAGGCAAAGTTCTTTTAAAAAATTAAGCCAAATCTATTAAACCATGGCACAAGTAAAAATATGACAAAAGAATTTTTGTTTGTTTGTTTTCTGGTTTTTTCAAGACAGGGTTTCTCTTTGTTGTTTGGTGCCTGTCCTGGATCTCGCTCTGGCCTCAAACTCACAGGGATCTGCCTGCCTCTGCCTCCCAAGGGCTGGAATTAAAGACGTGCCACCACTGCCCTACTGAAAAATTTATAATTAAGATATCACTGAGAGTCAGATATAGTTACAACTTATTTTATTATACTTGTTTATTGAGTTTATATCATATTTTAGTACTTTGGAAATACAGTTATTAATTTATAATTTCTTGGAATTTAATACAAACACGCACTTTTCAAATAATATTTTAAACTTTATATTTCTAAAATATAGGTAGGCTTATTATTTTTAATCTCAACTCTTCTTTTAAATCTAGTGACTTGTAAAAAAACATTTCATATGTCTCAATTGAATTACTTTGTCTTAAAAATGAGTATCTATTAGTGTGTTCTCACCACCACAAAATACCTAAGGGTAAAAAGCAAACTAAAAATGATTTATTTGGCTCACAATTGTAGACATCTCATTCTGTGGTTGCATGACCCATAGATGTGAGCCTGTGGCAAATAAAAATATCACAGAGGAGAGGATATGTTGGAATAAAGAAACTCCCTTCTTGCCGTGAGAAGAGGGCTTAGGGACAAGATATATCCTACATATCCATGTGTCCAGTGACCTACAATCTCTAATTAGGTCCCATCAGAATAGATTCCATTTAGAAGTGGACTCATCAATGTACTCATTCAATGAATAATGTTTTTATGCTTAATAATCTGTCACCATCAAAGGCACTACCACCTTGGGAGTCAATTCATCAACCTAAGAGTTGTAATTCAGAAGAATGCCTCCTCATGGCCAACTACAATGCTGGGGAAAATTCTCCAACTCCTGAGCTTGTTTCTGCCTCATCAAATATGATTCTGAACCACTGAAACAATTATCTGAAATTTAATATGAATACTACTCTAATAATTAGTTATTAAATTTAGGAAAATGCTAGGGGAACTTTGGTTAAATTAAATATTTAAAAGTTTAGAAGAAAGGACAAAAAGAGAGTTGGCTCAGTGATTAAGGTAACTTGTTGCATTGAAGAAAATCCCAATTTTCAGCATCCACATGATTGCTCAACTACTCCATACTCCATACTCCATACTCAACTACTCCATACTCAAGGGAAACTGACACCCTCTTTTTACCTCCCTCAGCATCAGGAGTGCACATGGTACACATACATACATGAGACATTCATATGGTGAACATACATGCATGCAGTAAAACACTTTTATACACATAGAAAAATAAATCTTTGATGTAAAGCTAAGGTTTAGAAGTAGAATTTTTTGAGAATTGGGCAAATAATGAGTTTAAAAAAAACATAAATTTTTAATAGCAGGTAGCATACTTCAGCTAAGGTTTTTATAACTTAATTCTAAAAATAGTTAATAAATTAATGTTGATTGCATTGCATGTATTTATTCTGACTATAAGCCTAATTCTAAAACTTTACCTATTTGTAAAATTTACCCCCATCCCCCAAGAAACGTAAGTTCATTTATTTTTGTCCCAAGAAGATAATTTAGCTTGAGCTCTTATGGTTAACTTCCAGAGAATATGAAATGGCTATTTAAGCTAGGTTATTCTCTTGCTTCCCAGTTTATTTCCCAATGTTTATGAAAATGAACACTAACATATTTTACCCTTTTGACTATATTAACATGTTATTCTTAATCAAAATAGGGCTAAGCCAGAGAAATGATGTGTACATAGGTTAGAACAAGTTCTAATTATTAGCACCTCCTTGGGGCCTTTGGTTGGTGTACACATCATTTATGATGTTAAGGATTTGTAACTCACCACTGACCAGTCTGAGAATACACACAATGCACTGTCCTTACAATGTGACCATTATAACCTGTGGTTCCCAAAACAATCCAAAAATCTTTTTCCCATCTCTCCTGTAAAATTATAATCTTTTCAGTTTCCAGTTAAATACTATGTATCAGAGTCAGTTCTTTTTCTATTGTTATACGTTAAAATCTTTTATTTTCAGTTACATGTGTTTGTATGTGCACAGGTACACATGATTGTAGGTGTTGGTGGAGGCTGAGGATGTTGGAGCCCTTAGAAGAGGAGTTAAAGACTGCTGTGAGCAGCTAATGTGGTTGCTGAGCACCAAACATGGGTCCTGTGAATAAACAGTAAAGTCTCTTAACTGCTGAGTCATCTCTCCAGACCTCATTACAATTTTTACTAAATTTCTGTACAAAGCTCATAAGCCAGAAATACATCACCAAGAAAAGTCCTTAATGACAGATAAAAACAAATATCTTTTAGCTTCAATCTTCATACTATTTTTAAAATTCTCCCAGGCCTAATTCTAAAAGCAGGAGAGAATACTAATCATAATCTTTTTTCAGAATATTGTTATTAATATTTACATAAATATATATTTCCCTTTTGGAATAAATTGCAGAATAATTTTAACATACAAGTCAGGAATAAGTATGATTAGAAAAAATCAGTAATTAAAGATAGATTTTGTGAAAAGATCCACTTTAAACATTTGATTTCCCAATCTCTTGACTTGTATTATTTTATCTTAAATGTTACCTGACCCTCATATAATTTCTTCATGCCCATACTTCTCATGATTCTTAGTATTCCTAGGGTATAGTGGTAAATGTCATACTTGTGCTATAAAAATTAGTTATGCAGTAATCTATTCTTTCAAATGATCTTTGTAGAATCTATATTGATAAAAATGAAAAGGAAATCATGGCCGTTGACTAAAGAATATTGGGGAAAATAGTTACGAAAATAAAGAATTGTAATAAAACTACAAATTCATTCATCTCAATATATAAGGATGGTTTGCTCAATAATAATGCAGCAAATGATTACAAAACTTTGAGTACAATATAATGGACCAATGTCAAGCCCCTAGAGAAGGAAATACAGGTCATTTGTGTATCCTATCCTGTGAAAGCATAATATTTCCAAGGTAATGGCTTTTTTTTTTTTTTTTTTTTTTTTTTTTTTTTTTGGTTTTTCGAGACAGGGTTTCTCTGTGTAGCTTTGCGCCTTTCCTGGAGCTCACTTGGTAGCCCAGGCTGGCCTCGAACTCACAGAGATCCGCCTGGCTCTGCTTCCCGAGTGCTGGGATTAAAGGCGTGCGCCACCAACGCCCGGCTAAAGAGCTTTTTTTTTTTTTTTTTTTTTTTTGGTTTTTCGAGACAGGGTTTCTCTGTGTAGCTTTGCGCCTTTCCTGGAGCTCGCTCACTTGGTAGCCCAGGCTGGCCTCGAACTCACAGAGATCCACCTGGCTCTGCCTCCCGAGTGCTGGGATTAAAGGCGTGCGCCACCACGCTGGGCTCGGTAATGGCTTTAAAAAGAATCAATTTACTTTCAACAATAACGAACCTCAACTTATATATTTATAAATAGCTTAACATTGGAAAAAATCAAATTGTAAAATAAATTTTGAACTAGAGGGAAGTGATAATCATTTAAATACATGCATATGCTTGTGTTCATGTGCATGTTGTTGTTTTGTAATCCTATACACACTAAACATGACTGTGCATATTTCGCAAATATGAGCACTCAATTGTTCTCCCAACATTTGTGAATATGTTTTGCAAATATGAGCACTCAATTGTTTTCCCAACACTTGTGAATATGTATTAAAAATGAGGAATGCATTGGGAGATCTATCAGTTTGTGGGGCAATTATTTGGCAGTTTCTTGATTTGAAACAATGCAGCAACTTTTCTGGTTTGATTGACTTGATACATTGAAATTCACTAGTAAGGACATGACCCCTGATCAAAACAGGACTAAAAAAATGTATGTCATACACTGAAAAATGAAATGTTAAATCTAGAAATTTTGGATATATTAAAAAATCTTAAATACTGCCTTAGCATGACAGTTCATGGCTTTTTATATCCTTTCAAAATAATATGCAAGATAGTATTTAGTATTTGTGTGTGTGTGTGTGTGTGTGTGTGTGTGAGAGAGAGAGAGAGAGAGAGAGAGAGAGAGAGAGAGAGAGAGAGAGAGAGAGAGAGAGAGAGAGATCGACAACTTGGTTTTTAGATTCCTTGCATAATCTAGAAAATTAGTGTAGCATTTATATCTATTTACTGTTAATGAGGGCCTGATAAAATGGTTACCTTTTGTGGACTTCTACTTTACTTGTTTATTAAAAATGTGATGCAGGCTGATGGGGAGAATTTTGACTTTAAATCTTTATTGATTATAGTCAGATATGAGGTCAAGCATTGTTCATGCAGCTTTCCCAACAAATCACAATGAAGCAGTGCTTACATGGTATGTTAAATGGAAACCTATGGGAGAAAGGGATTCATGGAAGGCATCCTCAGGAAAGCTCTCTAGATATTCAACAATATTGAACTGGATTCGTGCATGAATGCAATGAATGGAGAAATATTGAAATGGTAAATAATAACAGGTGATATTAGTCCAAGAATGTTCATTGTTCTTTGTTGTTGTTGTTGTTGTTTTGTTTTGTTTGAGACAGGGTTTCTTTGTGTAGTTTTGATGCCTGTCCTTGATCTCACTGTGTAGACCAGGCTGGCCTCATTATTCTTTAGAAAGATTTCTAAAGAATCTGCCTGACTCTGCCTCCTGAGTGCTGGGATTAAAGGCATGCACCACTGTTGCCTGGCCTTATTATTCTTTAGAAAGATTTGCTTTTGTGAGAATCAAAAAAATAGCCATTTAAGTCACAAAATAAGTTTGTGAACATGAATAAGTGAACATCTCATTTAATTTCTTCCAGAGTCAGGATTATCCCTACTTTAATTTTTAGATGTTAAAGATAAAGAGAAATAGAGGTTAACTGAGAATTGATAAATATTTAAGTAATAATTGATCAATATATTTTTGAAAATTATAATTTGTTGTCTGTAATATTTTATAATCATTCACTGGTCTGATAACATAAATTCAAACATTTTGAGTCAAATATCTATGGCATAAATATTATACACTCCGAAAAATACAAATACCACCTTAGTCTCATTCCAGTAAAATAGAGGTTACAAGGATAATTTCTGTGGATATGAGGAAGCATACCCATTGTGAAGCCTTGAATAAAAGGAGGCGATAAGAACAACCATGGTGGCTTCAGATGGTGCTGTGACCCAGTGGTCTTCATTCTTCTCCAGAAGTCTTACCATGTCTCTTCCCTCTACTGGCCTCCTTATATCTCCTGCAACTCTTCCTTTTATCCACCACCAACTCTACGGATTCCACAGCTTTCTTCTGATCTTGTTGATTTCCATGTCTGTATCACCTCTTCAAGAGGTGACAATCACAATAAAAATTACATCTCCTATACTAAACATGATTTTTTATGAGAGATCATCTCCACAATATTATTTAATAATTTAATTTTTAACAACGCAGTGACTCACAACATATTGAGGAGTTCAGAAGTGTTGATGGAGATCAGTGAATAGGCAGCACTACTAGAATTGCCTGCAAAAGCATGGGTGTGAGCACGGAGGGATCCCTGCATTGTGTGAACTTCAGGATGGGCATATACAGTGGTTTAATCTGTGAATATCAACAGCAGGGGGTATCTGCCACACACATCCGCCATCGCGAAATTCCTTGAAGCATAGAAAGAGTCTTTAAATAATGCTAGGGGCTTAAATTCTCACATCTTGTGTAATTTTCAAAATCACAAGCTCCGTATATTTCCTAAGATACACAGACTGTCTTGTTATTTAGTTCCTGGTCTTCTGTTCCTTTGCTAGAGGTAAAGCTAACTGCATAAAATAGCCAAGTAAGCTGATGTAGAGATCCACTTGTAGCTATTTCTCAAGAGGAAAGTAAACGCTTATAGATGGTTTGAAAATTTACACTTATCTCCAATAAAATAGGGTTAGTGTTTTTGCAGTTCAGTGTGAATAATAAGTACTTTTTTGTTATTCTGAAGGGATATATAGTGAACAAACAAATATAAAGATAGAAAGGAGTAAAAGATGGAAGCATAAATAGCTCATGAATACAAAGTCTAAACATGGGATTAAGGTAAAAACAATCCTCTTAACATTTTGCTATATTTGACTTAAAAAGCAGTAGTTCTCACTTTTAATCCCAGCATTTGAGAGCAGAGACAGGAAGATATCTAGGAGTTACAGGCCACTCAGATCTACATAGTGAGACCCTGTCTCAATTAAAAAAAAAGATTCTGGATATGGGCATTCTATATGGCAGCAAAAAGGAACGTTGACAAAACACATTTTAAGTAACGCTCATGAAGCCATATTTTAAAAATAATAAAACTATTTATACAAAATTCATGTAATGCAAGTAAATCAGTAATTTCTGTGTAAAAAAATATTTTTAAAAATATGCAGCAGTAGTAATATAACAATATATAATAAATGTTCCCTGAATACAACTTTCCAGTATGTTTTAAATAAATTAATAGGGTTTGCCCAAGCAGAAATTTATTTAAAAAAAATCCTAAAGATTTTTCACATTCTCTAGAGGAAGCTAGATTATTACAGAAAAAAAGTGATTCAACAAAATAAATGTTGGCATGTAATCAAGGCCCATTAAATCAGAAAATGAACAGGCATTGTAAAAGTGGAGAGACATGGCTCTGAGTGAGTGATAGACACACATTCCTCTAAATCTTCTCTTAGATTTGGCAGATGTTAACCAGAAAGAAATTCTGGATAGCATTCTGGAAATTCTTTGGAGCAAAAAATATGACCTGGGTAAATTCTTTACCAACTACCTGAACTTATCATAGCTTCCTAGGTTATGTTATATAACAAAGGAATCTAAATATGCATTTTCCATTGAATGTACAACAGCAAACTATTGTTATTTTATTTAGTTCAAAGTAAATGGCAGAAATAGTTACTAATTTAAGGATGGATAAGGATAATAATTTATTTTTTTAATGTTCTAAGAACATATAATAAGTTGTTTCAAAGTAACAACTGAGGCAGCTTGATGGTAGATCAACAATGTGGAGAACATTTAATGGTCTATCAAATGAAGATTTTAGAGGAGAAATTGCACTCAACTCTTAAAAGGTTATAGAACGCTCCTGATGTTACCTCAGACTACAGGTCAGAACATTGAGCTGTCAGAAGGACGGGGACAGAGTAGATGTGGTTCTTATATGGCCAAGCAGAAAAGTCCAAAGATTGAGATGTATCTGAGCCAGCTGTGGGTGAACCTGCCAAGGGCTATTTTTGGAAAGGGACATCATTGATATTTTTTATGAGGCACAGATGGCTAAGGAGGAAGAAAGCACACTTGTACTTGCTATTCCTGGTCATAGAACTGAGCCACAAAGATGAACAATCTCAAAAGAGGGAGGAATTGGAAACCCTGGACACCAGCTGTCAGCAAGAAGGTTAGAAACAGCAGGAGCAGCAAACAGTCTCATCAGAGACATTAATAGAAAAATTCCCAAACCTAAACATTCCTAAAAACAAAACCTAAGTAGCTACTATGAAATTTGATCAGTTTACATATGCATAAGGAACAGAAACCAGATAACTAGGTTTCTAATGAAGACAAATAGCTTGATGAAATTTGAGTTTTGTTTTACTCTCTCCTTTATAAGATTGGAGAAAGATTTCAGGTGCAAAAAATAAATAAATAAATAAATAAATAAATAAATAAATAAATAAATAAAAGGCCAGGGTGTTTCCTGATACATTGGGATATCTTGCTTCCTGACTTCAAAGGCCTTTGGAAGATAGAGAAAATAAGTTGAATTTGAATTTAACCGGAAATATTTATTATATAGATGTGATCATTTTAATTTTTTTTCTGGTCTTTGTGTGATTTAAATGATCAAAATACCTTTACAATACATAATATGAATACAAAACTAAACGATCTACAAGAATTATCATTTAGGACAGGGCAATGGCCCACAGTAAATATTAAGAGGCAACTGGAATCAACACAGTTTCATTTTAACTGTATTCTACCAATCAGGCTTTCTAACTTGCCATATGTGTATGCAAAAGGACAGGAGAAGGACATTTTTCCAATAATGGGTTCAAAGTACTGTTCATTGTGTCAAGATAATTTAGACATTTAATTTCTTTCTCCAGAAAAGCAACTACTGTCAACTCCATTCATAGTAAATTATCAAATTAGTTAAAAAAAAAAACATGATATTTGCTGTTTATTATGAGCTGACCAACATGTAACACCCACAATATTTATAACTAAATGCAGAAATTAAGCTGCATTAGTCTTTTTCTCCCACTTCCCAGGAACAGAAGAATTCACTGATCATCATGAAATCATGGGCATTTGATCTTGTTCAGATTCTATACTGCAGACTGATGTGGTGGCTCTGTGGGTTCTAGAAGATGGAAGTCTTGTCTCAGTCCATGGAAAAAGGTATGTGGGCAAAGGACTTGCAGCATAAGCCTGAGGACCATAACTGGACAGGTGTGTAGCCTGACATCTGTATCACAAAGATTCCATGAGCACATGCAAGATAGAGATAGAAGAATGCCTAGAAGCTCTGGGCTAACTAGCCTGGTGTACATATGATAAAACAAAAGAGACCTTGCCTCGAACATGGAGGAACAGGAGAAACAACAAAGGAGCATATCCTCTGACCTCCAAAGGAGTGTCATGTTATGTATACACCAATATGCACTCACAAATATAAACACACAGACATGGAGAGACAGAGACAGAGACAGAGAGACAGAGGGACTGAGGAGAGGAGTCTTAGGAATTGGTTCATTTCTGCCACCCACAGCAATAAAGGAACTGAATCCATGTGGTCAGGCCTGCATAGAAAGGGCCTCTACTTGCTATTCTATCTATCTCATCATTCCAAATGTTTATTTCTTTAATTTTATTTATTGTATATTTGATAATACTTTTATTTTACTAAATCATAAAACTGTGTTATACCGCCGGGCGGTGGTGGCACACGCCTTTAATCCCAGCACTCGGGAGGCAGAGCCAGGCGGATCTCTGTGAGTTCAAGGCCAGCCTGGGCTACCAAGTGAGTTCCAGGAAAGGCACAAACCTAAACAGAGAAACCCTGTCTCGAAAAACCAAAATAAATAAATAAATAAAAAATAAAACTGTGTTATACCTAAGACCAAGCCAGTATTTTAAAAGCTTTACTTAGCAAGACTGTATATTAATTAGACTATAAAGTATACTCCTTCTTAGATGTCATATGTAAATCAATACCTGAAGCATTCATAAATATCTATATTATCTAAGTAGGGCAACATTTAGAAACACACATATTTTGGAATTTTTTTTTAATCTGTGTCTGTATTACTAATTCTCTCTTATCACTTCTAATGTCAATAGTTTCAATGAAACAAGCCCAGGAATGAAACTTGTTATAAAAGTGGACTTTGGGGTGCATTAAAAATGATTGTGTGTAGACATCAGCACATTAAACCAGGGTTTGTAGAAACATATGCCAGCTGGCAGGGACTAAAGCCCTTTATTGAGTTTTGTGAGCAGGACAGCTTATATGTGCCCAACAAATACAATATTACACAAAAGATAAATTATTGCCATACTGCAATGGAAACAATTTAAAACTGTGTGTGTGTGTGTGTGTGTGTGTGTGTGTGTGTGTGTGTGTGTGTGTGTAGACATAGTCTTTTTTTATATTTTTCTTTTGTTTATAGTCAGGAAAGTCTGTTTCAGCATATTTGTAATAGAATAGAAATTCTTAGTAGAGATGAAAGTAGGTTTGCTTGTACTGAAGGCAAAAAAGTAGAAAAAGAAATATCCATTGCTGGCTGTCAGGCAAAAGATGTGTGTGACACACAGGCAGAGGGGACTCATAGGATCATGGAAATGTAGCTCATGCTATTAATAATTAGGCACAATTTGTGTTCTGTGTGTTCTAGAAGATGGAAGTCTTGTCTCAGTCCATGAAAAGGGTATGTGACATGATCCTAAAAGTAGTCAGATAGTACAACTGAGGAAAGGTGTGCAAACCTGGGAACAGGGTGTGTCACTGTTTTTAAATCCCCCTTTTAATAGTTTAAAGTTAATAGACCCTTTAGTTCTTATCTAGTAAGCTTTACTAAAAAGGCCAAAATATTCTCTGAAGCCTGTATGCTTGCAACCCATTTCCAGGCACCACAGTGTGCCTGCTCCTAGAGAAGAGCTGGCTTGGAATTCCTAGTTCCCCATCTCTCCTTGATCCATAGGACATGATGATTAGTATGTGCCAGCAGACTTCAATTTTCTCAAGTGGGAGAAGTACAGATTCTGCAGTCTTTCTAATTAAGAAGAAAAGAACTACAAAGAGAAGAAAACGTTCTACTTGAAAATACTGGATAAAATATTTTTAACTGGCTTTAAAGATGGATCTATAAGTTTATAGGAAAGTAAGTAAACTCAGCAGGGGCCAAAGAGGGCCAGGACAGAACGTTAAAAACAAAGTCCTTGCAAGACTGCAGGTGTCCCGAGGCTTGGAGCCACATTTTTTTTTTTTTTTTTTTTTTGTGCTGAGTCTTGCATGCAAAGCAATACATGCCAAGCTGCTATGATGAAGCAGATATTTTTTTTTTCAGTGCCTTAGAAAAGCGGTGCTGGTGTTTGCACACATTGTACTCAGATATTTTCAGTCTCAGAACTGGGTTATACTGTAAAGATTGGACTTCTATTTAGATAAGTTAATTTCCAAAATAGGCATTCATCCTTGTTTAATAAGATGTAAAGATTCTTTTGATGGGAGGATACAGCTATGCCATTTGAATAAATGAAGGCTAGTCTTTTTGTTTCTTATAACTCAGAAGGAATTAAGGTAGAAACTGAGGGCCACATAAGAAAGCTACAAATAGGGGCAATGTAAAGTTATAGCTGTAAGGGAAACCTGTGTGCCAAGGGAGGTAAATATATCTAGGCTTAAACTGATTTGTTTGGACTGGTCAACTTGCACAGATTTTTAAAAAATTGTGACACTGTCCCTAGATTCCTGGTATCTAGCCCTTGGATGTTTGGTACATACTGACCTGGAGTATCAAAGCCTCAAATAAGTACAGGTGGTATATGGGTTGTTCCAATCATTTATTGACTGATTGATGTGGCCCATGTTCTTATGTATGCTAAACAAGCATGTTATTAGTGATTTACACTCCCAGTTATGAAAGTATGGGATTCTTCACATGATCAGGAAAGGGAATAGACAAGCCTTTAGGTATAATCCAATACTAGGTAAAGACGTTAGTAAGAAGTCTATTTGTCTCCCTCCATATACTAAACACATGCATATACAAAGGTATACTATCCATTCAACAGGATATTAAAGGGAACAATTGTGAGTAATGATGGAATTAGGCAGTTTGGGAAATACATACATGTAGCTTCAGAATAGCGGCTTCTCTTTTGTCCACAAATGAAAAATTGGGTAAATCTTTTTTGAGTGCGCAGAGTTCCAGCATCACAATGCCAGACTCATGTTCACAGGTAGTAGGGAATAGGCCCAGAAAAAGTCAGACTGCAGGAGCCTCTGAGTAGAGATGAGACCATTTTTAAGACATTATACATGTCTGACTCTGCAAGCAGATTTTCTACAGCCATCCAAAGTGCTCTTACACTTCCTCTGGCTCCAAGCTACTCAAAATCCCCACAATTGTGATGAAACAGTCATGTGAACTGACAGAATCTTCCCACACAACATTTTTTTTTTTACAAGAAATGCCCTTGTTTGATGGGTTTTCTTTTAGAATTATGGCCTTACCTGAGCATGGGCATTATTATGCATGTTAAATTTAATATGCTTAGGATGTACCCAAGTAGAAATGACTCCCTTATATGAATATATATGGGTTTTAGCAATTAATTCTCAAGCCATACTTTAGGGGAGGCACTCCATTTTTAGAAATATACTCCATTCTCTCTCTGTCTCCTCTCTCTCTCTCTCTCTCTCTCTCTCTCTCTCTCTCTCTCTCTCTCTCTCTCTCTCTCTCTCTCTTCTCTTCACTAAAATAAGAAATGTCTCCCAAATACTGAGGATTAGTGTTTAAGGAAGTGGTCCAGGATTACTGGAAGAAGCAGGAACCACATTACTAAGGTCAGGTTTTGCAAGTTCATTGCCCTGTTTTACATCTATTTCTCTCTTTCTTATTTTCAGCTGAAGATATGACATGTCATATTCCTGTTCTTGATCCTGGCTGTCACACTTCCCTCATCATTATAAACTCTTCCTCTGTACTTTAAGCTAAAATATAATTTCTTCTTTAAATTTCTTTTGGTCATGATATTTATTGCAGACACAGAAAAGTAACTAATATAATTCTCTACCTGAAAATATACTTTCTATACAGTGAATATCCTTCTTCATTTTTTCCTGTCTTGACTGTCGCTCTTATATATCTTTTCTTGACTCCATAAAAATACTGGAGACAACCATTTAAAGAGAGGGAATGTTTACTTGGACATACCATTCAGAATTTTGTGGTAATGTCCTGTAGGTGACTTTATGTCAGTAAGGAACAGATGATTATGGTAGGAGAGCATCTGTAGAGTAAAATTTCAATCAAGTATCAGACAGTTTTGTTTGCTTTTGTTTATATTTTCGCTTTAAAAAATTAAGATTGTAATTTAATTTAAAAAATTTCTCTTTTCCTTTCCCACTCTCAATCCTTCCCACATTCACCTCCTGATCCTCCTCCACCATCATGGCATCTTTGTTCAATAATAGTCATTACATGCATATGCATATACATTTATTTTGCTAAATCTAACCTGTTCTGTCCTTATAATGCTAGCTGCCATGTGTGTTTCTAAGACTGATCATTTGTCACTGGACAACAAATTAGTGTTCACTTCCCTTGAGAAGACTGCCTCTTCTCTTCCCAGCTTTCCTCAGTTACTTACAGTTCTATATGTAGGGTTGAGGCCTGCTGTGGAATATTGTTCTGTATGCTGTGAATGTGTGTTATTCTGATTGGTTGATAAATAAAATATTGATTGGCCAGTAGCCAGGAAGGAAGTATAGATGGGATAAGCAGACAAGGAAGAGGAAGGCTGAGTCTGGAGTCATTAGCCAGACACAGAGGAAGCAAGATGAAAAGGCAGATCTGAGAAAAGGTATCAAGCCACATAGCTAAACATAAATAAGAATTATGGGTTACTTTAAGTGTAACAGCTAGTCAGTAATAATTGAGCTAATGAATGAGCAGTTATAATTAATATAAGCTTTTGTGTGTTTATTTGGGTCTGAGCAGCTGTGGACCAGGTAGGACCCAGAAAAACTTGTAGCTACAAATGACATCAAAATGTGGACAAGAGTTTCCACTTAAACCTGAGAACACTTTGAGAGAGAGAGAGAGAGAGAGAGAGAGAGAGAGAGAGAGAGAGAGAGAGAGAGAGAGATTCAAAAACAGAGCTAAAAACAGCTTCCTAGTTGTCTCTCTCAGACCAGTCGCAGCCTTTGGGCTTGAGCTACTCTATGGCAGGTTTGCAGCATATGGGCTGGACCTGCAACATGGTGTTTTCCTTTAGTGGTACACAGAGGCATCTCTAAGCTGCACAGTACACTGTGTGGTGGAATTAGCTTTTGCTAGTACAGACAAAAAAACAAAAAGGTTTCAGGGCTACATGCTGCTTTGATGGAAGCATATACCCACTGCCTCCCAGAGTCAGTGGACAGCTTGGCTCAAAGAGCTGGTGGTGAATTATCTCCATCTGAAAAGCAGAGATGGGCAGAGTCAGCAGCCAAGGCTGCTGCTTCAGTACTAGCCAATGCAGTTTAAAGCAATAGATTCACAATAAGGTGGTTTCAGATGGGATAAGACTTTAAATGGTTTATAATGTGTGTAAAAATGTAGGGTTGGAAGAAAGAAGAAAATGAATATAAACAGTTATATAAAAATTGTTTTAAAAAATAAAGTCTTGAGACAGAAAAGGTAATATAAAAGTATGCCACATAAAGATGGCCATTACACAGAGAGTCTTGATTATATTATCTTTGATATTTTTAACTGCAGAAACATTTGACTGTAAAAGCTGATGAGTTAAATCAGTATGTGTATTTTAAAGGTATCTTTATTTCAAAATTTATATCTAAGGATGTGATGCTTTGGAAAGGAGGCTTTTTTTGTTTCCACAGGAAACAGGAGGCTATGGAGTTGTTCCAGATTAAGATGGATCAAATTTGATCAAGCCAGGCCACCTGAACCTTAACAGATAGTACTTATCAACAAAGGTTATAGCCAGTCTTTCCAGGACTTGACCATTATCTTGAATTTTCTCAGGATCCCCATGAAACTACCATCATCTACAATTAACAGGAAGTAGCCTAGAAAACTATGCCCACACTCCCCAAAACTGGATTATGGATATTTGTCTTTGTTTAGAGATTGTTTACAAATTGATATTGGTCATAGTCAATATTTTTCTAAAAGAAAAAGGAGAATAGAATATAGATATGATAGGATGAAAGGGTAGATTATTGAGTCTACTTTTAAAGGACAACAACTTGTGTAAAATGTTTTAAATTGATATAGATTTTATTTGATTTCAAATTTAAAGTGAATTTTGTTATCCTATATGCATATTTCTACTCTTTAAGGTATTATGTTTGTACAGATCATTTGAAATTGTAATGTATAATTAAGAAATACAGATTAATAAATACAGATTAATAATTAGTCTTCTATGATAGTAAAACTTATAGTCATGTTAATTAAGTTTTCTAGGTATACATAGATGTATTTAAATTAGATAAGCAATCTTCAAACACTTCAAAGACCTACAGAATATGGCATTTAAAATGTTTTTAAAAACTTAGACTTTCCTGGACAATGAGACACATCTGTTCCTGGCAGCACCAATGTACTTCAAAGGGAAAGATAGATGTTGAAGACACTCCATATGGAGTTTATCTTCTTCTTGGCAAAATTAGCCATTTGGACAAGAAACTGTTTGTACCTGGACTGCTTAACAAAATGTTGTATCAAGTGAACTTGTAGGACCCATACAAAGGTGACCACTGAACTTATCAAGCAGAGAACATCCTTCAGCTTCCTGCTTTGCAGAGAAAACTGCCAGACATTCACGGAACACAGAGAAAAGTGACTGAGGGATTCTAGGCCTGTGGGCTAAAGATAGATGCCCCAACATTACAGAGGAACTTTGGATGACTATCCAGGTAGGCCGCTGTCTCTGTCATTCTAAAGTTTTGGAAGTTGCTTGCAATGCTCTTCATGTTTACTTAGGTAATATTATATCCTTCTGAGGTCTTTGATGTAGTTTGAGACTAAATTGTTGTAATTTTGCCTAGTTATGATAAAAGATAATTTAGATATGAAACTTAGACTCATGAATATTAAGTAAAATGTTTCCTTTGAATTTGCCAAATATAAATGACTAGATATTGTAACTGTAATTCTTGCTTGATAACTTTTGTTATATATAATTTTACTATGTTAGAGTTAAAACTTTCCTTTATAATTAGACAGAAAAGTGGAAGTTCTATGGGATATCATTCTGTATGCTGTGAATGTGTGTTGCTCTTATTGGTTGAGAAATAAAAATACTGATTATTCAGTAGCCAGGCAGGAAGTATAGGTGGGATAAGCAGACAAGGAGAATTCTGGGAAAAGGAAGGTTGAGTCAGGAGTCACTAGCCAGACACAGAGGAAGCAAGATGTCAAGGCAGAACTGAGAAAAGTTACCAAGCCACATGGCTAAACATAAATAAGAACTATTGGTTAATTTAAGTGTAAGACTAGTTGTAATAAATCTGAGCTAATGGTTGAGCAGTTGTAATTAATATAAGCCCCTGTGTGTTTATTTGGATCTGAGCAGCTGTGGACCAGGCAGGACACAGGAAAACTTCTAGCTACAGATGTCTTATGGGCTTTTCTCTCTTCTGTTTGGTATGTTCATTGATGTTATCCATGTTCAGTTCATGGTTGATCAGTAACATCAGTGAGACTTTACTGGTATAGCTTTTGATAATACAAGGAGACACAAATTCATGGCAAACTCCTTAATGTTTTGTGTCTTACAATCTTTTTGCCCCCTCTTTAATCATGTTTCTTGAGCCTTAGGTGGAGAAGTTGTTTTGTAGATGTATCTTTTGGGACTAGGATCTGCCACTCTGCATGTTGATTGGTTGTGTCTTTCTATAATGGTCTCTGCCTGCTGCAAAGATAGGTTTATGATGAGAGCTAAACTCGTGTTTAGGCAACACTCATATGCAGGTATAAAGGCAAATATTTATAGATTATTATTAGGGATTTTGCTGGTTAAGTTAATCAGTGGTTATATAATCTTTCCCAGTGAACATAGTTACACTAGCATGTAACCAGAGGCAGAGCCTTTCTGTCACAATCACCTGATCACAAATAAATGCACAGAAGCTTATATTAATTATAAATGTTTGGCCAATGGCTCAGTCTTATTGCTAGCTAGCTCTTACATTTAAGTTAACCCAATTCTATTACTCTTTGTATCACCACATGGCCAATGGCTTACCAGTTGTTTTACATCTTACTTCTTAGGTGGCTTGCAGCATCTTCTCCAAGTCTTCATTTCTTCTTCCTATATCTCCATTTGGCTTTCCTGCCAGCCTCATTACTCCTGGCTATAGGACAAAACAACTTTATTATCAAGCAATGAGAGAAGCACATATTCACAGCATATAGAAGGACATCCTACAGCACTATCACTGATTAGTTAGCTATGTTTACAGCTCCAGGAATGATTTCCTTCTTGTTGAGAGGGTCTTAAATACAATCAGGGAGTTATTGGTTACCACTAAGGTATGCATGCTACTACTATACTTTTAGGGTTATCATGCCACGCTGGTCATCTATGTGTTTCATAGGTGTCACAGCTGGATAGGACTATTGGTTACCTTCCTCTTTTGGAAGCTAGCATGCTGCCTCCTGTTACTATGAAAGCTAATCTTAAGGGAGGAAGCTTTCATGTAATTTCCAGGTCGTGGGGTCTCTGGGTCCTAATTTTGAAGTACATGTTATCTTCAGAAATAAATACTAACCTTGTTCCTATGGAGAGTAATGAAGGGTAAGAGCCATAGGCTATAGCTGGAAGATTTCCTATGTGCCGGCTGGTGGGCAGTCAGAACAAATCTCTCCTACATGTGTCCCCCTAGTAAATACACAGAGGCTTATATTAATTATGAACTGAATGGCCTATGGCTTAAGATTCTTGCTAGCTAGTTTTTATATCTTAAATTAGCCCAAAACTATTAATCTATATATTGCCACGTGTTCTGTGGCTTTACCTGCATTCCATTACACGTTGCTCCTTGAATGGTGGGATGGTGTCTCCTCTGCCTCTGCCTTTCTTCTTCCTGTCTATCTCCTGGATTTCCCATCTGCCTCTAAGCTGCCTTGCCATAGACCAAATAGCTTTACTTATCAACCAATCAGAGCAACACATATTCACAGCATACAGAAAGATATCTTGCCAAGTGGTGGTGGCACATGCCTTTAATCCCAGCACTTGGGAGGCAGAGCCAGGCAGATCTCTATTGATGTAACCAACCGTCTTATTAAATAAGAAACACAGAAACAATGTAAAAGAGAAAGCCGAGAGGTCAGAGCTCAGAGCTAAAATCTCACCCTTCCTCCTGCTGTCCCAGCTTCGCGAAAAGAGACCTACTTCCTGTCGGTTCGTTTTTTTATAGTATGTTGTTCTGCCTTCTCATTGGTTGTAAACCCAAACACATGACTGCCTCGTCACTGTCTGAATGTACAGCCCCCTAGGTCTTAAAGGCATATGTCTCCAATGCTGACTGTATCCCTGAACACACAGAGATCTTATGGGATTAAAGGCGTGTGCCACCACCGCCACACTCTTGCTATGGCTCTAATAGCTCTGACCCCCAGACAACTTTATTTATTAACATACAATCAAAATAATAATTCAGTACAATTAGATTACCACCACAGATCTCTGTGAGTTAAAGGCCAGCCTGGTCTACAAAGTGAGTTCCAGGAAAGGCACAAAGCTACAAAGCTACACAGAGAAACCCTGTTTCGAAAAAACAAACAAAAGAAAGAAAGAAAGAAAGGAAGGAAGGAAGAAAGAAAGAAAGAAATCTCACAGCAATTGGCTGTATGTTTGGGCTCTTATATAGTATAGCCCTAGCCAACAACTCAGAAGACGACATCTTATGTCTCATATAGGAGTGTTTTGTCTTTGACTCTTGGTGGAAGCACCATCAGGTCATATGAGAAAAGTTCATTATAACTAAATGTATGTACTCATACAGAGAATTACATGTATGCATGGTATTTTTAGTAAATAATAATAGTGTGATTACTTGTGGGCTTTTCATGCATCATTATTTTATCTATCTCCCCTAAAGAAGACAGGAAACTGAACATTATAAAATGTCACCTGGAGCATTTACATGTGTTTTTGGGAGACATATAAGCAGATTTAAAATCAAATATTAAGTAAATACTTTAAAATATATGAAAATAGAAAGAAGGCCATATAAAAATTAGAAAATAAAATATATATATATATATATATATATATATATATATATATATTTCTTTATTGAATCTATGGGAATTTATTCAGTGTATTTGGATCTTATTCAATTTCCTCCTCAGGATCACATCCCCTTCCAAACATTTCACTAATTTGTTTTGTTCATGTATGCTTGGAAGTATGCTAACCACTGGAGCAAGGTTGACCTACAAATGACAATACCCACAAAAAATATTTCTTCCTCTCCCAATAGCTATCAGTTACCAATAGCTCCTCATCTAGGGCAGGACTTTATGTCCACCTCCCTGCTCCCTGCTGTAATTTTGTCTGATTCGTGCTTGTTAAGGTATTGTGCATGCTATTACAACCTTGCTGTCACAGCACTGCTGTCACATGCGCATTTTCCCTGTGGTGTGTGGTAACTTTTTCTTTACTCTCATCTTCAATCCTTTAAGCTAGAGTATGACCATCCTGGCAAGATGCTAGTGCAATAGTAATAAGAATGTCATGGATATATCAACCATTTTCTCATTGTATTTTAGTTTTGCTCTACAAGATGGAACTCACACTTGCTACTCTTACTGAGGCCAAGAACTAGTGTCTTCATAAGTCATAGCCTCTAGAGAGGAACACACTCCTAATACTCCCCTAAATGAATTTAATAATGAATCACTGCCAAATAATTTATTGTTACAGTCGTAGATTAGTGCAGTTCTCAATTCTTATCAAAGAAACTTCCTTTTTCCAGTACATGGTTATTAACATAGAAAACTATAACTGGTAAAAATATAGATAATACAGGACTTTTTAGTGTTTTGTCTTAAACAGGAGATTTGTACCACATCCCCTCTTGCCAAAACTCAGAAATCATAGAAAAAAAAGTTTTGATAAGTAATATTTTAATAGAAGGGCTTTGTACAACATAGGGAAGTACTTTACTCTCAAGTTAAACACTAAGACCCAGAAAACTATTAATTCTGTTTGTCAAATAAAGACTTAAAAGTAACAATTAAGAATATGCTAAATAAGCATGGCGGTGGTGGCGCACGCCTTTAATCCCAGCACTCGGAGCAGAGCAGGCGGATTTGTGAGTTCGAGGCAGCCTGGCTACAAGTGAGTTCCAGGAAAGGCACAAAGCTACACAGAGAAACCCTGTCTCAAAAAACCAAAAAAAAAAAAAAAAGAATATGCTAAATAAAAGAATTAGAAGTATCGTCAAAATAGATCATATGGAGAAAATTGAATAAATAGGAAATAATGAATGTTAGAATATAAAATCAAAACTTAGAGAATTTGCTGGAAAATATATAACAGGCTTGTAACTTCAGTTGACAGGACAGATGAATTCAAAAGCTAGCTAAAAGAATATATAGAAAGTGAAATAAAAGTCACAGGACACTGAAAGAAAGGGTAGAATATGTTATGTAAACAGACTTAGCATATGTGAAATTGCATCCCAGAATAGTGAGGGTTATCAGACAGATTAACATATTTGATATAAACACATAAGGCCTAAGCATCTCTCAATCTGAAAAAAAAAATACACATTGTGCAACAGCTATGAGAAAGGTGAAGAAACCCAAACTGAATGAATACAAAAATATAAGTAAATGAAGTTCCACATACTTTTGGATATCACCAAACTGCTGAAAAACAAGGAAAAAGAGGCTGGTAGAATGCAAATTAAAACAGCAGAAACAGATAATAAAACACTGTCAAAAGTGTATTTGAACAGCAAGACTTGTATGCAGTATTCCATAAGAAATCTGAACTAGTTTGTTCAAAAATTCTAAAACCACAAGTACTTAATTTAGACTATGCAAAATAATTTCAGATAAATGACAAATGAGAAAATGTTATAATTATTCCAGCTAAAGAAAAGAAATCACAGGAGGAAATATGCATTTGTAGAAGAGAAAACACAAACACAGAAGATGGATGAATATGTTAGGTAATACAAAACAGTGTTGACTCAAAGAAAAATAACAATTACCTTCCAATGTATAACATAAACAGAAGTGATATTTGTGATCATTATAAAATGGGGACATAAGGTCACATTAAAATAAATCCTTCAGAGTTGAAGTGACATTAGTTATAGTACACATGAGTTACCACATGTAACATTAACTATTAAAACAAACATGTGCTATAGTGTAATATTAATCATCAAAAAGTACATGGAGGATGTATAGTTAGATGTTAACAAAGGACAAAATGTTGCATCAAATTCTATTAAGTTAAAACATAAAAATGGAAGACGAATATATGAGTAACAGATGGTAAAAAAATAACTAATAGCAATATTGAAAAGTTCAACTACGTTAGTAACTCATTTAAGTAAGTGGTGATTAATATTAAGAATGAAGAGCATCATATGAGGTCTTTACAGGCTACTTGAAAGGAGAATATTAAACATAAGCATGGGAGGACAAGATAAAAGATAACATCTATTGCCAGGTAGTGGTGGTACATGCCTTTAATCCTAGCACTCAGGAGGCAGAGCCAGGCAGATCTCTATGAGTTCAAGGCCAGCCTAGTCTAGAGAGTGGGATACAGGAGAGGCACCAAAGCTACACACAAAAACCCTGTCTCAGAAAAAAAAAAGATAGCAAGATAGCATCTATGATTCTATGACCCAAAATAAAGGCTATTTGCATGACTATATTATTAGACAATTAAATCTTAAAATATATTTCTACAGTAAAAAGTAGAAAACAATACATAAAAATTATGATAGGAACTGATGATATTATGAAGTGATCACTAATCACTCACTTCATCTAACCTACCAAGGATCTTATAACATCCTAGCTTATTTTGCTTAGTCTCAGAATATTCGCAAATTCTTCTACTGGGCAAATGTCTCCAATATAATGTTACTTCAAAACAAGTGAACACTCCATATAAATATCTCCACAAATATTCTAACTCATGGACTCCCAAACCAATTATCTTCATAGAAATGCATACGTGGAGTATGTCAGAACACAGCTTATGAATGAAGCTGTGTGAGCAGATTTCTGAGACTTTGTGAGAAAACTCCAAGTAAACAAGATAAGACCTCCATTCCTCCATAATGTAGGTTGTTCTTGAAATGTGCTTTTATGCACCTCCCAAGCATAATAGTAGGAGTGGATTGTATTATAGAATATCCACTCATTATTATTCAGAAGGATGTTTTCAAGTAGGGTTGTCCTACTTACTGTATACAACCTAAATAAATTATGTGACCTTGTTTCTGACTGTATACAACTTGAACCCAAGTGAATTTTTCTCATATAACTTTGCTTAACCCTCGGAATATAAATTGTTTGATATCCCAAAATGTTGGTTATTGCGTGAGACTTTAGTCTGCTTTATTTTTAGAGAAACTCTCCCTGGATCTTGTTAATCCCAATGGCTATAATAAGACCACTGTGGGAGGCCTGCCCCCAGCTTATGAAGGGTTCTTATGAGAGAGAGATAAGAAAATATCAGATAGAGAGACCTAATTGATGAGAAGGAAAGACAAAAACACAGGATAGCTTCTAGAGTGCCTGGATCACTACCCAATTGGCCTCAAAGGTTTATTAAAAAGGCTTTTTATAACATGCCAAGGGGAGAGGCAAAAGAGCTCCCCCTTATAAGACCAAAGCATACTGTACAAGCAAGTGTACACCCTTCCAAACACCTGGTAACCATGTCGGTGGTCAAATCATTCCTTTATATAGCCCTGCTGGGTAAAGCAAGCTCAGATTTTCTGACTCTGAGTAGTTTGGGTCTCCACAAATTCCCCCTTTGTAACAATATAAAGTGAGGATACAGAGCTTAACTCTATTCACCTCTGAATTAGCTTTTCTACTAAGAGCTTACAAGTAGCTAGAATTACCATAGCAATACTCTTGCTCTCTTTAGCTGCCACATCTCCCATCTCCTAGTAAAGGAGTAGAGGATAATAAAAATAGAATGGCCTTTGTGAATGTGTCTAATATGTCTGTAGCAGTTTTAGCTGCACTAAGCCTTTTTTTTAAAATCAATAAACTCTTGATGCAACTGCATCAAATATATTGGTAAACTCCTGATGCAACCAGATCAAACCTAAAGACTCACTTAGTTTCACAAAACCATGGTTCATTAATATCAACAGGTTAACATAATTCTAACATAAATATTACTATACATATTTACAGTTCTTATAAACTTACTTACACTTTATAAACTTTAGCAAACATCCAAAAGAACATTTTGCATTTCTTGCTAACAAAACCTAAGGTACATTAACATAAATTAACATTAATCCACTCAAGGGACCTAAAACAATTCCTAAGCTACCACAGTTGATAGAATATATAGGTGAAATCAAAATTTTCCCACTGCAATTGAATCACTCCTGTCTAACCCATTTCTTAAGCCTGAAAAGTTAAAAAAGTTAGTTCTGATACCAGTTTTAAAGTTCCATTGAAAGCTTTCTGATACCAGTCTTAAATTTCCAAATATGAAGAAACTGAGAGAGATTTTTTGCGGCTCCCTTGAATGCAATAGCTCAGTTCAAACTGTCTCTGAAACTTATTCTCAGCTCTCAGCTGTGCTTTGCAGTCTGTAGCCTTCCCCTAAGGCAAATTTCCTCCAGGGCAAAAGCTATTAGCTCCCACAATATCTGGCTGGTGTAGAGTTCTCCCAAAAGAGACCTTCTTACAGCCAGCAAACAGAAATTGCATCTTTGGCTGTTGTCTCTCACAGCTTTCACAGTTCTGGTCTGTCTATGTCTCTTGTAACTGCCCTATCTGCCCAGGACCCCTCTGTCCTGTGGCTCCCAAGGGCTCTCTCATACCTTGATCTGAATGGCTGAATGCTGACCACTGCTATGAGCTATGATTCTCAAGCAGCTCTTCTGGTTCCGGGAGGAAACCCAGCCAAGGCCAGTCATGGCATGGCCAGTCATGGTGCTGCTCCCCGGGTTCTGTTACCTGCTCTGCCAGTGGTCATTTCATGCCGTACTCAGAGTCCAGGAAGCCTCTGTGGGCTGCCCTGCTTGCAGAGATGATTGCTGCCCTCAGTGCAGCTCCACTTTACTCTGCTGCTGGGAGCTCAGACTGGTGTTAATTTCAGCTATCTCAGCCATTCAGCCTGGAACACCATTGCTGCACTCTGCTGCTGAGGACTCAGACCCTGTACATTACATTGCAGGGAGGATTTTAAAACTCCCCCTGCTCTCTACACACCAGGGCTCATCCCATGCTGGGTGTCCTATCAGTCACCAGCTTCCCTCTGGTCCCACACTGCCTCTGTTGCAGTTCCACCATTAGGGATGCTGCCTGGCCTCAGCAGGGCATCCACTGCTCATAGCTGCTCACAGTAGACAGGCCTACTCCAGTGTCACTGAATGCACACAGTCTCCCTGGCAGTCCTGGTGTGTGCCCTGCAGAAATCTTTCTCTGGAGGCTTTCTCTCTCATGCAGCTACCACAGCAGTCTACACTCTCACTCTCCAGCTGCCCCATTGGCTCTCTGCCTCTCCTGAAGCATCTCTGCTGGGCACTTGCTGCCAAGGACTCTGGCTCTTGGTATTCCATCCAAGCCACCATCACCACTGCCCACCATTTGCCTCCTCACAGTGTGGTGTCTCTGCTTGGCTCCTTACCACAGCTTCTTCCTTAGCAGAAAACTTGCAGACCTTCAATGCTCACACTGTTGCTGGGCATCTGCCACCTTCACTGTGCTGATGTCCCACGGGTCTCAGCTGCTGATGCCTGGCTGGGCAGTTGCTCATGCTCTGCTGCTGCTGCTTCTAAAGCTTCTGAAGCCTCTTGGACTGCTAAGTTCACAGTGGCTGGTAGGTCTTCAATGCTGTTTTGTCTGTCCCAGGTCCTGTCTGTGCTTGGGGGAAAAACTACTCTACCATAAATTACTGTATATTAAACCTTCACCATATTCCTAGACCTAATGTCTGTATTCTCCCCTAATATATCTAAGCCTATACTTCCCAAACTAAACTTCACCAAACTTTTTTACAACTTTAGAGAGAGAGAGAAACTAGACACAGACAGATACAGATAGAGATCCTTGATGCAGCATTACTTTTATTACTTGCTTCAGCTTAACCTTTAGTCATTCTGCCTTATCTATATACAGTTTTTGTTCTGGAAGAATAAAATAGCACCACCTTAACCTTAACTCATAACGAACATGCCCAGCTGCTTCTGCGGTGCTCGCTACTCTCTCTTATTTCCTCCACAGCCAAGTCCCAAGTTCTGGTGCCATCTGTGGGAGTCCTTTGCCAGGGTTCCTATGAGGAGGAGAGAGAGAGATAAGAAAATATTAGACAGAAAGATAGCAAAGAGGAGACAGACAGAAACACTGGATAGCTTTGGGAGGACCTGGGTCAGACCACTACTACAATTTGAGCCAAATTTGAAGCAAGTTTGATTTTTATTAGAGTGCACCCAAGAGCTGGCCAGCAACTACCTCCTATGTCGGTTAAAGAGGGTCACCCCGAATCCATCTCTTCTGCTCCTTTCAAGGAGCAAAATCAAGAGTAGTTTTACAGAATAGAGACAAGGAGGAAATAAAGAAATACAAAAAAAAGGAAAACTTAAAAAAATCATGTGGTCACCCAATGAGTGATTAGGGAAGGATCAGGAAGGGTAAGGGTATTCTCAAAAACAAATCATGGTCATGGGCTGGGGAAGGTCAGCTTCCAGAAAACAGAGAGCAACTAAACTCTCACAGCAAATAGAAACTTATTTTAGAAAATACAGCATAATGGTTCGTCTTCAAAATGGAGTCAGGCAGGTCCCTCATTCATACCTTCAAATGGAGCAGTACCAGTAAAAATTTTAAATCTTGAGAAAAATATCATACTATAAAATGTAAGATGTAAACATTTAATGTTATTTCCACTGTACATATTTAATGAATTATACAGCAAAATTAAGTAGTTCTAGTGTGACATTTTGGTTTGATGAGATATTATCTAACATTTAAATTTTTTGATATAAAAAGAGTTATAAAAATATAAAATAATCTTACTTCACCATTAATAAAAAAAAATATTAAACAAATGACACAAACATCCGTTGAAATATATATTTTTTTCTCTCTACTATTTTTTTTTTTTTTTTTTTTTTTTTTTTTTTTTTATTTTAAATATATTTTATAATTAAAGATTATATTAAAATGCAATAGTAATAATAATAAATAAACACAAGAAATTGAGCAGCAAAAACCTCTCTGTTGTGAAAATCAGTATATCCTCCCTGTTATCTCAACTCTCTACCTATATCTTATTTCTGGCTATAAGGTTCAATCTGTCTATATTTTTTCATAAGATCCGCTCCAGTAGTTGATGTTCTATCTCGGATTTGAACTAAAGAGATGAAACTGTGTTCCTTTTTTTCTAGTTAAATAAAAATCTTAGTACTTTAGAACAACAACTCACCAAACAATGAGAACTTTAAAATTTTGAGCAATCATTGTACATTGAGTAAAGCCCGTCACTAACACTACACAATTTCATAGCACTCGTTGCACTGTGTGAAGTTTTTCATTTTCCCTGATGGTTGTTATCAGTTTTGTATTACAGCATGTGATCTGCTGCTAAAGTGCTCTTTTATGAGCATTTCTGAGGATTCCAGAGGTAGCTGATTTGGGGGTTGATTCAGTTTCAAGACTCATTGACAAGGTTAAGCACACCAGCAGTCAGGAGGTCCCTAGCCACATCCTCTCCAGCATAGTGTTTCGTTTTTTGATCTTAGCCATTCTGACAGGTCTAATTTTCAGTTGTTTTGATTTCATTTTTGACTAGATTTGAGCATTTTATTTTTCCATTTATTTTTTTTTTTTTTTTTTTTTTTTTTTTTTTTTTTTTTTTTTTTTTTTATTTTATATTTTGTTTTTTTTTTTTTTTTGTAGCTGTCTTTGCTTTTCTTTCCTTTCTCTACAAAAGCCCATTTCAGAGTCCATTGTTGATTTTTGTCTCAGTGTCTGTGCTACTTTTATTTAGAGTGATCTCTATCTGATTCAAGTTCTACTTTTTCTGCAGTTGAGTACTAGATAGTGAGTCGTTACCACTGATTTGTGCGTGACAGATATGTCTATTGCAGCTTCTGCACATGATACCAGTATGACACACATTGTTGAATTTTCTTTTTTCTTGTACCTTTTATTCTTGTAAAATTATTTTATGTTGTTTGTCAATTCAATTTGATTCTTGTCCATTGTTTTTTTTAAAGCTTTTTTATTATGTACCATAGTGACTAATAGTGTGAAATATTTACAATTAAAAAGCTTCGTTAAATGCTAATATAAATGAGAATATAAATATATTTTGGAATTTAAGATTTTAAGGCACTCAATGATTAAAAGTTAATCCTAATTGAAATTACTAAGATATCTGAGTGAATAAATTTATTAGAATGGTATGATAGAGGTAGAAAGATTGTATGAATAATTGATAGATTGAAAATTCTGTGTACTATATAAGTTGGAAAATTATTTCTTGCCTATTGTTATTGGATGTGATTTAAAATTTAACAATTATGGTTTAATTAACTTCTTTTGTAAATTTTATATTTATTTATTAAATTATTGTATATTTCCTCTGTTATTATCTATGCTATCTTCCTGTGTGAACTATACTCACGTCATGTGTAAGTATCTAGTGTGCGATTTTCAGAGTTCAGATGGCATGTGTGTTGAATTTCCTCTAGCAATGCTTTGAGTTAGAGTGCAGATGTATGAGCTGTCCTGCATTCATTGAGTTCTCTGAGAAGTCAAATCTTTAACATTGGGATCACTTCATTGCATTTATGAACATTTAGGTTTCTGTAGTTTTTAGCTTCTGAACTATCTCTCTACAGCCCTCCAATACTCTTTTAAATCAATAAAATTGCCTTAGTATTTGTGCTCAAAAAGAAACTAATTTATCATAAAAAGTAAGGGTTAAGAAGATGTAGTTACTCTATCAAATTTAAAGATACAGCCCAAATGTTCTTAATCCATTCCACTCCTGTGTCTCTGTCTCCCAGTGAAACCTTTGAAACATGCATGGGGAATTTTAATGCAGAACAAAATCAGAGTCCAAATCATTGCTGCATTGCTGCATCCTTAGAAATCAATCAGGCAAATGGTTGATAAAGAGTAACACAAAGCATTATGTATCTAGTATTAAATGTCACATATGAAAGATAATGTTAGAGCCTTGGAATTTATCCCAGTGACACTACACTTTCCCTGTTCGTGCAAGACCTTGAATTCTGTTTCAAGCAACACACACACACACACACACACACACACACACACACACACACACACAAAGAAGAAAAGAAGGAAGAAGGGGGAGGGAGGTAAGAAGGGAGAGAGGAAAGGAGGAAAGGGAGGAAGGAAGGAAGGAATGAAAGAAGGAAGAATCACATTATCAGGACAATTCTAAAAAATGTTAGCTAAAAATAATGAAAATATAATGTTGCACTTATGCAAAAAACATATGAATAAAGCAAATCCATGTCTTGTCTCCACCCTATGCACACACACAGAGAACACACACACACACACACACACACACACACACACACATCAAGATGGTTAATAAATACATTAAAATAGTTGGATATGAATGCATGATGGGCTGGAGTAGAAATACAGTGACCTGATTCATGTGCAAAATGGTGTCCAAAAAGAGGAAGAAGAAGGTTGGTAGTGGGAAGTGAAGATGACAGAACAATTGAATAATATGAAAAGTAAAGAAAGGAAGAAGGCCTTTTGAGCTTTTTGTTATGAGATGACTCTATACATGAAAAGCATATTATTATGAAATATGATAAAAATAATGAAAAATGGTTGAAGTGTATTTTGTTTTATGCCCTCAATTGATAGATAATAGACAATTATTCAGTCATGTACCTTAGTTAATTTTTAAAGTTCAAAGAAGACTTTTGGAAAATTTCTCTTACTTAAATGACTATTATTTTTCTAAATAGTTATATACATTGCATGTTTTTCTTTAAAAAAAAAACCGAGATATTGCTATATTGTCATGGCTAGCCTTAAACTCATATCCCCCTGCATCAATCTGAGGACCAGGGATTAGTCATGTACCACCATGTGTGGTTTTATCATTTATTTTTATTTTTATTTTTTATTTATTTATTTATTTATTTATTCATTTATTCATTCATTCATTCATTTATTTATTTATTTGTTTATTTATTTTTTGGTTTTTTGAGACAGGGTTTCTCTGTGTAGCTTTGCGCCTTTCCTGGAGCTCACTTGGTAGCCCAGGCTGGCCTCGAACTCACAGAGATCCACCTGGCTCTGCCTCCCGAGTGATGGGATTAATGGCATGTGCCACCAACACCCAGCAGTTTTATCATTTTTTAATAAAGAAAAAATCACTAAAATGTATAGAAATTCAAAAAAATATTTACTATTTTAACTGAAAATAGCTCATTTTCTTAAATCATCACTTCTGACTGAGTCTACTTCTTTAAATTACTTAAAGATGTAGTGTCTTTTGAGACTTGTGTTTCTTCCTCAGCATGTGGGCATTTCCTGTTTTTCTATTCTTTTTATGTAAAGATGACTTACAAAGATAGTCATCATCCCTGAGTAGTCCCCTCAAATCGAAGAGATCTCTGGAGGACAATGATCAGTCAGGTTCTCATCATTGTAAGCCATTCATTTAAAGAGATACAGTGTAGTTAAGTCACGGAGAATGGCAAAATTATTTGCCAACACTGTTAATAGGCGAGTCTTTTTCAATAGAGTTCACTTCTAATGATTGACAGCATAGAATGAAGAGGTTTTCTTCAAACAAATATAATGCTTGATAACCTTTCATATCCTTGTAGGATATCTGTCTACACAAAACTAATCATAATGCTATTGTGCTAAAATGTCAGAAAGGTGTACTTAAAAGTAAGAATATTGTTGATATTGTTTTTATTTATAACTATATTCTTTTGTTGCAATTAAGCCTGTTTACATACAACATACAATGTGCATATACATAATAAAATAAATTGAGTTATATTAGCTGTATATTTCTGTGACAAAATGCCTGAGGTAACTAAAAAAGCAGCCAAAACACTGTGGTGATATTGTATCCCCCAATATATTGTGCACCCTAATAAACTTATTTGTGGTCAGGAAATAGAACAGCCACTAGACAGACATAGAGGGCAGAAAATGGTGGCACGCACACCTTTAATCCTAAAGCAGAAAGGTATATAAGGCATGAGGACCAGGAACTAGAGGCTTTTTAAGCTTTTAGCTTTCAACATCAGTTCAGTTGAGATCCATTTGGATGAAGACTCAGAGACTTTCAGTCTTAGGAAACAAGATCAACTGAGGAATTGGTAAGTTGAGGTTGGCTGTAGTTTGTTCTCTCTCTCTCTGATCTTTCAGAATTTATCCCAATACCTGGCTCTGGTTATTTCTTTTATAAGGCCATTTAGCAATTTCTCTTAAGAAACACCTTGACTTGACATCTACATTTAGAGATATTAGTCCATTGTTATTTTTCCTCTTTGCTTTGGGGATTATAGCAAGACAGTATATCACAGTGGAACTGTGTATGTCAGCGAATCCTTGCTCACCTTGTGTTGAGTTGGAATCATAAAATGCATAAAGAAAAGAAGAAAGATTCTGGGGTTTCAATGTCCTCACCATTAAACTGATTCCAATAACCCAGTCTATTCTACTGAAATCTGCATCATGTCCATTAGTGCCAAGGCTGGTGCCCTTCTAGGGACATGGGGGGAATGTATGATTCTGGGGCCTTGGGGAACATGTGTGATATAAGAGTATCTGATTGGATAAATCAAGAAAATTCTTAATTACATTTTAGAATATATATATGTATATATATGTATATATATATATATATATATATATATATATATAAATAACTTTAGCTTAATTTTGACAAAGAGAATTGTCTGAGCTATTGTCTTTAAAATAACTTTATACTTGTACGGCCTTGAATTCTTAGGGTGTTGTTGATCTATATATTCACTTTCAGCACCAATTATAATTATATATTATTTGTTATTTGCTGTGCATATCACTCTGTATAAATAAAATGCTGATTGGCCAGTAGCCAGACAGGAAGTATAGGCGGGACAAGCTGAGAAGAGAATTCTGGGAACAGGAAGGCTGAGTCAGGAGACGCTGCCAGCCTCTGCCATGAGTACCAACATGTAAGATACTGGTAAGCCATGAGCCATGTGGCAAGGTATAGATTTATAGAAATTGGTTAATTTAAGATGTAAAACTAGATAGTTAGAAGCCTGAGCCATTAGGCCAAACAGTTTAAATAAGATAAGAGTCTGCGTGTTTATTTTATAAGTGGGCTGCAGGACAGCCAGGGCTTGGCCTGAGCTGGAGAGAAGGTCTCCAGCCAGTTATTTTAGCTTTTCTTCTGAAGAGTGTAATATCTTAGATTGTACATGCTACTGAGAACATCTTTTACTTCCATTGCTAAAATGCATATTGTGTTCACCCACATGGTGATAATGTAAGTACACAGCTGATATACCCAAACATGGCCACTGAGAACATGGCCTTGAAAAAATGGCTCATCAGCTACTTGCAAACTTTTAGAAGATGTCACCATCTTTTATCAATACAGAAAATACAGTTTCACATTTTGAAATCACATTGGAATCACAAAATATTAGAGTCATAGAGGACAGTATGGACTACAGTGCTTTAGTATTGGGATAATTAGCTGAGCCAGTAAATGACATTCATTGAAGTCTAATGGCATAGAAATAACCATTTCAGCAAATATTAAGCCTATGTCATTAGGCACTAAATGTAATATGATGTACAATATGTGAAACATGTAATTTTGATTTCATAATGTTACCAAAATCCATATCCAAGACATATGCTTTCCTAAAACACAATATAAAACAAATATATTAATTAGCTGAAAAATAAATGTAACTGAATTTAGTAGCACTTCAAATGTTTAAAAGGACTTTTTGATCTTGTACTTGAAGGGCCTTATTTGTAAAAAGAAAACTCTCTTTGCACTTTATGAGTGTGATCTGCTCTGAAGTTTTGAACACCTCAAAGAATGCTCTTGATTGATGTGCAGAATAAGCAACTGCCACAGAATTGGAAGTTAGAATCACAAGTGCCCAAATAGCCCCCATATATTTCTCTTACAGTCAACAGAGGCTGTACTTTTGTTTCTCAGACACAAATGTGGGTTAAAATTCTACTTTAAGAAACCATATGAAAATAAAAATGTTTATAAGAAGGACAATGCTTTCAATCCAAATGAAAGTCCTTGAGTCTGCTTCACCCACAGGCATACTGCTCCAGCATACCATAGACCAGGTGGGCATCACTAAATAAGCTAGCTGAATAAATGCATGTACAAGTATCTTTTGGTAAAGAATAAGATATTGGAAGTCGAAGACTTAGTGAAATTATAATTTCATTAGGCTTATTTAACTATAAGAAATATTCAATTTCTCTACATGTTAAAAATTTAAATTATAAAAATTGAGCTTATTTTTCACTGTTCACAAATCTGTTTCCAGGATAAAGGGAAATTTAGGCTGTATGGTGGGCGGTGCTGTTGTCTAAGAATAGTACGGCAATGATATTGAATTTGTATATTAAAAAGTTCTCCTTTTTAATATGATGGGAAACTGAAATAATAGCTACAAAACTACACCAAAAGACATGCAAAACAAAGTTAATCTGTCTTAACTCCTAACTTACCTCAAAACTAAGATGACAATATTGTCTTTCACCACTCTAATATTTTGATACAGCATCAGGATAACTAAGTCCTTTTTGTTGGGGGAAGGGTTGGATAGAAAAAAATAAGTAAGTAATTCAGAAGCAATAATTGAGCAAGTTCTAAAGAGAACCTTGGCTCAAACAAGAGCCATAAAACAGCTGCCCTCCTTCTAGGGTCCTTGTTCCTTGTCACCCATTCTGTCCACTCTTTATTGTGCCCTTTTGATCGTCATCAAAAAGTCATGCTTTGGAAGCTATCCTTTGCTTTATCACATCAAGACTTCCAAGTATTTAAAACATCTTGGCATTACTGTACACAAAGAAAGTTTGTTTGAAATTTATGTCTGCTGTGGGGGTGGCATTTCAAATAAAGATATTTAGATTTTAAATAGATATTCACAATTGCTTTACTTCCTCCAGTCATTTGTAATTCAATTTAATATGAAGTGCTGGTGCTGAAGTGCAGAATAAGAGAGTTTTGATTTTCTTAATTAAAAATAAAATCGAAATTAAGTTTGCCCTGCTTGGCAATGGATGTTTTATCACTCGGAATACTACCCAATCTTAACAGCAAGTTACTTAAAATGGCCTTAGGTTGTAACAAAGTACCCTTCCATTATCACAGTAGGAATATACACTGCTCCAAAAATTTCATGTAGCAGGGATCATAACTGTGGAGCGAGGTTGGGGGGCGCCCAAAACAATTTGACCACACAACTGCCATGACAGGCTTAGGGGCCCAGACACAGCTTCTGTGACAGACTTACTGGCAGGTAATACTCAGAACAAGGAAAAGCCATAAGCTAACACCACCCAAGGCTCCTCCCGAGGATGTGCCAGCATATAAGGGGAAAGTACTAGACATCCCAAAACGTTCCAAACCTTCGATAAGATCACCAGATATCCCTGAGCCTGTCATACACCTATTTCCCTTTTACATATACACCTAGACAAATGTCAACCAATCAGAGTCCTGAACCCTGGAAATCCCCTCACCCAACTTCTGTCATGAATAAAAATCCCACTCTGCCTAGGTACAGGGCTCTTTACTCTCACCACTATATCAGACAAAGAGTCCAAGCTCTGAGCTTGAAAATAAAAAATCTTTGCTTTTACATATTGGGATTCAGTCTATGTGGTGGTCTTTTGAGGGTCCCCATGATCCAGGCATAACAATAGCCATGTAATAATAAAAACAGTTAAGTTCCAGGAGGAAGCAAGCACAGGGGATTTGACTGTCACATGCATTCACTCTGTGTGGAAAAATTAGGTGGTAGTCTTTGCTTATGTGAGCTAGAATTATCAAATTCATTTAGAAAATCTACAGTGCATATAGTGCTGTCATTTATATATTATATGTAGTACATGCATGGTATTGTATGCTATATTATGTAAATATTTTCCATATGTATAAACACATATATTTGAGGTTAAAATGTGTTACTGGGTTAAATCTTTCTCTTTTTGGAAGTTTATGAATTGTTTTTCCCATTTAACTCCCATAATCCATTTGTTTAGTGCTAATAAATATTCAATAAAAATGTTAATTGAATGACCAGTCTAAGCTCTTTTGTGTGATCACAAGCAGTGAGCCATTATCTTGTTCGTTGGCAATATGCTATTCCTGTCCACTGTCATGGATATTTGCAATAAATGGCCAAATAAACAAGAATAGAATGGTGTCTATTGAATTTTTTATTTCATTAAGAAAATAAGCAAGAAGAACAGAAATAACATCCCCAAAATTCATTTCCTCTTGATGAGTACAGAAAGAAGGTAGTGTTACAGTAGGAAGAAATGAGGCAGTGGAGCTTCTGTGAAAAATGTCATCAGTTCTGCAATATAAAAAAAGCCAATAAAACTAATCTACAAGGGGCTTTTAGATTTTGATTAGATTGTAGATTGCAAGCATTTTGTGAAGTTTTGTAAAAATAGCAATTGATTTCTCCTCTAACCAAGCAATTTAATCTATGGTACAAGTCACAAAGCCAGCTGTGGGATAGTGTGTTTCCCTGCAGGATCTGTAAGCTAGAAGCAATACACCTGCCAATAGGCTTCTAAAATAATCATTTGGAAAAGATAATTTTATTGGGCAGGAATAAATGTTAACAGTCTTTGTTAAGGCTCTCCAGAGCCAGAATGACTCAAGTGCCACATTCATCCCACCATTCTGTTCCCTTTCATTTCCGTCCCTTTCAGTACTGAGCAGTAAAACTGAGGTGAGCAGCTTCAGTTATATGCATCATCTTGCTGCTTCAAATATGCATGTACTTGTGTAGAATATTAACTGTGTGGTATGCTAGAAGTCGGGATGTGAATATGAGAAATAGAGGCTCTTATGCTAGTGTTTATCCAAAAAGGCCAAACAAATCTGAATTGTTTTAAAATATTCAGAGAGAGTGCAGAAACACTGACTCACAAGTTTTATTTTTGTTGTTGCTGTTGTGAATGTGAAAATAGTGAGTGCTCAGAAAGCACCCTAAACTAGCCCAGCGGACTTTCTCCTCAGGAAAACTTAGTTCCAAGACATTGTCATAAAGTTTGCTGTGTCTGGAGCCTGAGTCTTTTGTCAGAGGGTATTTAAAAATAGGTTCCAAGGGCTAATAAACAGACATGAAAACAGACTACAAGAGAACATTACTGGTGGGAGCCAGAGTGACAGGAGAAGCCATCTATGCAATATAATGGGAAATTTTGAAAGCACAGCAACCTTACCACAATAGGTTACCTTCAGAGTTGTCCCTGGTGGAGTGTGAACCTACATTTCTGGTTCACTATGGAAATTAGTACAGTGTTGTGTTAAAACACTTTTCATATGGTATATGGAAATCAAAGCTCCATGATGTGGGTAGAAGACTTCTGTGAAATATGAGCACTCATCATCAGTTCTGGTTTAGAAATTGAGAATGGCTTAGAATTTTTAGATGCCTGAAGGGGTTTCTTTATAAAAAATGAAGAAATAAGCTTTGTTTTCTGTATGCTGAATGATCATGTATTAGACACAAAATATTATAGTCATGATTTCAGTCATTTTTACCTGAGTATCATAACATACCATAACACAGCTATAAAGTAGATTATAAGTGGCAAAAAGATTTGGTTGTGCTTTTACTCTCTTTTCTCTTCCCATAATATTAAATTCTCTATAATTAAAATAAAAACCTTATGGAACTCAGCATATGCAGATTCAGAAAAGGGAAATTAGTCCATATTCTCACTATACTAACACCAATTTCATATTCAGATATATAACTATTCATTGCATTGAAAATTGTTTTATACTGAGTAAGAGTTCCAGTATAAGTCAGATATTCAGACATGCTGCATTATTAAGATATTGAAACTCAGATAGTAGTTAATGAGCCAGACAGATATCAACATGAAGTGTCTGAACTTATCTACTTGTTTGTTCTGGAAATAAGACTAAAGAGACAAGTTTGCTGTCCTCTTGCCTTTACTATAGCTTAACAATTCATCAGTGAGCAGTGAGGATGATTGCCTCTATGTTATTGGTCTTACCC